>NC_079423.1:24413640-24731140 GCF_026213295.1 Gadus chalcogrammus
GTGTTCATACTTTGAGGGATGTTTTATTATGTTGTAATGTACTGCAAGAGTGGTGCATGATTGTTCCGCGTTCCTTGCGTAGTTGCTCCTGTTTATGTTGTTGAAGTGTTTTGGGACAATAAGCACTAAAACCATTATTTACATTATTGTTTGGTTTGTTGAGTCAAATGTTAATTTTCATTTGAAGGAAGTTTTGCTGACCAATAAAGAGACAGCGAACGTTCTACTGCGTCTTACTTCACCCATCAACACAATACTAACGCTGGTAAATACTAATATATTTAATGCAGCAGATTCCAAACATCTAACAATAAATAAATCTCTATCCAACAGAATTTCAACGGCTGAGGTGGTCCAGTGGTCAGAATCATTTGACCAACTTCTTTCTCACAAATGTAAGTTGTTGTATATTGTAACCCCCTCTACCAATGTATGAATCAACTCTGTCGTTTTTGAAACCCTCTTTTGAATGTTAATGAAGTCAAGGGCTCTCATTGAGGAACTTTTTCTAGATGGCCACCCTGGGCTGATTATGCAGCCTGTGTAAGTATTTGACACACTAGTGATCTAAAGAAAGCTTCATTGGACGTCTATCGACCCGGTTATCTGATTTCAGTGTGAAGCATAACACAGCAGTTGTAATGACATGGCCCCTGCTCAATGTGTGTGTCAGGGACCCATATACCCTACATTTATTTTCTGTGCAGTTTTGTTCCATACCATTACATAAGTGAGATTATTAAAAGTGAGGGAAGCCCACTTTGGATCGAGCCCAGAACCAGAACTATAACCCACTTATATTTTTTACTGTGTTACTGAACTCAACCCACATTTGTAAACCAAAAGCAGTTTTTTTGCAATAACAGCTATTTGTAATCTTCCAGTTGTCCTACGAGAAATTTTATCGTATAGGATGAAACAATAGGTTCCTATTAATGGGAAGAGCATAAGGCCTATGGAAGAAAACAGTACTGTATGATAAAAATATTTGTAATGACACCCATGCTACGTCTCTCACATTGTTGCTATGGTTTCCTGGCTGCTGGTATATGCGGTTTGAGGAATCAGCAGCCATCACAGATGATGGTTGAAGCCGATTTGGACGTTTTTTTAATCTAGATGGTTAAACTAGATAGTTGAGATAGTTGTATGGGGGTCAGATGATTGTCCTATCTCGGATTTGTGTCAATCCATATCTATCTATCTATCTATCTATCTATCTATCTATCTATCTATCTATCTATCTATCCTTCCATCTATCTATCTATCTATCTATCTATCTATCTATCTATCTATCTATCTATCTATCTATCTATCTATCTATCTATCTATCTATCTATCTATCTATCTATCTATCTATCTATCTATCTATCTATCTATCTATTTATTTATCTATCTATCTATCCATAAACCAAATGTGTGCTTGTAAAAATCTCTAAGGAGAAAGCTATGGGCGACACCACATACGGGTATAGTGCACTCAAGGTAAATGAGCGCTCATGAGTCACTCATCCTACCCAACCTTCCACAAGAAGACCGGTCGCTGTGGTAATAATAGTCCATCCACTTTGTGCCTCTCTTCCTCTCACTTGTGGAAAGCCCTTTGTTCTCTCATTGGATCTTTTCACTTTTTCATGAGCCCCAGCCAAACAGAACGAGCTAACTAGGAACTCAAGACCTATGTTTTCTTTCATTTGAACCACCACCAAGACTTAGGGCTTTGTCTGGCACTGGTTTGGGACATAGCCTTAAGTGCATTTTATTTATCCCGGAGCAGGTAGAAATTATAGTTTTTGGAAAGGGTAAATGATTAACATTGGTGACCGATCAATAACGATAACAGGACTCAGTATTGCAATCCCACTTTGTATTAAGTCATTATCCCAGATGCGCCCCCACTACTCAAACCTCACCTTGCATCAGTCTTGCCCAAATGTTTTGTTAGTGACAACAACTCCTGTGTGACTCGTGTCCTGTGAGAACAGTAAACACGCGCTAAATTACTGAACAGTGTTTTGTTCCGTTGCCGGTTACCAAAGTGTTAGCAGCTTTGATCAGCTGTGCCCTAAAGAAGAAAAAATAAACGGTATAAACAGTATTGGCCAATGTTCAGGTCGGGTTTCTGACATAACACAACATCCGTGAGAGACACCTCTTTGTTAAGCAAGCCATGTTATCCTCCATTAGGTTTGGTACTGCTCCAAGAATCCCCCCCCCCCACCACCACCACCCACCCGCAGGCAGAAAGGATTATCAGGACATAACGGCGTATCCTGTTTCAATTGACCAGGCATTAGGGAGGTGAACACAATGTGTCTGTACCCTATTAAGGTTTATAGCTTTTTCTTACCTTGCCCTTGCTGTATATTTGATTTTAATGGGGAACTGCTTGTACTTGATATATCCCAATGTTCTTGGTTTCATAAGATGTGAAAACCAAGAACAGGTTTTTTTTTGCGGCGGTAAATAACACCATCATGCAAAGCATAACAGTTGGAAAATGGCAGATGAAAAATATTTTGCAGACGTGAATCACAATTGCTTAAAAATGGGTGAAAGCATTACAAATGGCGGAGAACTGGGACAATTTGTAGAGATGATAGTTTCATATTCATTTTCCTCTACTGTTGTGATTTGTGACAATATAACTGATAGTTGGCCATACCTTAAAGCATACAAAGAGGGTAAATCACTTCAATCTATCTACTTACCTCATCACTGCCAATATAATGTAGTAAAAATTGTGGGCAATCTGTGAGATACATTAAGTAGGCTACAGGGTCACATTTGATTGTTTTAAAATGATAACCTCTGCCTTCAAATAAATAGCATTTCAAAGTGCTGACAACCTCATCAACCTCATGTTCATAAATAACCACAAATTTGACCTTATTTTCAAGGCGTCTTATGAATCAGCCTTGTGTTGCATAATGGTCCTAGAAAGATCAATAACGATAGAGGGACAAACACACTGTTGTGATAGGCACTGTAGGCTCCTTTCTTTCCCTCACACACAAAGTGTCAGTTAATTTTGTGTGTGTGTGTGTGTGTGTGTGTGTGTGTGTGTGTGTGTGTGTGTGTGTGTGTGTGTGTGTGTGTGTGTGTGTGTGTGTGTGTGTGTGTGTGTGTGTGTGTGTGTGCGCGTGTGTGTGTGTGTGTGTGCGTCTTTGTGTGTGTGTACTGTGAACTGATATGCAAGCACTAGGGATTGATTGATTTTTCATAAACATAACATATTTTCTATCCCGGGAACTGAAGCGCACATCCTGGGAATCTCTGGAACTGCACTTCTTTTACCTCAAAGGAGACATATTAAAGGTGTTTTCCCAACAAGTGAACATAGTTTATGAGTTCCAGAAAACATGTTTTTGAAGCTGTTTGCCGGAAATAGCTTTTAGGAAAAAAAATCTTGCCTACCGCTATTCCCCTCTGTTACATTCCCTTCGGAATGAGCTGTTTCTGGTGTCTGTAGCTTTAATGCAAATGAGCTGCTGCCCATTGACCTATGAGCTGTCAGAGTGAACCCCAGCATGGAGGAGAAGTGACTGTTGCCTTTTACGAACTCCTGGAGCTCCATATCTATCTAATATAATATAATATAATATAATAATAATTTAATATAATATAATATAATATAATATAATGATAATAATAATACAAATAATAATATATAGGTATTTAAGACGCCTCGGATGATATTATGAATCATAAAGACTGCGTCTGACGTCTCTGGTACTTCCACAACAAGTAAACACTCGTAGTGAGGCTTATCTCGGCCATGGTTGAGAAGAATTGGGGGAAAATAACTTTGGCCTTGACTCTCTGAAGGAGCTGAGCTGCCGGACTGCCGCAGAGCTCCCCCAGCCGGAGCTGCCGGACTGCAGCCATAGCTTCGGCGGCAGTCGTCATATTTCAAGCAACAGTAAATGCAACATGGAGAAATATGCATCGGTTGGCAACCTGACCAAGTGTATCATTTAGTGATAATAACTAATGCAAAATAACACCATTTATGTTCATCTACATTAGAATGATCATAGAATTTACCCTTCATGCAGCTTCAACTTTGCTTTGGCCCTAATGAATATCAAATGTCAAGTTCATCGCCTGAGATCAGTTTGCTTAGAACAGCCTTAATTATGGCAGTGATATTTGACCATTATTTGTTGTTTAAACAAAGATAATTCGTAAGACAACTCCTTTGGTGTTTTTTTAATAATTGTATCAAGCTGAGATGGATTCCATATAACCCTAGCTAAAGCTGCTGAATATCTATATATTTATTTACCTAAGCATTTAAAAAAACTGCCAAAACAGTGGGTTAAATATTGAACAATCCCCTATATTTTAGGGCTATTCTAATATGTTCTAAATGGGTTATTCTTGTTCATTATTTCGATTTATTCTATTTAGCTGGAAACGGAAAATGGTTTGGATTGGTATTATTACCCTGGATTCAAATTGAGCATGACTGGATTGGACAAGCAAGAGGAGGAAAATAGAGTAGAATGAAAATAGATATGTATAAAATGAAAATGACACGTCAAAGGTATCAATGGACCCCATATCTGTTAGGTCAAGCAGCGCTTAAAAAACATAACACACAGGCCACCCGGCAAAAAAATCAATCACAATATAATGGTTATCGTTGCTATAACTGTTTTAACCGTCTGATTTGATTTTGTCCACCCCAGACGGCCTCTCTGCCTTCCGGGCCTTTCTGAAGACGGAGTTCAGCGATGAGAACATTGAATTCTGGATGGCGTGCGAGGACTACAAGAAAAATAAGAGTTCAACCAAGTTGGTGTCCAAAGCAAACAAGATCTATATGGAATTCATTGATGTCCAGGCCCCCAGAGAGGTACGTCTACACCAAAAACCTTTCATCTTGAACCAATGATTATATTGATCCAATCATTTTTTACTTCTCATTCAAAATAATAAAACCAATATAACCGAACTCTAAAGAATTGTGCGGGTCCTTTCTTCTGACTCTCAGTTGAGGTTGTTGTAAATAGGCAGGGTTATCAAGATCTATTTTTCATTTTATTATGCATGAATTGTATTTGTCTTTTTTGTTAATGTATAGCGCATTGTGTTTCATATTTTGCATAAATGTCATTTCGGAATAAAATTGGATTTTAATTGATTGGCATTACATGATTAGCATGCTAAAAGCAGGTACAGCAACCTGAACTTAATTTTCAAGTTACAAGCTAATGCTAATTCACCATAGGTGAACATTGACTACGGCACCAGGGAGAGGACTAGACAGAGCCTAGAAGACCCGTCCCCCAGCAGTCTGAACGAGGTCCAGGCCAAGGTCTACGGCCTCATGGAGAAAGACTCATACCCACGCTTCCTCAGGTCTTCAATGTACCAGGACATTGTAAACAGGACTCACGCGCACAACCAACGGAGATCGGTCTGACCAAGGCCTACACACACCAGCATGGACAAACCAAAAGTAATACCAGTGGACCAAGTACAGCACCTCTAAATATATATGTGTGTTTATGTGTGTATGTGTTAAAGACTACATCTTCAATTTTCTGAACTTACTGTGAATTTTGGATAGAACGGGTTAAAGAGAGTGAGAGGAAATTGATTGATTAAAATGTGTTGGTTGGCTGCACTAATAGGAACGTAACACTAGAGATATAGTATTATTATTCACATTCACACAAAAGAGAGTCAAAGGATAATATCCACATTCTTGAAAGAACAATAGTATTTGAGGTAACTGAGATAATAAAATGGCTTATCTTATTTGTCTTATGCTCATAGATAGTTATGATCAGTGTTGAACGTAATGAACACGCTAAAAGAGCGGCGTTCATTGAACACGCTTATATATTTGGTGAACGGTGAACTGAGCGTACCCGTTTGTGGCTAGTGAGCGTCGTCCACTCTTACGAACGATGCTTACTTGCCATGATTGGCCCTATATACAAGGCTAGATTAAAAAAATGCATTGGAAGTTGCAAGTGAACTGAATCATGCGTCTATGATTTCACTTTATATTGTAAAGAATGTGTCTAAAAAGTGGATATGACTTTTAGGTGTTTATGACGTAGAAAGGAGGAATCAATCCTTCTCCAGGAAAACAGCATGAGCCTCAGCATGTCTTCCCCCTCCCATTATATCTCATCTTATTAATGCATGTTTGTGCTGTGTGAACTCCTACCAGCGTGAAACCTTCTCAGAACCGCATTTATCTCCTGCCGGCAGATCTTACGGATTTCTGAGAATTAAATTTATGTGAAATGTTTATCGAGAGTGAATCGTGAAAAGATGTCACTGCCCCAAGATGTTTAATCAATGTGTTATTGTGTAACATGTCTCTCCTGTATTTTTTTCCAACTTTTCATAAAAATGCGACTGATATTTTGTTAACTGCATGTATGGATTTACAACACCTTTTGTGAGCCAGAAAAAAACATCAGCTAGACATAATATTTATAATTATTACATTTTCCCTAGATTTTTGTGATCAAGAAATATTTTATTTTTTTACTATGTTTACTTTTACCTGTCATAATCATGACATGCATATTATAACATTTATGGACAAAAATAAATACAAACAGCCAGACGAGAAAGTACGATGGCTCATTGCATTCACTCAATAATAAAAATTTCACCATGCTATCTCATAATTATGAGATAATTATCTCATAATTATGAGATAACTGGTGTTCTGACCATCAGTAGTGTTGCCAGATTGGGCGGTTTCCCACCCAATTGAGCTGCTTAGGATGGCCGTCTGCGGGTAAAAATGGGTAAAAAGGGTATTTGGGTGGGTTTTTCTGCAGATTTCTGGCCATAGAAAGCAATAGAATTTAGTTAAAATTGGGCGGGATTGGGTGCTTCCAGGTGGATTTTGAGCATTTTTGGGCTGGACATCATCAGTCTCACCTGGCAACCGTGCAGTTGCACTAGTCCCAGGCTTGCTGAGGGTTGCTTTCGTGATATAGATGTACGCGCGTAACACAGCTAAAATGTTGCTTGACCATTTTGTGTCAAAAATTGTCCTACGTACGCAGCTACGCGCCTGTGGCTGTGTCACGTTAAAATTGTACCGGGGGCGAAAATTGTACCGGCCTACGTCATCGTTTGTTTACATCCTGACAACCTGCCCGGCAACAGACGACGCGAGGCAGAAAACATGTTTCCAAACGACGAAATAACATGATACAGATAGCGGATCGCTATCTGTATTATGATAGATAGCGATAACAATTGTTTTTACTTTATATTTGTATTGTATATAATTGATCGAAACAATAAACGGGCGAAACGGGCGATCGCGTCAAATGACAAATGTTTTGCCCGCGAAACGGGCGATCGCGTCAAATGACGTAGAAGGGTTCTTGAAACATAATACAGATAACGGATCGCTAGATAACACTTGTTTTTACTTTATATTTGCATTGTATTGAATTGTTTAATCGAATTTAGCTAGTAAACTGAGTGTTTTAAGCAGGTTTCATAGTCTAGAATGTTCAAGAACCTTCCTACGTGATTTGACGCGTCATTTGACACGATCGCCCGTTTCGCGGGCAAATTCTTTTATTGTTTCGATTAAACAATTAAATACAATACAAATATAAAGTAAAAACAAGTGTTATCGCTATCTATCATAATACAGATAGCGATCCGCTATCTGTATTATGTTATTTCGTCGTTTGGAAACATGTTTTCTGCATCGCCTCGTCTGTTGCCGGGCAGGTTGTCAGGTTGTCAGGATGTAAACAAACGATGACGTAGGCCGGTACAATTTTCGCCCCCGGTACAATTTTAACGTGACAGCTGCGCTGGATTTAGGAGTCCCAGGAAGGAAACCCAAACGCCGCCGTGTTTGGGTGCATGATAGAGCTTGGATCGGGTTAGATTAAATAATCTCGGATATAAATAACAATAATCGGGTTAAATAACTTCACATGGTGTGTCTGGTGTGTTTCCAGCATTCGTAGGGTTGATCAGCAGAGAAATAGTCCGCCAAGACGTTGAGGTTGCTTAGCAACCAGAGACTCTGTCCATGCAAGTGAATGGAGCGTTCACTCTTCGTCATAACTATCAAACCAAACATCCTTCACATTCACCGAGCGAACATTATGAAAGTAAAATGCAAATTTCTCGCTAAAAATGTTTCCATAAACGCATTTAATGGCGTAACTATGTTACTATTTCCAACCAGAATAAAGAAAGATGTCGGCCGTATGCTTCTGTGCAAGCGTCACTACTCTCTACTATCTCGTAATTATCTCATAATTACGAGATAGTATCTCATAATTATGAGATAATTATCTCATAAATACGAGATAATTATCTCATAATTACGAGATAGTATCTCATTATTATGAGATAATTATCTCATAATTACGAGTTAATTATCTCATAATTATGAGATAATTATCTCATAATTATGAGATAACCTGGTGAAATTTTTATTATTCAGTGAATGCAATGAGCCATCGTAAGAAAGAGAGATAGAGTTAAAACAGTTAAATAACAATAAAAAAGATTGTCTTGTTTGTTAAGACCCCACAACGTGCTTTCCAACCACAACAACAGAAAAGGTTGTGGCACAGGCATGGTGGCCTGTGTAACAATTTCCATATTTTGACTGTTCGAAGAAACCGCAATATGTCATGCATTGATATAACTTCTTATGTGTAAACTAGAGATGCACCGATCAATCGGCCGCCGATTAAAAAAGCCGGTTTTGTATCCAATCGGCCACAATCGGTGACCGGCCGGTCACTGTCGTAATTTCCGGTTTTCGGCCGATCAAACTCACCCGCATGCGCGGTGCGTAGCAGCTCAAGGCGCCCAGAGCGCGGAAAGAAAACATGTCGCATTAAAATCTGAAAGGACGCACTAAACTCACTATCCATGCCTCCCGGGGACGCATCTCATTGTCCCCATGAAAAACGATACATTGTGAACATTAAACAACTCGTGTTTAATGTACAGTAACTGGCCAAAGAAACCTTCTTGTGAGCAGGCCGGACAAGCGCTGTTTCAACCCTCTGCGCATCTACTCGACGCAGACTCGACGCGACATGCTAATTTAGCCGCTACCAAAACAACTAGCTCGTCACCGCTGATTTCATTTCAACAATTAAAAATACGAACTTCATAGTAAATAAACCCACGTTTCCACTGCTCGATGCTGTGCTCATTCGTGTCGATTATGTTGTAACGTTTAGGGGACGTGCTGTAATGAAATAAATGAAACATAATCCGGTGGTGGTGATGAAAACGACCGCCATATTGTTATGCCCAAACGGCGCCTGCGCATACATCGCGCTTCCAACGAGATCCAGTTTTTCTCGAGAAACAGGCAGAGAAGAGAGAACGCAAAAATACCACCAAAGAAAAAGATTAAACCTATTGCAGGTCAGCAAACTATTGCAGCTGCATTTTCTGTCCCCACTACCTCTGCACTCCTCCCTGACTCTGATCAGCCTAGAGAGAGTACCTCAACATTGCCTGTACCTACTTCTGCCTCCCCCTCTACTGAGCCTGATGAGCCCACTGCAGAAGAAGTGCCTCAACCTTCTACATGTTCCTCCCAAAAAAAGCGAACTTTTCTGAAGCAGTGGCTCACCACATACTACAAATGGCTGCGCTTTTCAGATGACAATTTCATGTATTGAGTTTAACACTATTAATTTAATTTAAGAAATAGACTAATAATAAAAAAGAAACACATTTTTTAAACTGGGGGGTCAGGACCCATTGAATTTCTCAGGGACCCACCCAACTCGCCACCTGTGGGTCCCGGGGACTCACTACATTGAAAACCTATCAACATCACTGCTATTATATGATTATAATTATTTCTTAGAAAATCGGTATCGGAAAAACCGGTTTTGGCAGGTCAGACCTCCTTAAAAACCGGAAATCGGTATCGGCCAAGAATTTTGCAATCGGTGCATCTCTAGTGTAAACTATGATACAATTATTCACATTTTGAGTGACCCAGGGATGAAATTAATTCTTATTCCTTGGGATGGACTAAGCCTATCTCTTTTTGTGGGGCAACCACAAAATGTATGTTAGATTTGCTCTGCGCAAGAAAACACTACATTTCTAAAGAGTATAAATAGTCAACATGGGGATCATAGACCAACCGAAAGTGATGAAAAAAACACATTCATGGGGCTACAGAAAGACTTCTTTTATTCTGGTCTCTTTGATATGAATCAGTGCCTCAAGGACCTTGGAGATGATCCATTCGGGGGCCCATGCCCTACAGGAAGTGACTCACAACACAACAAATGCCCCATCTTGTGATGTCTCAGAGCTAGAATGTTTCCCAGACCTACACCCCCCGATCGAACCGACATTTGAGAATCGAATCAGCCACTTAGGTTTAGGGCAATGCCACTGATGTGAATTAATTCATTTGATGATGCTTTGTGAGTCACTTCCTGTAGGGCTAGAGCCCACTAATTGAAAATCCTATGTGTCATTTTTTAGATAAAGGGCCGCCAGAGCTCTTGCTCAATCTCAAGTTTACAAGACCGCTAGGTCACCTTCTCATTACATCACTTCCTGGCTAGTAGTACCTACTAATTACATGACTGATGCTTTAAGACAAGAGTCTCCAAATTGCCCCAAGTCCTATAAAAGAAGGACGAGAAGTCTCTATCTCAATCCAGAAACATTCTTTGCCAAAAGAATGGTGTATTTGTACCACTTCCTGTAGGTCTATGTTTATAATTTCTGTCTTTGGAAAGTCTTTAATCAGCCTTTTACTTTATTTATTGCATTCACGCTTCAATTTTTTTTTCAGCTGTATTGATTTGTCATGATTATCTTGTTCCATAAAATGTATAGATAAAATGAATGGATTTTTCCGTGGAAGCAAAACTAAAATAAACTTCCTAATTGCTCCACAAAAACAAAAAAACATCTGTTGGTCACTTGAAAATCGATGTTTTTATTGAAAGTACATCATCAAACAGCCATATTCATTTGTCATGATTATCTTGATCAAAATGAATTCATCAAATTAATGTTTGAAATGGATTTCTCGGTGGAAGAAAAGTGAACATAACCTCCGGATTCCCAATAAAGCACGTTGGACTACTAGTCCATACAAAAGAAGAATTTGTTTCATCCCTGGGTCACTCAAAAATCTATATTTTTATTAAAAGCACATCGTCTGTTACATGAAATAACAATTAACATAATACCTCTGATAAATACATCAAAGATAACTATTTCAGGGGTAGTAGTGTTCATATCATTCAGGATAGAAAATGTTCACGCACCTTTCTTTCTAGAAATGTTATCTAAACACATTCTAATACTAAAACTGAGGTCCTCCATTTTGTTTTGGCTGCCAAAAACTTGACATAAGTGATGCATTGCTGTTCAACCAGTCGATAGGGGACGCTGTACCAGCCACAGTTATATTGGTAGTTTTGGTTCACATTGACAAAATACCTATCCCATTGTTTAAGTTGGAGAACAGGCTACACCCCTGGCTTATTGTTGTACCTGTATTTTGAAATGCAAATAAGCCACTATTTTTTGTTCCACTCACCCCCTATCGCGGTGTACACTCGTTCCGAAACTGGGCAAGCTCCCATAGCTCCCGAGCAGTTAGAATTCTTGAATGTTTAATGCTCACCTCCTAGTCTCCAAGCCCTTTAGCATGAGCAGTGGAATGTAAACAATGAAAATAAACTAGTGGATTTGTTCTTTTGTGTGCAACTTTTGATGAAACAACCCATCCGAGGCAGTTCACAGTTTATTTTGCCTCCGATTTGTTTAGACCAATCCGTATGCTGGAGGCGGAAACCCGTAGGGTTAGAATATATATAAATATGTATTAATTTATTATTCCAGTCTGCAGTCTAAAAATATCGGCCTGTCGTCATAAGAAGGAAGGGAGGGGCTGTGCTCTTCCAGTATCTAGGGCATCCGTGGGCTGGCCTCACCAACACTGCACATCCATGTACTTTGGGCCTTGTGTCTGGCAGACACATCAGATGCTTATCTGGGCCAACAGATAGCAAGAGTCCCCCATGGATGAAGATGTCGTTGAGGTCAAACCTAAAAAAGGATGCTCTGTGGCAATTGGGTACCATATGTGTTATACAATGTTGCTCTATCATCGACTGCATTAAAGGGAGACAGATACAATGTCTATGCATTGTGAATTATTCTTTTGTGTAGAATGCAGGTCTCTATCTTCGGTGTTTGCCGGGGTTGCAGGTTACCACAACCACATAAAAATAATCGGTTACGTAAGGCGTTTGTGTTGGACACGGCCTCTCTGTACAGTGTAGTATAAGTTTCAGCTGGACTCAATCTGTCATTGTTACTTGTGTATCGATACCACAGCATGTCCCTAAAAGACACACGCAGAGATGTTTTCATACGTATCAATATTTTTTGAAGGACATGGTTAGGGTTTATATTTTCAAATGACTGCCATCCCCAATGGCTATTCAACCCAATATTTGTCTATCTAACTGTTACATGGAGAAGCATTTTTCATAAGTGTGACCAATTCGACTGACCAAGATTCAGCTGACCCAAACATCAGGCACGGCTCTATGGCTTAGTCATTTTGCACATATTCCGGACAAACTAGGAGCAACACTAATAATGACAATGTTATGTTATGCAATATAAAAAGAGTATAGTCATATAATATATTCAAATTCATTATGTTAATTTATGTTGCATCCTTCAATATTACCTTTTAACACATGACGGTGATTCATTTCTGAAAAATAACTGTTTCAAAACACAAACAGCGAAACAGCGAACACAACATGCCATGGATGCATGTCATATTATTTATCAATTGGCCGATGGCAGTCAACAAATCAAATATATAACCCAATGCTGAAGAACGGCCGATAAATCACTGCATCCCATGAAAACACACACACACACACACACACACACACACACACACAAGCACACACACACACACACACACACAAACACACACACACACACACACACACACACACACACACACACACACACACACAACTCAGAGGTAAACATAGAGGAACAACATCAGTTAGCTGTTGACAGCCCTAACATCCCTGTTTGTAATGCTCTCCAAGGCTGCGAAGGGACACGAAGCGCCGAGCACGGTGTCTGTGTGATGCGCAGTGTCGGATATCAGACCTGTTGTTATTGAGTCTGGGCCCTTTCGCAATACCTTCCGCTCGGACCAACGCGATAAACAAAAGCCATTCAGATTGCCGGTTAATCATTGACTCACCTTGAACAGGCACGTGGAGGAGTTAGGGCTTTGGGCAAACAGAGGTTAATAAAGCGCGTTACAGCGACTCTAATCGCCTTGTTCATTGCAACGCTCCATTCAACACTGTTTTGGTGAGAGCCGTGATGAGGGAGATTAGGAAGTTCGATGTGTTTAAGCACATGAGCAAATAAACCATGATATGTGGATTATTTTTGTCACGATCCACATTCAAGGTAAACCCCTACCCCTTACCCTATTCAATATTGTTTACCTTTATTTATCCAGGTAAGACTCATTGGGGAGAATTTACTTTTTTCCAAGAGAGACACAATTTCCTGACCTCCCTTGTCAATGAAGGCCAACCCTTGAGTCAGAGCAGAGCAGATTTACCGTACGTCATCTTATATTACCCTTTGACAGGTTGTGGACGCCTACAGTCACCGGGGCCACGTCAGTACAGTTTGTTTTGAGAGCCACCGGCTTTTCCTTTCAGCGTTAAACACGCGGTGCTTTATTGTACATGCAGATGATTTTCAGATATTCTGGGAATGGTGCATCTACACACACGCGTGCATGCACACACACACACAGACACACAGAAAATGTATGTGTATGAATTACTTAAATATATACAAGTAATGAATATATATATAACAATATGTATAAAAGAATATAACATAATAAATAACAAAAAATAAATAAATAAATAATTAAATTCATTGTGCAATGTACAGTATGCTTCATCCTACAGATAACCCGTTATCTGAGGTATCCTTGAAAGCAACAAAACATGGCCTGCAGCACGAAAAGTTCAATTTCTTGTGGCACACGGTTCGAATTTATAAAATTGAAAAACGAAGAGAGGAAGCCCCGACCTTTGAATTCTAATGTTTGAACTAATTTACTCGGATGTGCTTTTCGAGCAAGGTAATTTCCTCTGTTGCCGATGAGTCACTGACTCACTGTTTAGAAGAACCTTCAGAAATAAACGAATAAACAGAGTGGGGGGACTTGTGACAGGAAGTACTCAAGACACGTTTTCGATGACATTGACCCGGGTTTTTGGTGTTTTGTTTGCTTTGTTCCTGTACTTTCCCTTTTCTCTTCCCGGATAATCCACGCGGACATGCAACCAATCAACGATGGAACACACATGTATACAGATGCACGCACACACACACACAGCTTTTGCAGTTTACAGCTTTAAGCTCTATCCGTTATTAGGATGGTGCGGCCGATTACATTGTTTTTAATTCAAACAAATACCTTGGAACACACCTAATGCACACACACACTGAAATGTAATAAAAAAGACATGTCAATCCATATACACACATTCAAATTGGAGTACCAAATAAAAAGAGAACTCCTCTTTCCATAATTATTTTGACAAAGATATTCCGATATTTTTGGTGACAGGAAGAATTTATAATTTTGAACCATCATCTTCCTCTTTTAACATAGCGGCCATATTGCATATGGATTGGTTGGGTGCAGAAAAGTGTGAGAATCTTTGGAAATCAGGACAACTTTTTTGTTCTCCATTCTACATCCCCTGACCCAGCTAACGTTTAGAATGTTTTCTGATTATGATTACAGGCCTTCTCCAAACATTCAAAAAAGTTTCCCTCTCAATTTCCCAAAAATGGCCACTCTGTGAAAAGCTCAATAGAAAAGAAAAATAATACAATTGTGTCTCATTTACTGTTGGATCTATATGAAAACACACATTGACATCTATCTGATCTGTATGAAGACATTCTTCCTCTTTTACTGGATGTGTATGAAGACACACTATCTCTCTTGTCCTGCAGGGGCGCTTTCAGAAGGGCTTTGCTGAAGCTGTTGAGAGGAAAAGCATCTGCCCATCCTTTCTCTAACCAAGATCTGAAAAAAAAGAAATCTGCTGTTTTCTTCCATTTTCTCTTGACATAGAATTTATGCAAATATTGGCGCTTCTTCACCTCATAATCCTGTTTATAATCCAGGTAGTATTTGAGGTAAACCACAAACCCTGAATGTACTTCCTGAAATAACTACCTTTGATCCCCACTCAGATGTCCTTTTGTGCCAACCTTGGCAATACCAGGCAACAACAAGAGCAATCTACGAAAAGTCACATATCCACGACTCATTATTTTGTCCATTATATTCCTTGTGTTGCCAACACCCCTAATCCCTCCAAAGCGGCCAAATAACATCCGAGACTGAAGTGGAAGACAACTTTCATCTTCCCCAGTTCCTGTTCACAGCTGTGGCCCGAGTGCAAAATCTCCTGCAACCCTATCCCTCAGGTCATTATGGGCTGGATCCTGCCTTTTTCACAGCTGGATACGGCTATAAATTACTCTCTCTCTCTCCCTGACGGGGGTACTTGTTGGGTTATTTTGAGTTGAAAATACGATACCTGACATGACGTCATCTTAACTTGCCTAGACCAGTTAAGGTGAAGGGAAATCAAGTAATGCTAGGCAACTGAAAAGAAGATCAAAAGAGGAGATGAGAGGACTGACAGGGTATGGTGAGGTTAGGGGTAGGATAGGTATGGTAAAGTATGGTATGGTAAAATAAAGTTAAGTTAAGGGGAACGGTCATGCCCTCCAGTTTCTCTACGGTCACGCACTCAAGAGAGTACTGCTTCATACGATTTTTGTGAAAAATGCAGAAAAGCTCGACCATTGACGCCACTATATGTGATTTACATTCCCCATTTGGAAAATGACGCCAACGGTAGAACTTTGGACAGTTGACGTCTGACCAACAAAGTCAATCACAATGTGTATGAACCAGTCGTAGAAAAAAGTGTGATGGATAGCCTTAGGTACATAGAGGTGACTCTGAGTAACCTGGGTTAAATGAGGTAAAACTAATCAAGCCTAGGATGATTGTCATGAACTGGCCAGGGTCCTGAAACCATCAAGGGGATATATATATATATATATTAGTGCTGTCAAGCGAATAAAATATTTAATCGCGATTAATCGCATTAATGCCATAGTTAACTCACGGCTAATCACGAGCAATCACGATTAATCGCAAATGTTTTTTCTATGCTAAATATCCCTTGATTTCTTTGTCCCATTAATCTTTCTCATTTTAATGCTCTTATCAACATGGAGAAGTGCATCGGCTTGCCTTGTGCAAATGTTTTTTTATTGATAACAACATTGGCATATACTGATCAAAACAGGACGATCACTATTTACGTTTAACGAGACAGGGATATGGTTAGCTAGGTTAAAGGGAAAGTATTAAAAATGGTAAGGTGTGGTAAATTAAGGATAAGGTTAAAGGTATGGTAATGGTAATGGTATGGTATGGTAGGGTAGGGTAACATCAAATACAGAGAGAACTCTACATAAACTCAGCCAACTGAGGTAAATCCACAGCAGTGAGATAGAAATGCCCTTTCATCGTATGATCCCCTTTATACTTTATAAACCTCTCCTAATACAGGTGAAGGCAACTTCCACTGTTGTTTCAAAGTTGTAAGGATTGGTTTCCATTCTAACATTGTAATTTGATGTTTTTTGTCATTACATTTGAAACTTTAATTAGCTTTAAGGAGATGTTCACATGCTTCCTAAAATAATTTAACATGAATTAAAATCTCCTGAACAGAACTGTCTTATTTATCTTTCATAAATAAGTTGACCATGTGTTGGTTCATGGTATACAGTGCAAAGACGTGGGGGGAAGAAGAAAGGCAGGGCTCTGCAGGACCCTATCCAACAAGCCATTGAAACGATGCCAAGTGTGAAGAAGCATTGATCCCATCCAGTAAAAGTGCTGGGGTGGATGAACCAAAGAGTGTACCTCAAGGGGCTTGAGATTAAGTGAGGGCTGATAATATCTATGGGAGAAGAGGACGTGGCGGCACCATTCAAGGCCGTCGGTACACCGCTACTCATCATTTCTGTGTTATTTCATTTCCATCGTATCTCCATGATGGGTGCCTTCTCATAATAGACTCTGCAAAGAAGATTTGTTACTCTGATACTACATACTGCAATGTATGTAAGAGTTGGCTTCAGTAGTAAGACTATGGTCTCACCATCCCCGCTAAACTTCCTGCCTGCCTGAACATCCAGCCACACATTTGTCTTCCCTATCATCCGACCAGAACACAGTCCTGTTCAAAATAAGCCCCTTAGGCAAGGCAAGGCAAGGCAAGGCAACTTTATTTATATAGCACTTTTCATACACAAGGCAGACTCAAAGTGCTTCACATATAAACATTGTCATACGATAAAAAAAATAATAGATAAGTAAAAGAAAACATATGCAGAAAAATTAGTCAAATAGATCACGATTTTAGAAAGTGCAATGTGTTTAAGATCAGATCTACAGTCTCTCTGGAGTCTGGTACCCACGTCAGGACTCCAACCCGACCTAAAGGAATATGGTCCTTTCTCTGGGACTCCAACCCAACCTAAAGGTATTTGGTCCTTTCTCTGTGACTCCAACCCGACCTAAAGGAACTTTGTCATTTCTATGGGACTCCAACCCAACCTAAAGGAACTTGGCTCTTTCTCTGGGACTCCAACCCGACCTAAAGGAACTTTGTCCTTTCTCTGGGACTCCAACCCAGATTCTAGGACTCTAACCCAGACAGAACTTGGGTCTCATACCCTTATCCTTTCCCGCTGGTATCAGTTCATGTATCTTTCTGGTAAAAATAGAAATATAAAGGCAAAGTTAAAAAGGCCTTTTACCAATAAAATATGAACGGAGAGTAAATTTACAAAAATGTACTTTATATTCATAAGAAATATATATTCTGTTGTTTCTTAATGTTGAAAAGTAACACTTAAGTATCTTTAGATGTTATTTTATTTTTGTATACATCATTTACAGATATAAGTTCAATCATGAGTATGGCATGATTCCCATGGTCTGCAAAATCAAAGCTTCTATCATAGGGCTTCTATAGAATTGGCAGACCTCCATATCATACGTTGGCTTTTCTTATTTTTATCAATTTATTAATTCATTCATTTATTCATCATGGAAGAAAGAAAGCAAAAAAGAGTGCTCTCTATTACATTCAGCATTGTTTTGTAGCAGTAAAGGTCACGTTTGGAGTTAAATACTATGTTAATGAGGTTATTTTTTGTGATCAACATTACTATGCAGGGAGATGGTTACTCCAGTTCCTTGCAACTAATTCCATTTTGTTTGGAGCTTACTGGCTATGGCTTATTCTTGGAACTGGTGTAGGCTTAAATGTCCCGAATCTATTTTGGAAAGATTCTATAGATTTCGGTGAAATGTGTTTTCACAAATGTGCTTCAAATGTTCTTCTTATTTGTTCTATAACTCGTAGAATGTTGTGCCTGACGGATGTTTTGTTGCTAATGGCTGCAAGTGTGTTGCTAATGTTGCTGATTTTGAAAGTGCTAGCCCATGTCCCCATTTCACACTCACAAGGGAAAGCAATGAGAGAAATAGCCGGAGGGGGTCTCTTGGTAGAACCTAAGTGTTCCTAGACAGAAGCTACTATCCATCATTTAATTCATCAATGTGCCACAGGGCATTGCTGTGTGTGTGTGTGTGTGTGTGCGTGTGTGCGTGTGTGCGTGTGTGTGTGTGTGTGTGTGTGTGTGTGTGTGTGTGTGTGTGTGTGTGTGTGTGTGTGTGTGTGTGTGTGTGTGTGTGTGTGTGTGTGTGTGTGTGTGTGTGTGTGTGTGTGTGTGTGTGTGTGCGCGTTTGCGTGTGTGTCCATAACAGCCTTTCAGAGGAAAAGTGGCTTCATTAACACCTAATAACACCCCGGATGCTGTTGTGCTTTCAATGGCACGTGAGCATTATTCACAAGTGCACATGCACTCCCTTACTGTGGCATGCACAAAAAAAATCAACAATACCAGTGTTTGTCCACTTCACGTTTTCTGTACTAAATGTTTTTTTTTATTGTGAAAAAAAAGAAAGAAAAACGGACAGACTAAAAGATTTGTTTTGGCCAAGATTCAAGGACACTTGAAGGGAATACAGAATGTGGAAGTCATTTACACAGTAATTCCACAGCCCTGTCCTTGCCCACTCTCTCTCTCTCTCTCTCTCTCTCTCTCTCTCTCTCTCTCTCTCTCTCTCTCTCTCTCTCTCTCTCTCCCCATCCATCTTATCTCTCTCTCTCTCTCTCTCTCTCTCACTCTCTCTCTCTCTCTCTCTCTCTCTCTCTCTCTCTCTCTCTCTCTCTCTCCCCATCTTATCTCTCTCTCTCTCTCTCTCTCTCTCTCTCTCTCTCTCTCTCTCTCTCTCTCTCTCTCTCTCTCTCTCTCCCCCCCATCCCTCTTATCCCTCTCACTCTCTGTCTCTGTCTCGCTCTCTCTGCCCCCCATCCCTCTTATCTCTCTCTCTGCTCCGTCTCTCACTCCCTCCCTTTGAAGCTCTGTTTGGCTGTGTGAGGATGACGCGTCGGCAGCAGGGTCTATATAAAGCTCTGCTCCGCCTCATTGCAGACACACCGCTGCTCTGGCTATACCAAGCGCTCACTCGCCTGTCCTGGAACTACTTTCTGTGCACCTTAACCTCCACCCTACTGACCAGCTGGAGTCCTCCGCTGCCGATATGTGCAAAGGATTATCATCACTTCCAAACTCCTGCCTGGAAAGGTACATGAAATGATAGAATGACCGTGTTTATCGTGGAAGGATTTCATCGCTGTGATTTATCAATGGTGCATTGGGGTTGATTTTACTTAACTGCAGGGAATTTCAAGAAGAGATGAATAATTGTAACTTTGGCTGATGCATCTTAAATCTAACTTGTGCTGCAAAGGACTCTCAAGTCATAAGTAGAAAGTTAAACCTGCAATGCATGCATACTGAAACATTTTTCTAACATGTTTCTTTTTCTTGTGTTCTTCTCCAGGGCCAAGGGACTGAAAGCAAGGCTGGGGAACATTCTGCAAAAACCAGATTGGAAACTGACATGCTGCAAAATAGGGAAAAATCGGTAAGCCTCAATAACTTTAAGTACTAGGATTGTTGCTACCCTGGATCATAACCTTTAATTGAAAATGTCCTATTATACATAGTCATTATTTATGTTTTTCTCTCATCAGACCCACCACAGAAGAATGCCTCAAGTGGAAGCATTCATTTGAAAAGCTACTGTCAAGTAAATGTAAGTCAAATTGAAGATCATTGCATGCCTGCACATACAAGTTTATTAATTTAAGATATACGCACCCAATCTCCCCCCCCCCACACACACACACACACACATACACACACACACCCCTACAGACACAATTATAGTAATCAAGTACAATCTTTATTTAATACTCTGCCTGATGAATGATCTGCAATGCTTAACCCTTTGTTCTCCTCCTCCCTCTCCTTCTCTCCTCTGCAGATGGCATGTGTGCCTTCACAGCTTTCCTCGTGTCTGAGTTCAGCGAGGAGAACATTGCATTCTACTTCGCCTGCGAGGAATACAGGAGCACCAAGTCAGCTGCCAAGCTCGCAGCCAAAGCCCAGAAGATTTACGATGAATTCATCGGCAGCGACGCACCACGAGAAGTGAGTGCGCTCTTCACGTCCCCCAATGTGCACGATATCCCAATGCACCAATTCTCCCCTTTGCACTTCGATAGATTTAGAGAATGAAAGAGAAACCCGACAGAGGTTAACCGGTCCCCTCATTCTTTCCTTCGCAGATCAATATCGACCACGAGACCCGGGACATCACAAAATCCAACATGGAGTCCCCCTCGCCCGCTTGCTTCGACATGGCCCAGCACAGGATCTACATGTTGATGGCCAAAGACTGCTACCCCCGATTCCTACGCTCACAAACTTACAGGGAGATGGCGTACGAAGACGGGGACAAGAGAAGATGTCCTGTCCACCCAGAGAATGTGTGAACGAGATGCATGTCCTGACTATAAGGAGTTTAGTTTGTGCAAGGTCGCCTTACAGAAAAGATGACAAAAAGAGCAGCAGAGAGGGCCGAGAAGCCGGGCTGCGGATCGCTCTGACAGAATGCCATGGGCAGACAGGGGTGGTGGCGGGACAGCAGTGGGAGAGATGGCGATGTGGTGGAGCACAGGCCGTGAGTCTGAGATTTAGGGGCAGAGATCATTTCAGAACAGAAAGGGGTTTATTTTGCCAAGATGGAGCATCGGTGGAAAATTGCCCAGAGTTTAAAAGTATTTTTGCTCATAATTTGACCATAGTACTGGCAGACAATCAGAAGGGAGAAATGGTAAAAGCCATAAAAGCAAGCACATGTGATTGCGTTTTGAATTTGTCTTATACTGTGAGAGCAAAGTGTGAATAATGTATTTATTTGTTTAACTGTCAATTTATTGTTATTTAATTTACTTTTCTTACAAAGCAATGTGCAATCTTTCCTATTTATTTCTTGTTCTGATTTTTTTTACACAATGATGAATTAAATAAAAAGTTCATGCAGATTGCCTTCCCTCCTTTGATTTCACTCAAACAATTAACTGTCATAGAACACGAGTAATACTCATTTCACCATGATCACAAATCATGCTGATTCACATATTAAATAAATAAATATTCTTTATTGCTTCTGGCTATTACATCAGAGTGCAATAAAATCCCCCTCAAATGACACAATATACTTAGATAGTGAGAACTAAACATACATTGGCTCATTAATGGGTGAGGTGGTCAGCAGGTGTGACACAGAACTGTTTGTCTCGTCACCTAGGAAACTACGTGAGCCAACCACATCTTCCTGGTGAGAACACTTTCCTGGAAACGGGAAGCAGAAGAAAATGGTGTGACTTCATCAATGTGATGTCTACTGCCAATAAAGCTCTGTCCGTGTGTTTGCTCAAGCCATTATTCTTGTGCAATAAATGGCAATAAAGTTGGGACGAAGCTGGACCTCCAGGCACAGGGCAATGCTTCTACATCACAGACAGATTCCCCGGTGAACAGAAGGTGCATAGCATGCACACAATAGGATAGTGGAAGCCGTAATTGTCTGTGTCCTTTCCTTTAGAAGATAATTTTGCTTTGAATGAAATTAAACTCTGCAAACTCACGTTTTATGGTTTCAGCGGTACGATTATTATCCCCGGCCCATACATTTTATAGTGTTCCATCTTAATGGTAATAACGAACCAATTACTAATGGATATAATGTATCTCCTTGCTATATTATTCGGTCTGTTTAAGACAATGCTCTGCTATTGCACCTTTTCATGAAATAAACTTGTCACCTCATCATTCATAAAAAGAATCTCCATCTCAAAGACATGTGTTTTTGTGCACTCAACACTTGTGGAGTCCCTCCAGGGTCATTCCTTGCCCCCCTTTTAAGTCTTTACTCTAGATGTAGACTGTAGATCTATTGTTATATTGATGACACGTAGCTGTGCATGAAAACCCAAGCTCATCTTCTGCTTTAGACTAACCTATAAAATAACCATCAAATGTGAAAGGTTTCAATTCAACCCTTTTTTTTTACAATCAGACTTGTGCTAAGCAGCTTTTTTATTCACAAATGTGTCACATGACGGAAGTAAGATACGCCAATCCACTATTTTGAATTGTCTTTTAAAGTCCAGACCAGAATTTGCCGTTTTTATTTGCAGCATTGAGGATCTCCTACCATTGAAACAACTCAAAATCGCCTCTGAAAACCCACACATATCCAACACCACACGAGTCCCGTGGAGAGTGAGAACATGTGAGCAGACAACACCTCATTCCATTATTTGCTCTGCTGGTGCACCGTCTGCCTCTGTCTGGGTGTTCGCTGTATAACCCTGTGATAACCCACCAATGGGTTAATCATGGACCACCTAATAACAGGCAATTCATTCCCCCAGCAAACTTCAGTCACCCTGTTGTTCAAACCATTGTCTGGTCATCTTCAACGCCCCAGCCGCATAGTGGCTTCCTAAGCGGGCACAGTGGTTTCCTATTTGTCTACGCCTCATCTTTGCGATGCAAAATATATAAAAATAATAAAATAGTACACTTGCCGCGATTGATAGCTTTTGGAGCTATCAAGGGGCCTAGGTATCCGAATTATCCTCATCGTCATCCGCTTATCCGGGGTCGGGTCGCGGGGGGAGCAGCTCAAGCAGGGGGCCCCAGACTTCCCTTTCCCGGGCCACATTGACGAGCTCTGACGGGGGGATCCCGAGGCGTTCCCAGGCCAGTGTTGAGATATAATCTCTCCACCTAGTCCTGGGTCTTCCCCGAGGTCTCCTCCCCACTGGACGTGCCTGAAACACCTCCCAAGGAAGGCGCCCAGTGGGCATCCTTACCAGATGCCCGAACCACCTCAGCTGACTCCTTTCTAAGTAAAGGAGCAGCGGCTCTAATCCGAGTTCCTCACGGATGGCTGAGCTTCTCACCCTATCCCTAAGGGAGACACCAGCCACCCTTCTGAGGAAACTCATCTCGGCCGCTTGTACCCGCAATCTCGTCCTTTCGGTCATCACCCAGCCCTCATGACCATAGGTGAGGATAGGAACGAAGATCGACCGGTAGATCGAGAGCTTTGCCTTGCGGCTCAGCTCTCTTTTCGTTACAACGGTGCGGTAAAGCGAACGCAATACCGCCCCCGCTGCTCCGATTCTCCGGCCAATCTCACGCTCCATAGTACCCTCACTCGCGAACAAGACCCCGACGTACTTGAACTCCTTCACTTGGGCTAAGGACTCATTTCCTACCCGGAGTAAGCAATCCACCGGTTTCCTGCTAAGAGTCATGGCCTCAGATTTAGCGGTGCTGATCCTCATCCCAGCCGCTTCACACTCGGCCGCCAGCCGATCCAGTGAGTGCTGAAGGTCACAGGCCGATGATCCAATGAGGACCACATCATCTGCAAAAAGCAGTGACGAGATCCTCAGACCACCGAACTGCAACCCCTCCCCACCACGACTACGCCTCGATATCCTGTCCATGTATATCACAAACAGGATTGGTGACAAGGCGCAGCCCTGGCGGAGACCAGCACCCACTGAGAACGAAACTGACTGGCTGCCGAGAACACGAACACAGCTCTCGCTTTGGGAGTACAAAGATTGGATGGCCCTGAGGATAGACCCCCTTACCCCATACTCCCGCAGCACCTCCCACAGTTTCTCCCGGGGGACCCGGTCATATGCCTTCTCCAGATCCACAAAACACATGTAGACCGGATGGGCATACTCCCAGGCCCCCTCCAGGATCCTTGCGAGAGTGAAGAGCTGGTCCGTAGTTCCACGTCCGGGGCGAAAACCGCATTGTTCCTCTTCAATCTGAGGTTCGACGATCGGCCGAACCCTCCTTTCCAGCACCTTGGAGTAGACTTTACCAGGGAGGCTGAGAAGTGTGATACCCCGGTAATTGGCACACACTCTCTGGTCCCCCTTTTTGAACAGGGGAACCACCACCCCGGTTTGCCACTCCTTTGGCACTGTACCCGACTCCCACGCGATGTTGAATAGGCGTGTCAACCATGACAGCCCCTCAACACCCAGAGCCTTTAGCATTTCTGGCTGGATCTCATCAATCCCTGGGGCTTTGCCACTGCGGAGATGTTTGACTACCTCAGTGACCTCCACCAGGGAAATTGACGACGAAACACCATCAACCTCGAGCTCTGCCTCCAACATAGAGGTCGTGTTATTCGGATTCAGGAGTTCCTCAATGTGTTCCTTCCAACGTCCGACGACCTCCTCAGTTGAGGTCAACAGAGTCCCATCCTTACTGTACACAGCTTGGATGGTTCCCCGTTTCCCCCTCCTGAGGTGCCGGATAGTCTTCCAGAAACACTTTGGTGCCGACCGAAAGTCCTTCTCCATGGCCTCTCCAAACTTCTCCCACACCCGCTGCTTAGCCTCCGACACGGCAGCCGCTGCAGCCCTTCGAGCCTGTCGGTACCCTGCAACCGAGTCAGGAGTCCTCCAGGATATCATATCCCGGAAGGCCTCCTTCTTCAGTCGGACGGCTTCCCTGACCACCGGTGTCCACCACGGTGTCCGAGGGTTACCCGCCCCTTGAGGAGCCTAAGACCCTGAGGCCACAGCTAGCCACCGCAACTTCAGCAATGGAGGCTTTGAACACCGCCCACTCCGGCTCAATGCCCCCAACCTCCACAGGAATGCCAGAAAAGCTCCGCCGGAGGTGTGAGTTGAAGATACCTAGGACGGGGGCCTCCTCCAGACGTTCCCAGTTCACCCGCACTACTCGTTTGGGCTTACCAGGTCTATCCGGAAATTTCCCCCATTCCCTGATCCAACTCACAACCAGATGGTGGTCGGTTGACAGTTCCGCCCCTCTCTTTACCCGAGTGTCCGAATCAATTCATTGTAAAAACGTAATGTCAATATCGACGATCGTCTATATATTTCATTGCTGATTATATCATCTGTTCTCTTCCAAGTAGTGAATATTGTAAACGCTGTGTGTGCCTGGCAGTGGCAGACTGCGTTTCACCAGCCAGGGATAGCAGTCTACAAAACCCTCACTTGTGTATTCAAATGTCATTAGTGTAGAGTGGAGCCAATGTCAGGTGTGGAACAGCTGGTACACAATGCTGTTGCATATTTACATCCCATAATGTAGCCTCCCTCGCCATGGTAACCCACAGGCCAGTCCTTATCTGATGAATCTGACGAGTGCAACAATCTGTAATGCTGTTTTTTGTAATCAGGCACTACGCACATTAAGTGCAGCCAAAGCAGAAATAGCCCTACATTAATTCACATTTCAAGATGTAAGGTTTTCCAATAACATGCTTTAATAACGGCTTTAAGTAAGCAACTAATGCTTTATTCATATAGCACCTTTTCAAATAAAACATTACAAAGTGCTTAACAGAACAGCAAAAATACCAACATAAACAGACAAGAACATGCAATGCTGAAAGAACAGAAACAGGGAGACCCGGCCATTCCCCTGGCAATGATTGTCCAGGAAGTTGTTATATGAAGAGATTTGTTTGTTTTGGGGCTGTCTGCTTGTCTTATCTAGATCCGACCACGGTAAATGTGAAAAAATCCTACTAATTTGCCTTACTTTACGCATTAATGCATCACCTTCACGCATGAATTATTAGAAGAAGGCTTCACACATACGCACAGTGCAGGTCAGGTTTTCCTGCTGCTGAACATTTCATAAATTATACAATTGGTTTATTTCAATGACAAGCACATGATCTTAGACGAAACAAATATAACCCTTGTGTGAACTTTACGCAACCAAACGGAATCCAGAGCACATTTAACTACAAACTTTATACCATGCGATTTTTGAGACAATGTAATGTCAGGGTTGGATCTAAACTACTGAAGACATTTTGCATGTGTGTATTTAAAGGAGATCAACAACGTGGTTGAAGATGTAAGGAATTGACCATGACCTGTGTTGGACAGCCTTTTACATAAGAGTGAATGAAATGTAATTCAAATTCGCTGCGACAATGGCATGTGGTACAAAGGCGACATCTGGTGGAAAGAGAGCGTGACACCGCACAAGCGGCCACAATTGATAATTTAGTTTATTCTGTTCGGCACCTTATGTGATTATTAGATTAAAACATAAAAAAAATGAACCACAATTATTGAAAGATTTTGATGAACAGGGAACAGTGTTGACATCATGTAAGTCATCTATGCATTGTGTTGCAGAGATATTTACCTTAATTGGCAGCTACCCCAGCTACTGCCCGGCCCGTAGCGTCTCCTTGTGCCACGTTGCAACTCAAGAGAAGATTGCAGTCACTAACTATTTTCTAACCTCTTGTAGTTATGGGATGACCTCAATATAAACTTGATGACGCCATAGAGTAGTAAGCTTTAAATTACCCTTTTGTATTGTTAAAACCCTAGTCCTGTGGTTCCACCATGAGGAAAACAGTCCCCTGGTTCGAGAACAGGCTGCTTTGAAAACATTAGCTCCTAATTGACCTTTTTGAAAACCATCTGGGAAAAGGACTTATGTTTGACATTGAGTATGTTCGAGGTTTGGACGGATATTGGTGACAGAATAATCGGTTCTTTAACTAACGTGAAATTGAGTTAATTAATTAAATAATTAAGCATGTTCTGTAAAACTCCCATTAGACTCCATAGAATAAACACCGCAACTACTCCTGACTGTAGGAGATGCAAGGGTGATGCGTTTGGGAGGAGGGATTAAGACACAACTTTCTGGTAATATTCCGCCTTTTTTGGAGGACTAACTTGACCGTCGGCAAAACTTTTTTTTTACAAATCCATCAATTGGCACAGGGATATAAAAATAACATTTAAATAATGTTGCATCCACTATAGTCCATCGATTGTGTTATTTACAGCAGCATTGAATAGCCCCTGCACTGCTGAAAAAGGAAATTCTCATTTAATAGCATTTAGCTCCATTCTTCATAGTGTCTCCAGGTGCTCAAGCATGGTAGGCCTACTGCAGACCTTTGTTTGACACATTACGATTACGATTACGATTACGGTCATTTATCAGCAGTGGCAAGCCTCCCTCTCTTAATTAGCTCTGCATAGTCTGGAAGCAAACTGACGAGGCAACTAGACTCCAAACAACATTCAGTCAACATTCAGCAAACCCAAGCTAGGGAATGGGATATAGATGTGGACGAAGCCGTTTTGGGACTCGGGTCCAACTGTTTGAAGTTTACCCAATCAGCTGAGCTTCAATTAAAGTCGACGTGCGCGAGCTGTGCCAGCTGCGCGAGCCCAAGTAAATACAAAATGACGTCACGTCGGTAGATAGCCTACGTTTATAAAATAAAAATGTCCCTTCGCACAGGCGACATATAATTGACTGTTTACGACGTTGGTAAGTACTCCCACCCATCTCAGCCTCATTCGCCCATATGGCCAATTATCCGGAAATGCTAATTATCGGACTTTCTCCCTTGTGCCATTCCAATATAAGATCAGAGGGTTTAAAACCCTTTTAAATATTATAACCCCAGCTCTGTACTCTCTCCATAAGGAAAACGGTCCCCTGTTTGAGAACAGGCTGCTGTGAAAATTAGCTCCTAATTGACCTCTTTAAAAACCCTCTGGGAAAAGGACTTGTTCGTTTGACATTGAGTTAGTTATAATTCATTCGTTCATTCATTATTAATCATGCACTGTTACACTCCCATTCGACTCCACGGAATAAACACCGCAATTCGACTGTATATAGGAGATACAAGTCTGACCATGGAACCTTTTACCATGTGTTCTGGAGCTGCAACAATATTATTGAATTCCTGGCCTCCTTTCATGATGTTGTAGGCCTACGAAATATTGGATTTACTGTGGGCCTACCTGAACCTAAAGCTTTTCAAAATATACATAAACCTACACAATAAACAGTCTATATTTGGTAAGATTTGGTCTCTCCATTGAATTGTCGATGTGTCTTCTTTACCACATCAATGTGAAACGTTACTCCTGTGCACCCATGCCTGCCCACGTAAAGGTTAAATAGCAATATTTTTTTATCTAATACTGCAACCTACCTATCTATTGTATTCTGTTAAATTTCTCTTTCGGTTAGTCTTCAAAGTGTGAGAGAGTGAGCCCCCCCTCAGAGAAAAAAATTCAGCTGAGCCCCCCCCCCCCCCCAATTTTTTTTTCTAAATACCTGTGTTTTGAAAGCTATTTTAATTATTTTACACATTTCAAACATCTCCGATCATAATTTTAAAACATTTGGAACATATTTTTGAAACATTTGCAACAATTTTTTTAACATATTGTAACGACCTCGCCGGTGACATAATCATGTCGAGTCATTAGTAATTGATCGTAGTTTTTAATCAACCAAAACCAGGTCACTGAAAACCCGTAACAATGTAAACAACCGCAGAAAACCGACACACAAACAAACCCCGGTTACCCCGGCAACACGGTCTCACTCGCGTGCAGGCCCCCACCCTGATTGACAATAAGAACATTACAATACATGCACATAGAACAACTGGCATAACGGACAATGAAATACAATGCAACACATAACACACAAACTATTTAATTGTCCCAGGGTCGCTACATTGCCTCCCCCCTTCAAAGTTCCTCGTCCTCGAGGGAACAAACAAAGTCCCGGAAGCGACCCGGCGCTCTCCTCTCCCTACGAGGCCGCGTTGGGGCCACGGGGGGCTGGGGAGAAGCGCCTGGGGGCGAGAGGGGCCCACGAGTGTCAGGCCCGGGGGCGGGCAGGGGGAAAGGGAGGGGCGGGGCTGGGGGCCAAGTTGCTGACTGTGGTGATCGACAGGGAGGGGAGACAAGGATAGGGTTAGGTGGGGACCCAGGGCCAGAACACTGAGGTGTGCGTGTCCGGGGCCCATTCGCACCGGTGCGGGGAGCTGCAGGGCTCGCTGGAGCAGGTTGAGGGGTGGCGGTGCCTCGATAAGGGGCCAACCGGTCTCTGTGGAGAGCCACCCTCCTTCCCCGAGGTGGTAGCTGGACCCTGTACACCACCTCCCCCATCCTCTCAAGGACCCTGCATGGCCCGATCCACTCGCTATCGAGCTTTGGGCATCTTCCCTTCTTTCTTTGCGGGCTGTAGGTCCAGACCAGCTCCCCAGCCTCAAAGTGCCTGCCACGAGAACGCACATCATAGTTCCTTTTCTGCCTAACCCCTGCGCTCAGCAGCTGTCCCCTGGCGAAGGAGTGAGCCGTCTCAAGGCGGTCCTGGAGTCTCCTGGCATACTCTGGGCCGGGAGGAACAGGGGGAGAATCGGGCGGCCGGCCAAACGCCAGGTCAGCTGGGGTGCGAAGCTCCCTGCCCAACATCAGCAGAGCAGGTGTGCAGGACGTCGACTCCTGGACAGCTGACCTGTATGCCATGAGCACCAGAGGCAGATGATTGTCCCAATCCCGCTGATGCTCAGCCGAGACAATGGCCAGCTGCTGCTCCATACAGCGATGAAATCGCTCCAAGCCGTCACTCTGTGGGTGCAGGGGGGTAGTACGGGTCTTCTGCATGTCCAGCCTGCTACATAAAGCCGCAAAGACACGGGATTCAAAATTTCTCCCCTGGTCACTGTGGATGGACTCCGCTGCCCCAAAACGGCTAATCATCCCCCCGACCAAAGCGTCCGCTATGGTCTCCGCCCCCTGGTCAGGCAGAGCGTACGCCTCCGGCCACTTGGTAAAATAGTCCATGGCCGTGAGGACATACTTGTTCCCCCTCTCTGTGCAGGGTAGCGGGCCCACCACATCCACCCCAACCCTCTCCATAGGGAACCCAACAGGGAACTGCTGTAGCTGGGCATGGGACCTTTCCGTGGGGCCTTTGCGGGCTGTGCAGCCATCACAGCGGCGACAGAAGTCCTCAACGTCCCTCTTGTGCTGCCCCCAGTAGAAGCCAAGGCGGAGGCGACGCAGGGTCTTTGTCACCCCAAAGTGACCTGAGCCCACGGCCCCATGGACCGCTTGAAGCACTTCCCCACGCAGAGAGTGAGGCACCACCACCTGCCACCTCACCTCTCCGGTGGCGGGTTCCTTCCAGGCCCGCTGAAGCACGCCATCCCACAGTCGCAGGGCCTCGAACTTAGCCCACAGTCCCTTGGTGACCAGGGAGAGAACGGCCACTTCTTCCCATGGGGGCCGCCGCTGTTGGTCCAACCACTGGAGCACTGGTCGAAGGTCTGCGTCCTCCTCCTGCTGCCGTCTCCATCCTGCGGTGTCGACCTCCCGGAGCTCACAGCAGACTGGGGACGCCACCTCCACCGCAGAACATCCTTCCTCCTGGCTGCACAGCTCCTTCTCACGGCTCTCCCTCCTTTCACAGTTGCGGCAGCCATCCTGACTGCAGGGGCGTCGGGAGAGGGCGTCTGCATTAGCATGGCGTACCCCTGCCCTGTGCACCACACTGAAGCTGTAGGACTGCAGCTCCTCGATCCACCGTGCGACCTGCCCTTCTGGCTCCTTGAAAGACATGAGCCACTGGAGCGCGGAGTGGTCGGTCCTTACAGTGAAGTGACGGCCACAGAGGTAATATTTGAAGAGGCGTACAGCTCTAACGATGGCCAGCAGCTCGCGGCGAGTGACGCAGTAGCGGCGTTCAGCTTTGTTAAATGTCCTGCTGTAATACGCCACCACCCGCTCCCCTTCCGGCCCCTCCTGTGCCAGCACGGCGCCATTGCCAACGTTACTAGCGTCCGTGTCCAGGATGAAGGGCAGGGCAGGGTCAGGAGGGGAGAGCACCGGGGCTTTGGTGAGAGCTCCCTTGAGTGTCTCGAAAGCAGACTGGCAATCCTCTGCCCACACAAACTCCCTGTCCTTCTGTAGCAGGCGGAACAGGGGAGCGGCCACACAGGAGAAGCCCCTCACAAAGCGTCTGTAGTAAGACGCCAGTCCGAGGAAGCTTTTCAGCTGTCTGGTGTCAGTGGGGGTGGGCCAGTCCTGGACAGCTTGCACTTTGTCCTCCATGGTGCTAATGCCTTCTTCCCCCACCCTGTGCCCAAGGAAAGTTACCTCTCTCCTCAGGAAATGGCACTTATCAGGATGGAGCTTCAAGCCCGCCGCAGCTACTCTCTCCAGAACCTGACGCAGCGAGGCAAGTGCTGTCTCGAAGGAGCCCCCGTGTGCCAGTATATCATCCAGGTAGACGATACACTGCTGCCGGGGAATGCCGGCGAGCACTCTGTCCATCAGCCTCTCGAAGGTCGCAGGTGCATTGCAGAGGCCGAAAGGGAGGACCCGAAACTGCCACAGTCCTCTGCTAGTGCAGAATGCAGTCTTGGGTCTGGCGTCAGGGGCGAGAGGGCACTGGAAGTAGCCAGAGCGGAGATCGAGTGAGGAGAACCAGGACGACCCAGCTACGACATCTAAGGCCTCATCAATGCGCGGGATGGGGTAGGAGTCCTTCTTTGTCACTGCGTTAAGTGGCCTGTAGTCGACACAGAATCTCCACTTACCCCCCTTCTTAGGCACCATCACCACGGCTGCTGCCCAGGGACTATCTGAGGGCTCTATGAGGCCTGCCTGCTGCATCTCCCACAGCGCCTGGTCCGCAGCCTCCTGGCGGGCCAAGGGCAGGCGACGCGGGCGCATTCTGATGGGCCTGGCATCCCCAGTGTCGATCTCATGCTGCACCAGGTGCGTCTGACCCACATCGCTCTCGTTCAAGGCAAAGCTGTCCTTAAACTCTGCCAGTAGTAGCCACAGCTGCTCCTGCTGTTGAGGGTCTAGTCCATCACAGTGCCCCTGCCAAATTGCCCGCACAGTCGACATCACAGTCTCCTCACCTGTCTGAGGAAGCTGGGCAGGGCAGGGGAAGGGGCCCAGGCTCATGGGGTGGGGTGCTGGGGTGGCAAGGGAGTAGTCTGTAGGAGCCGAAACATTGACACAAGGGGGTGGGAGGGAGGGGGAAGGGTTGCAGGAGGAGGACTGAGACAATGGACAGGGATCGGGAAGACAGGGTGGTTGTAAGGTCTTTGCAAGGGGGTGAAGGGGGCCGGTGACGTGTGACTGTTCCATCTGAGCTGTTGTCGGTGGGGGGCGGATGTAGGAGGTGTTTGGCGGGGCCATATAGACTGTGGGCCCTCCTTGGAAGCCAATCGCCCCCCTCTCAAGGTCCAGCTGGCAGCCAGTGCACCGCAGGAAGTCCAACCCTAGGATACAGGGGTCCTGCACAGCTGCTACCCACACTGGGTGGAGGACAGTCTTTCCCCCTACGCAGATGGACAACAACCCCTTCCCTTTCATGGGAGCCCTCTCCCCCGTGACTGTGCGGAGCTGCACGGTTGTAGGTTGGAGTACCGTCCAGGTCGGCAAAATGTCTGGCCTCACCAGGGTCACAGTAGACCCCGTATCGACTAAAGCCAAACAGGCCACCCCCTCAACAGTGACAGGAACATGACAAAAGTCCCCCGCCCAGGTCCGCCCCACCACGACAACAGGCTCCAGGATGTTGTCGTCTGCTTCTGGGGGGGGTGGAGCTCCGCCCCCCCGGCTGTGATGATGGGCTCCTCCAGACGACGACGGCGGGGGTAAGGGGGCAGGGCCTCGCGTCTCCCCAATTACGCGGACCCTGACCCGTTTCCCTGGGCTCTCACAGTTGTAGGGCACTCTCTGACAAGGTGGCCAGGCTGCCCGCAGCCCCAGCAGACCCTCTGCTCTCGACGAGACGGAGGGCGGCGGTCCGCCTGCATAGAGACAGCGCGGACGAGTTCAGTGAGCTCGTCCACCCAGGCTGGCTTCTGTGAGTCCTCACTCCTCTCCCTCGCCGATCTCACCATCGGCTGAGGAGCAGGATGACCGTCGATTGCTCCAGCCCACACCAGCTCCCTCTCTATGGCCATCTCCAAGGCCTCTTGCAAAGTCTGCGGGTGGGCTAGCTGGGTCTGAATGCGTAGTTCTGTAGGGGAAAGGGCCTGGAGAAACTGATCCCGAGCGAGTTCGCTCTGCACGGCTGGCGGCATGTGGGCGTATGCTCGCCGAGACAGGCTCTCGATATCGTTGGCCAGGGCCCGCAGCGTCTCCCCAGGCTTCCTGCACCTATTACAGAGTTCTGAGCGCATTAGCCCCGGCTTAACACATAGTCCAAAACGCCTACTTAGTGCCCCCACTAGGGCAACATAGTCCCCCCTGTCCTCTGGGCTAAGCAGCAACAAACAAGACAATGCGTCGTCCGCCAGACACATCGCAAGCTGCAGCGCTTTGACCTTCACTGACCATCCGGCAGCATCGGCTAAAAGTTCAAATTGCGCGTGGAAAGCTTCCCAGTCAGCCTTACCGGTGTATCTAGGCGTCTTGATGGACACCGGGCTTGATGTAAGAAAGGCGCCGCCGTGTCTGTCGCCGTCTTGTGGTGGCCACGGGCAGTCGGCGCTGCGAACTATGCGTGAAAAATCATCTTTTTCCACGGCGGCCGTTTCCCGTTGGGTTCTACCCCTCACCAGAGACTCCGAGGCTTCTCCACATGCCCCCTCGCCGTAGTCGTCCATCTCTATCTTCACCCGACAGTCCGCAGGAAACATTATTGTTGCAGAGAACAAGCCACAACAAAAACAGAGCTAACGGCGATCGCAACTTCAGCCTACTCGCCGAGCACAGCAGGACCGAGAAAAAATAAATAAAAATAAAAATAAAGTAGTTTCACTTCTGACACCAATGTAACGACCTCGCCGGTGACATAATCATGTCGAGTCATTAGTAATTGATCGTAGTTTTTAATCAACCAAAACCAGGTCACTGAAAACCCGTAACAATGTAAACAACCGCAGAAAACCGACACACAAACAAACCCCGGTTACCCCGGCAACACGGTCTCACTCGCGTGCAGGCCCCCACCCTGATTGACAATAAGAACATTACAATACATGCACATAGAACAACTGGCATAACGGACAATGAAATACAATGCAACACATAACACACAAACTATTTAATTGTCCCAGGGTCGCTACAATATTTTTTAAACATATTTCTGAAACATTACATCTTTTTGCGTTTTTAAACAACAAAATGTAACAACTTTATCTAAGCATGTTTTAGCTTAACCTTTTTTAAATACATTTGAACATCTTAATCTGTGTAAACTGCCAGTTTACAGATTCATTCAGGGTCCCGACTCTGAATTTTCTGAGTCGAATCAGATCTGCCTTTTCAGTCCAGAGATTCGACTATTCGGCGGGGTTTGTTTACCGGCGTTGCTATGGTGACCTCAATTATTATAACCAACTGAAAACGACGCCGGTTTGAAACTAAAACTGTGATTCTGAAAAAAGTATAAATGCTATCAAAATTCCGTTGGTTTGAACGATGGTAAACGGTTGAAAAAGGAATGAGTTACGATGTCTAGAAGTAGGTGTATCAGAATGGGCTGACGTCTTCAATGAAAACAGCTGAAAACGAAGCAGTATGAAACTAAAACTGTGATTCTGAAAAAAGTATAAATGGTATCAAAATTCTGTTTCGATAGTATTGAAGATACAAGTGTGTAGATTTGTTAAATGGTTTGCACGAAGATAAACGGTTGAAAATTGATTTAGTTATGTTACTTCTACAGTTGAAGTACGACTGATGATTTGAATCATCGTCTTTCAGGGTTTTCTTCGGGTTTATTTTTTTCTCACGTCGCGCCCCCCCTGAAGAACTCCAGGGGGGGCGCGCCCCACAGTTTGAAAACCACTGTGATGTTGTTTGACAAATATTCAGTGTACCAAGAAAAAAATGTGTACAATATAAAACTGCAAAAAATATATACAATATATACATATCAATATAATAATAATTTATTTACAATGCAGCGATCGATGTCGCCTGAGTAGGACCACTTGCAGTAAGGTTTCTAACCACGGGAGGGTCGCAGCCCACAGGCAGCCCATTATCGTCTGCATATGTAACAATTCCATCTCGGAACACCAGAAGGCACTAAAAGCCTTTTCAAAAGAGCTCTTCTTGCCTCGAGCAATCGAGCCTATTATATTTATTGTTTTCGCTCAGCACACGGCTGTATTTTTGTCTGTGTAATTTGTATGACTCTGCCTACTTTAGGCTTATTATCACTATTATGCGTTTAATTGTAGCCTATTATTATTAAGTCATTAGGATATAACTACAACTAGGCCTACTACTAATACTACTACTTCTACTACAACTGCTTGTTGCTGTATTGTTTTCCATCTAGAAGTAGGCTATCTAAACAAAAGGAACACCTCTTAAACTTAAATCAACTCCTTCCCCCTGTGCATGGGTCGAGCCAGTAACCATTTTCCACTCACTGTTATGAACATAACTATTATTTATTTAATTTAGGCGGAGAAGAGTGACGAACGAAAGACGCGGGAGAATCGAGAAAGCTGCGACAGCAGTGAGTTGAACCCGAAGCGTGGGAAAACTCTTGTTTTTTTGGCCCATGCGCCAAAGAAAAAAAGGAATACTGTGTGTCTCTTCGGTGACCCTCTGGTGTCCTTGGGCCTGGGTTCATCTCCACGGCCCACTACTGATCTCCCAAACATTTGAACACACCTGTTTTTGGTGCCACGTCATTCCTGGAGTTGTTATCTTTCTGCATAAGTCATCGAAGTGAGGAATAGAGTTCAGCTAGAAAGCAAGACGCCTCCCTGAACAGTGGGGTTACAGCAGTATGGGCAGATGCACTGCAGTTTGGGATTCTGGAATGAGGCAATCCTTAATAATTACGTACCACTCGAGTATGCACCTATGGTTCATAATTATTCAGAATTCTTGCTTTAGTATTATTATAAACCAGAATATGTACTTGAAACAGGCTATATTTGTTTTTTTTCTAAGCACAATTACATGTGTATTCATGAATGTTATGAATGAGTATTATGATTATTCTTATGCATTGTTGTTTTTCCTACCTTTTCTTTATTTCTGATCTTATGAAAGCATATGGACCCTTATCCATACATCTTTCATTCTAAATAAAAATATATAATCCCTATAACAGAGCCAGTAACAGTAAATCAAGTAATATTGACCTTTAATGAAATGCTTCGGATTTCTTGATTATATTTTTTCATTAGTTATTTTGCCTATGTCGTGATCTTCAAATGTAGATTTTTTTAGTTGATGTTGACAAAGTTTTGCTTATAACAACCAGATGGCTAAACCAACACCATCTTGCAACAACTGTCCGTTACAGTCTTCTGATGACCGTTTGTATGTCACTCCCCCATTACCCGTATTTCTCACTAAGATCAAACAAGCAATACATGTTAAATTTAGGACCCTAAAGAAAGCCTATCAAATACATTTCTGAAATGTATTTCTATATTAAGATTTTGTTGGTTGTTCTTAATGTATGGGAATTTGGATTGCAATATTTTATTTTCGTTACAAAAGTATTTTCAAAGTACCTACAACTTTATGCTTATACTGAATGTTCTTAAATTCAAGCGCTTACTCCATTCTTTACAATGTTTACACATGCAGGAAGCCAATAGCCTCCTTTCATATATCCACATTCACATGAAAGAGCACTTAAATAAAGCATTCATCTTATTGGTTAACACAAATACATTTCAGTGGAGACTGTGGGAAAACAGAAGTTGTATCTTGGTGAAAACCTTTTGAAGACAAAAAAGGTTTGGATGGACCTGACCTTTATTGAGTGTTGTTTGACTATGTGGTTAAATACAATCTCTAAAGTGCATTGTTCCTTTTATTGGAGAAAGCTGGCATAATTTCCCTGAAGAGGATTAACTTCATAGTAGTTTGGTTTGGCTAGTAGTAATCAGACCACTTTCGTAATGTCCCTGATTTGTCTGAAGACATCGCAGTGAACTAAACAGAGTATGAATAACTTTTGATAATAGCCTATCTGCGTTGATATAGCCTGCTATGCAGTTGATCTGGATCAGAACCTGATCTTGATTTTAAAAATCCATGGAAGCTGATTTATTTGATTGATGTATCTGCTGTAGACTATATCAAGCTATACAACAGCTAGTTTTGACCAAGTAATTTGATTAGACAAGAGGAATTTCTTGAGAGCTGATACTGAGTATAACAGTGGGACTTTTAACTATACATGTATCATGTACGAGCTGGACTACGATTGAATTGCAGAGGCGCTGATATTACCTGGAATCTCCATTTCAGTGTAGAGCTGGAATCAGTTTGGTTCCCTGAATATTAAATAAGGAAATATCCACATTAGGCCTTCATAAAAAAGAAATGGACTTACTGTTTACCTTCTATGGACCAGCATACTAATGGAAAAATCTGTTTTTTATTAAGGAAGAATGTAATTTATTTCTCCAAGGCAACTATGATAATGAATGCATCGTTATTTATCTTTTCATGATGATCTCTTCTCCCCCGGCGGCGGTTTTTGTAAGAGCCAAGGGCATTATAATTCAAAAGAAAACAGCCCAGCGCTTTATGCTGCTACACGCACAGAGCACCGGAAAAGTCTCAGCAAATAAACATCTTCACTGAACAAAACAACTTATTCATGTCACTGTGTGGGAAAAGTTAAACTTTTAATTTCCTCTCGGAAGTGAGGGTGCTGAGAAACCCAACACCCTCTTACCCACCAGGGCTCCACGGCCAAAGTTCAGACTTGGGGACGGATGGAAAATGTTCTTTAGATGTTTGTATGCTTTTTCCAATACACCTTATTTATTCCAGATATTTATTTACTCAGCAGCTAAATCTCCATTCCAAGACTAAGAAACCAAGTGGAAAAATGCAGCCCAACGGCTACTAAAAGCCTATCAAAACCAAGTTGGAACTCAGTGAAATGTAATTCATTTGTGGGACGTATTAATTCACCAATGTATATTGGAGACATAGAACAAAATTAAACATCTGTGTAGTCTCAATGCTTGAGCTGGGTGATTTGTTGGTAATTTCTTGCATTACACCCTACAAATCTCCTACAGGCCTTCAAAAGAAGGGGGGGGATTCAGGCTTGATTTTCTCCAAACCTGTTACAGTCTGCCGTGCGCATTGAGTCTGCATAATTCACTATGTCCTAGAGGAGGTCTCTCTCTCTCTCTCTCTCTCTCTCTCTCTCTCTCTCTCTCTCTCTCTCTCTCTCTCTCTCTCTCTCTCTCTCTCTCTCTCTCTCTCTCCCCCTCTCTCTCTCTCTCTCTCTCTCTCTCTCTCTCTCTCTCTCTCTCTCTCTCTCTCTCTCTCTCTCTCTCTCTCTCTCTCTCACATCTAGATAAGCAGCCTGGGTAATACAGTCTCTTAGATATCCTTGAGATTGACCAAGGAATCATAGCAACAGTTGAGATGTATGTCCAGCACTAGGGCTAGATGTTGTTTCGGGAAGCATTGCAGGCATGGATTGCACTCGCCTTCGTGCTTATCAATAGCAAAGGGCAAGAGATTGTTTGTTTTGTAGCAATGAATTGTCTATATTAAGATCCACGATAACATCGACGATAACTTTGTCGTGCTCCAAAAATATTTTGTTACATAAGAATTTCAGAATGAACTTATGATTTATTTAGTTTGATGCTACATTCTTTCAGTGACAGGTCGTTCGCGACCGAATCAGTTTGAATGAACGAATCTTTAACAAGAACGAACCAAACTGATTCTTCTCTCTTGTTCGTCTTGTTCGTCTCGTTCGTTCTTCGACTCGACTCCTGACCCACTAGTCACTCACTCGCTGTTCGTTCACTGACTGTGAATGTTGAAGAGGGAAGAGGCTTAGTGAGCGAGTGTACGATAATACGATTCAATATCAGTGAAATGGTAAATGCATGCTGTCTTTGTACTTTCTGTGTCATGCCAGATTAATCAAATATTTGATTGTCTTGTCAATCTGTCGTTCTTTTATGGTTCGTGCTCCACCCGGGACGCCCATCATCATTGCTAAATGAAGTCTATTATCTTGCTGATATGTTAAACATCCAATATTCAACTACACCCCCCAATCCCTAGGCGTTTGGTTAAAGTTGTAATGTTGATTGGTGACCGACTTCCACGATCGTTTGAGAATGAGAACGAGGGAGGAGCTGAGTCTGAATGACTCAGTTTAGAACCGTGCCTTCCATGATTCGATTCACCGCTACCGGAAACTCGACTGAACGAACGAACGATTCTGAACGACTCTTCTTCGCAAACTGAATCAAAGAAAGTAATTATTGAATCCATCACTACTTTCTTTATGATTGCGTGTCCGTGGCGGGGGCTCCAGGATTGGCAGTTTTAAAAGTAGCCATACATCATCACAGGCCAGACAATGCCTCCATTAGAAACCCAACTGCGGCCAATCATTATCCAGCACGTCAATTGACATTTAATACATGATGTGCATTTGTCACGCCGTCGCTCACCACACCTTACCAGCCTATGCCGCGGGCCGCATGTGATTCAACCTCAGAGTGAGCTTTTAGCGGGTAATTACATGGCTAAGTCGAGCATAGCGCATATGTCACAGAGGTAAACAAAGCGTTCGCCTGCCAACTGTTCTCCGTTTATTTGAGCAGCGCCGCTGCAATCAGCGCCGTAGCCTAAGCACACATGAGCTCAAAGGGCCACCCCAATGGAGCGTGAGCTTCCGCTTAGTCCTCAAATGACAGCAAACTGCATTGTGTGCTTGTCTTGTCTGCTTTTTGCCTGTTTGTTTATTTGGTTGGAAAGGTGTTGCCTCGCTATTTTGAGCAAACCCATCAATGGTGCCATGAAGCGCTTGCATCCAGTCTGTTACTCCTTAGTAAAGTGCTGTGTCCTCATTCGCCCTGTCATATCAAGGAATTCTTTAGTGTGTTGATATTGCAACAAAAAAAAAAGACCTCCATAAGTGGACTGAACGATTTCAGGAAAAGATTGCATTGCGATTTTTCTGGCAGATATTGTGATTTCGATTTTCTTCACGATTTTCTTCAAATCAAGCTTCAGTGCAATATTCATTCTGTAGTAATATCTACAAACATGACATCATACCATTAAAACATTACATGCCATTACTCTAAGAATGAAAACTAAAGTTAAGAATTTATTTTAAATGTATTTATTAAGAAACATAAATGTAAACTAAAGTCCTTGACCAATTGCAGTTGTTACAAATGAACTAAAAGAGCCATCTTTGACTGTCTTAACTTAGAAAAGTACTAGGCCTACTACTTTTTAAGACAGTCAAAGATGGCTCTTTTAGTTAATTCGTGCATTAGAGTATAACAACAAAGGGAGAGACGTCGGAGAACCCAACGCAGTCTATTCATAATATTGTAATGACCACGGAAGAGGCAGTGAATGAAGTATTGAATAGACAGAGATTTATTAGATAGGCCCTACCTAATAAACCGTTGGAACACACAAGACCGGTGTTGTGTCGAGATCTGTTTCCCCGTCGAGATGTGTTTCCCCTAGTCCCAGATAATGACTGTCAGGATGCGTTCCCCCTGTTCTAAATGGTCAAATTGAATGATATCAGCCAGAAAATCACAGCACTTATCTGTTGTGGGGAAATAAGTCAGCAGTATGAATTTGAAAGATGTGTGAGCCTCCTTTCCTATGGAACAGAGGGGGAACAGTATCTGACAGTAATATTCCAAGCTGTCAGGATGCGTTCCCCCTGTTCTAAATGGTCAAATTGAATGATATCAGCCTGAAAATCACAGCACTTATCTCTTGTGGGGAAATAAGTCAGCAGTATGAATTTGAAAGATGTGTGAGCCTCCTTTCCTATGGAACAGAGGGCCTTTTCGGGTAATTTCGGACGGGGGCGGAGACTAGGGGAAACATAGTCTCGCAAAGCCAGACCAAACTACAGCAAGTAGAATACGAATACGAAGTAGGGGAAACACATCTCGACGGGGAAACAGATCTCGACACAACACCGGAAACATAGCAACTCCGGTAAACAAACCCCGAGAAGCCCAATCCCTATGAGAGCTCCCCGCGCTACGGCCGTCCGGCGGTGCACAGAGCTTTTGGCCGTGATATTATACATACAAATATTATATTACGATACTATTATATAGAGCTCCGGGAGTCGCAAACGGCAACATTCACTTTCTCCTCCATGCTGCAGTTCACCCCGGACTGAACTGCACTGAGTTTGACGGTTGAACGCTGATTGGCTGTTACGTTACACATGCGACTCAGTGGCCACGCTGTTGAACGCATGTTAACCATTGCAACGCCGGTAAACAAACCCCTCGAAGAGAGCTCCCAGCCCTACGGCCATCCGGAGGCTCACTCAGCTTTTTTGCCATGATATTATATATAAAATTATATTATATTAATTCGCCCGATTCGCGTCTCTACGTTGACGCGTGAACGCACAGTAAAACCGAAAAAAACGTGTCTTTGGCGATCCCGAGATCGCGTTGTCTGAAATCGTGATTTCGATCAGAAAACGATAAATCGTTCAGCCCTTGTTGTACTATCGTCGTGATTGGCAGGGATTCATTCTGGATTTTCAATCGACCAAGCAAAGATCCATTTGCTGATCTCCTGGTAACATGGAGGGAGTTTACAGCCTTTGTGGATCTGACACATCATGATTTCAATTGAATGTATTTTTTCTCCCAAATAAAAAATGTATGGTTATACATTTATAACTTTTGTTTAAACGTTTGATACATTTTTGTTGAATTTCTGTAAAGAATAAATGTCTGGGCTCATTGAGTCCAGTGGGTGGGTATTTTTTGTGGCAAACTAAATACACAACCTGCTTATGTAACCAGCTCTATTGCATGGCTCTTTACAGAGTGCAGACATCCGTGTGTGTTTGTCTTGAAAAGACATTGCCAAGTTAATACACTGCTCTGTATTATATGTAACCTGAGTAATCAAGAGCCTAACAAATCAATGCCTTTCCATCAGCCATTGGCACTAAATCTTTTAGCTTGGCAGTGAAGATGCATAATGGTCGACCAGTGATGTCACCAAATACTTTTCTCAGATTGTTTGGCTTCGGAAAACGGTGACATTCATTTTTTGACTTCCTGGGTTCCCATCCTGAAATGTCGATCTCATGGGGTTTCTTGGTCTCAGAGTTTGTTTAAATTAAATGTTCCACAGAACAAACGATTTTGATTTGAATCACGTACAGTACTTTAAGCAACAGCCATTTTCCACTTCATATAATCTCAATAACAAGGATGGAATGTATTTAGTTAATGCATAAAGACATTGATGTTAGTTTTAGCTTTGAGGTACTTTCATTGCATATATCACTTGCTTGCTCTCATGCATTACGATTGCAATTACACCATGTTATTTCCTGTAAACTGCGATCGATATTCATCTATTGTATCCCCTAATTCAGCTGGCTAACGGCTTAAACAAACTCATGATCCGTTATAACAAAGTTGATGAGACACAGCTGGGTTTAATTAAAAAGGAGTTCCATTGAGAATGGATCTATCCATGTTGTTTAGACTATGAATACAAACACTGCGACCCACAAGACAGACCCTTTGACCTAAAAATTTGTTTGGATGCAAATCATGGTGTTGTTTTTGTCTTGTTCCCTTAGTTCTGTGAAAGAAGGAAGCAAGCTGATTCTACCATATAAGTTACCCGTGTGATGAGACACCAGAGGAGTCACATTCTGTGTCATGATAACCAAGTGAGGATTTCCCCTTTATTATCTTGGGCTGTCTGCTCAAAGGCGAGTAAACACCACTGTCCTAATCAGCCATGAGAATGGGGATATGACACCTAATCCACTACAAATTGGATATAATTTCACTCCTCACCACACACACTGGCTATAATTGGGGAGGAGTGAGACTATACCAGGGGACGATGAGGGGGACATGTTGGTACAAGAGCCTGGGTGGGACTATGGCCAGAACACCGCGGTTAGTAGTAGTGATGGATTCAATGATTATTTTCCTTGATTCAGTTTGCGTCGGTCAGTTCGCCAAGAAGAATCGTTCAGAATCATTTGTTGGTTCGTTTGTTCAGTCGAGTTTCCGGTAGCGGTGAATCGAATCATGGAGTGCACGGTTCTCAGCTGAGTCAGTCAGACTCAGCTCCTCCCTCGTTCTCATTCTCAAAGGATTTTGGAAGTCGGTCATCAATCAACATTACAACTTTTACCAAACGCTGCGGGATGGGGGGTGGAGTTGATTATTGGATGTTTAACATATCAGCAAGATAATAGACTTGATTTAGCAAGGATGGTGGGGGTCCTGGGTGGGGAACGAACCATGAAAGAACGAGACAGATTGACGAGACATTCAAATATTTGATTAATCTGGCAAGACACAGAAAGTACAAAGAAAGCATGCATTTACCATTTCACTGATATTGAATCGTATTATCTTATGCTCGCTAACTAAGCCTCTTCCCTCTTCACCACTCACAGTCAGTCAACGAACAGCGAGTCAGCGACTAGTGGGTCTGGGAGGAGTCGAGTCTTGAGAACGAACGAGACGAACGAGGGAGAAGAATCAGTTCGGTCCGTTCTTGTTAAAGGTCCCATGACATGCTATTTTATGTATTCTTTAATATAGGTATTAGTGGGCAACTAACACAGTATTCAAAGACGTTCCCTAAATTCAGCCGTGGTGCAGAGTTACAGCCACTCCGAGCCAGTCGCACATTGAGCTTCCCCCAAATGCGCTGTTTCGGTGGGCGTGTCAAGGAGGAGGGTGGGGGTGTGGCCCTGAGCAGCTTGCAGCCACCATGCGCTCTGTTTACAGTGGATGTATCGCAATGGCGAGGCGCACACCCTTTAGCCGTGTTCTGTAAATATTCTAGAACACACTGGAGTCCTGGAGCTCTATATCTAAATATTATCATATAGCCTACACAGATATCTATATCATATAATATATATTATCACGGCCAAAAGCTGTGTGAGCCGATATTATGAATCTCAAACGACCGCGTTGGGTTCTCCGACGTTCCTGGTTCTTCAACGTCCACATCAATGTGAATACACACACTGTAACGCAAGTGTTTCTTGTTGGTTCTTTGACTTGTCTTGTATTTCCACAACGAGACTGTCGTGGGGGTTATCTGAGCCATGGTTGAGAAGGAATTGGGGGAAAGGAACTTTGGTTTGACTCGCTGAAGTACATGAACTGCGACATGCCGCCGGTTGCCGCGAGGCACCATCGCCCGGCAGCGGGCAGCCGGCAGCAGGCAGCGCGCGGTTCAGTCGACTTCAGGTTGATGTGAAAGTGGAAGAACCAGAGACGTCGCAGAACCCGACAAAGTCGTTTGTGATTCATAATATCGTCTGGAGGCGCACACAATATTTTATATGATAGATATCTATGTATTATATGATATTATTTAGATATAGAGCTCCAGGACTGTAACGCAAGTGTTGTACACTTCCTTGTTATTTGGATAACCGTTCTGCTGTTGGTGTGATGGCGCATAACACGAATGAATGAATTGGGGGGAAGGAACTTTGGCTTTGACTCCCTCAAGAACATGAACCACGACATGGAGGAGAAAGGGATTGTTGGCGGCGAATGTCTCCCGCTTGAGCCCCGCTGAGGGACCACCGCCGGAGGCTGAGGTGCATAAGCGCTGCCCGGCAAAGATCCCTTTCTCCTCCTTGTCGTGGTTCATGGTCTTGAGGGAGTCAAAGCCAAAGTTCCTTCCCCCCAATTCATTCTCAACCTTGGCTGAGATAACCCCCAATACGAGTCTCGTTGTAGAAATACCAGAGACGAGAGTCCGACGTGATGCGCCATCACACCAACAGCAGAACGGTTATCCAAATAACAAGGAAGTGTACAACACTTGCGTTACAGTCCTGGAGCTCTATATCTAAATAATATCATATAATACATAGATATCTATATCATATAACATATTGTGTGCACCTCCAGACGATATTATGAATCACAAACGACTTTGTCGGGTTCTGCGACGTCTCTGGTTCTTCCACTTTCACATCAACCTGAAGTCGACTGAACCGCGCGCTGCCTGCTGCCGGCTGCCCGCTGCCGGGCGATGGTGCCTCGCGGCAACCGGCGGCATGTCGCAGTTCATGTACTTCAGCGAGTCAAACCAAAGTTCCTTTCCCCCAATTCCTTCTCAACCATGGCTCAGATAACCCCCACGACAGTCTCGTTGTGGAAATACAAGACACGTCAAAGAACCGACAAGAAACACTTGCGTTACAGTGTGTGTATTCACACACACACACATGTGGCGCTCGCACGGTCGAGTCTCATTGGCGGGCCAATGTCTCTGGGCGGGCCAGGCAGAGTAAGGGGAGGAGCTGAGATTCCTCATGACGTCATGAGCACAGATTTCCAAATCAGCGCGCTTGAGCCTCCGTTTTTTCAAAGGCGAGCAGAACAGCTAGTGCTCGTTTTACACCAAACGCAAGTTTTAGCCACTGGGGGACCATAGGCAGGCTAGGGGAACTCATATTTATGTTAGAAAACCTCATAAATTGAGATTTTCATGTCATGGGACCTTTAAAGAACGGACCGAATCAGTTGGTCATTCCAACTGATTCGTTCACAAACGTCCCATCACTAGTTAGTAGCCCTACTCTTGCGACAAGTGGCTTGGGATCTATTGTGACCACAGGGAGAAAGGACCTTGACTTAACGCCTCTTCCGAAAGACAGATGTCTCATAGTCACTATGAGTTTTCATTGCCTATTATAGTCAAAACAAAATATTTTCTTTTCAGCTACTTTATCAGTTGGGTCTTGTGTCCTCACCACAGCACTGAGACAGTGCTTGTTAGAGATGTTAATGACCTGAGGATAAACATGGATGACAAGAATCTCTCAATATTAATACTTAAACTACTGAAACTGAAGTGCTGCTTTTGATAGAGTTGATCATGACATTGTTATTAACAGAAGTGTGTTGGCCTTTCTGGTTTAGTTTCAGATAGGTTTAGAACATAATTTTCAGACAGAGACTATTTTGTCTCCATCGGTGTCCACTCCTCTGCTAACACTAGCATAACAAGGGGGATTCCTCAAGGCTCCATTCAGAGACTTGTGTTGTTCTGTCTCTATATGCTGCCACTGGGAAATGTCATCAAAGAACACAGGACTAGTTTTCATAGCTATGCCGATGATATACTATACTAATCATCTCTTTATCACTCAATAACATCAACACTATTGATAACTGGTCCAATGCATTGATCATATCAACCTGTGGATGTCAGATAATGTCCTGCAATTGAACAAAGATAACTTAACTTAATTATCTATTATACCAGAGAGAGATACTGTGCGCTATCTTAAAATCCATGACACAAAACGCCAAGCCCCTAGCAAAAAAACTCGGTGTGCTTTTAGACCCTGATTTGAATTTTGAATCTCACATCAGTAATGTCACTAAAACAGCCTCCTATCACCTTAGAAATATTCCTAAAGTGCAACCGTTTCTCTCTCAGACGGATACTGAGAGACTTATGCATGCTTTTATTACTAACAGGCTTGATTACTGGAATGTTTTCCTATAGGTCTACCTAAGAAAGCTATAAATAAGCTACAGCTCGTTCAGAATGCAGCAGCACATGTACTGACCAAGACCAGAAGGAGAGCACCTAGCCTGTCCTATCCCTTCATTGGTTGCCCGTCAGTTCTAGAATATATTTTATAATTGGTGTTCAAAACACTCAATGGATTAGCGCCAGAATACTTTTCAGACATTCTTCTGATGTATGCTCCATCTAGATCCCTCAGGTCATCTGGCACTTGCCTTGTTGCCCGGGAGAGGATAGAGACCTATGGGGAGGCGACATTTAGTGTCTATGGTCCTCGCCTCTGGAGCTGAGGACATAACAATCTGTGAACAACTTTAAAAGAAACCTTCAACATACCTATTTAGCTCAGCATCCTCCTAAACCATTTTATTTATTTATTATTCTTTCTTTATTTGTCATAGTTTTGGTAAGCACCTTGTATTGCAATTTTGCTAGAAAGGCGCTATATTAATAAGAATGGGATGATTCTACCTTTACATTTAGGTAGAATCATCCCACTAAATATCGCCCAAAACATACTGTTATTGTATCCTTGTTCTCATTCTTGTGGCATCCAGTTTGCTTATATAGTCCAACTCAATGTCATTAACATCATTCAAAAACTGTAAGCATTCTTGTCTTAGTGCCATGATTATTTTTCTTCTGATGACAGATAATTGACCAGCCAGGGCTCTAGGTTTCACATTATGACAAATCAACAACAACAACAATAATAACAACGACATGGGAATACGAACCACCATTAAAGTTGACATTTGAAGTGAATATTTTTGGCATTCATTAAATACATATTAACTCTGTGGAGAATTGGACATGCCAAAGAAAGCCAAATGAGGGCCGATGGCGTTCTGCTCTCTGTTTCCTACATCTCCGCATTGGCTCATAAAATAACCATCCGTCTCGGCTCAACAAATAATCAGCACCTGTCAACTTGAGTGACAATCATGATTCTGTTGTTTGGTTGTGACCAATTCAAATAGAAGTGCAATGCCCTACCGTACCCTATCAGCCAGCACTGCCTTATATGGAGTTTAGGAAAGAGTTTACCCAGCATATGTTCAGAAGAAACAAATGTAAGGACTAAAGGTTAAATGCTTATTTGCATGGTGGGTGAGACATTTTTCTCTCTTGAAATCAAATTCAACTTTTATAGCACTCTCCCCACACCCAAACAAAAGAAAAGCATTGACATTTTTAACATTATTATATCAATAAGAAATAGCATAACGTGTAATTCCTCCCTTCACAAGAGATGTGTTACATCATACAACTCATGATGTGATGTATCCATTTTAATGTTGGCGGACATTTATACACAGACAGTTTGTTTGCTGTGTGTTTGCCTACTTGATCAGTCTTGGAAGAGTATGACCTAATGTGAAACGATTAACCTGATGTCATAACATGTTGTTACAACAAGTGACCAATATGGTAGATATCGGAACACAGTGGCCCTGGTTCTGCCTTCCAGGGTCCTAGACAAAGCACTGCCCTCTACAGGCTAACCCAGGCCGGCTTGCCGTCTCCCCTGTGAAGTATGTCCTCATCTGATTGGCTAAGCCGTGGCCTCTCAGCCCAAAAGGGGGTCTGTATATAACTTCCATGAGTTGAAAGCACTCAGACAAGAAACAGCCACACTCAGAAACACTTGGAGTTACTGAAATACTACGGTCTGCTGGATTTTCACTTTTCAACCTTTGAAAGACGAATCAAGTATGTGTAAAGGATTAGCTGCTTTACCGCAGACCTGCCTTGTGAGGTGAGTGTCAGCAATGGTAGCTCATCACTTTAAATGATGACTTTAAAGACCGAATGAGTGGTACTTCACTTACTTAGCATGTTTTTTTTTCTGGGATCTTATAAATAAACGTGATAAAATAATGAGGTTCAAAGAGAAAACAAGTCAAGCAATTTAAATCCCTTTTTGACGTAGCAGTTTTCAAGAAAAGTTACATAAAAAATCTACAGATTATATATATATATATATATATATATAGAGATATATATAGATATATATTTTAGATATTTTCCAATTCTGTTTCTGAATAGAATCTTTTTTATGTAGATTTTGACTACATTGTTTAGGACAAATGTGATATCAGAGATAGGAAAGAAAAGGTTTAGAAAAGGTTTACACACAATTGATATCTGTTTTAGGCTGCTGCCGAGGATATAATTACCTGATCAACAACAACTAATTATTAAGATATACATCACCCTGGATCACATTGTGTCATATTTCACATGTATTCATTTCTCAAAAGACATCATGAAAAGCAGACATTAACATAGGTTTAGTAGCTCCTAAAAGGTCAGATATAAAACCATCGCTGGTCAAATGATTGTGGGGGTGAAATTCTCAATGGACAGTGGAATTGTCTTTCTTAAAGTAGCCACAAAACCAATCGCCACCTGGATGTGCAAATAGCACCAACTTAGACAAAAATCATGCCATGTAGATCAGAGTAGATCAAGTTGCAAAATATTGGATACCTTACTTTTTATGAATGTACATGTACAACATTTATAATATGGGCTTTTCCGATATACTTTTTTGTATCTGTTGCTGTTAAATGTCATCCAGATGCACCAGTGTCATAACAACCAACGTCAATAGATTCAGTAGGTTCAATAAAGAGAAAACCCTAATAGTGAGATCCTGAGCTGAGCTTGAGGCAAAACATTTAAAGACTGCGTCACGCAACAAGAATTATGATATCGGTTTCTGCTGCTCTCCGTCTTCCAGGGCCAAGGAGATCAAGTCTAAGTTGGGAGTGTTGCTGCAGAAGCCCGATCAGAATGCCATAGACCTGATCATCCCCTATCCGGAGAAAACCGAGAAGAAACCGGAGAAGCTGCAAAAGTAAGTGCCCACAGACAATGTCAAGGCAAAATCACAGGAGAGAGAGAGAGAGAGAGAGAGAGAGAGAGAGAGAGAGAGAGAGAGAGAGAGAGAGAGAGAGAGAGAGAGAGAGAGAGCGAGAGAGAGACTCAGCTGTACTGCCCAGGGAAAGGGAGACAAGAGAGTGAGCGAGTGAGAGAGAGACGGCGGAAGGAATAAAGACACTTTTAACAGAAAGTTTGGTGCAGAAAGCATTTTGTAATTCCTTCCTTCCTACATCGCTCTTGTTTTATGTATAATTGACATGATTAGTAGTTTCTCGTGTCCTGCTAGTCCATTCCAGTACCAACGTGTAGTTTAGCTGGATAGCAAGCCTTTTTTAGTACTACTATAGGGATCAAATGGAGAAGCCATTCATCCCCTACACAGTTTCAAAGTATTCTCAGAAAATAATCATTGAAATATAAGGTCATCATCGCCCAGCATCACAACAATGTTATAATCTAGTGGAATATCGGTGGTTATCTTGATAAAGTGTTTGAATGAGTGGTACTGACTGGAAATCCATGGATATTTGATGTTTGTGAGGTACATCAAAAGTGAGGTAACAGATATCTGCAACGACAAGTTACGTCTTAATCTTAACCAGACACTGTTGAATACTTAATTCAGATGGGTCAAAAACGTTACCCTATTCTGATATGTTCTCATCTCTACCTTTTAAAAGGTCCATATCAATAAGCTACAAATCGAACATCAACAGCCATGGACACATACAACCGTCAACCCGATTGTTACTTTACATCTCAGAAATGAATATGCCCAAAGCACTGCAGTAAACATTTCAATTTCAAAACAAGGATAATTTTGATGAATGTTACCGTGAGCGGAAATTGAATCATTGTTTGTAAGTGGGGTACATGCTGAATAAGCTACTCCAGGGGGTGCTGTTATTTAAATTAATGTCTGCAGTGGTAAGCTTCACTGTATGTTGCTATGGATGCTAACTATAGCTGGTAAAGATGTCCTTAATCAAGGCACACTGGGGTATATTGGTGTTCACGGTGGCTTTTGTTCACTTCCAGGCCGACTGCAGAAGAAATTGCTGAATGGCGGGAGTGCCTGGACCATGTGTTGACCAGCAATTGTGAGTCACACACACACACACACACACACACACACACACACACACACACACACACACACACACACACACACACACACACACACACACACACACACACACACACACACACACACACACACACACCAAAATTGACACTGGATTTAGATTGTAACCAAATGCCAGCAAGCCCTAAATAAATTGCAATCAAATAGTATTTGTTTGCACCACAAATACTGGTCTGTTTTTCAACCCAGGGAAAATAAATATTTTCCAGACGTTGATGGATAGCGAGGAAACCAACACAAATTTGATTAGGTACCATTACTGAGTTTAACTCTATCATGAAAACGAGAATTAAACTCTAGAAACTCTAGAAAACGATATACCCATACTGTAGACAGAAATATGAAAGCAAAATAAAATAAATGTACGCCTTCAGTTACAATGAACTTGATAGAATGTTTTAACTCACTTATATTTGAGGCTTCTTGATGATATACAAATATACTTCTCCATGCCATGACAATCTTCATGGCATTGTAGATTGAACTGTAAATATCCTATCCAAGCATATTGTTCATCTTTGTAGTTTTAGTCCTTGGGCTCTTTTGGAGCAAAACATTTCTCTGCATATATTGTACTGTATATTTCACAGCACATCCTTTTAGATGGAATATAGGAATGGAAAAATCCCAATAAAAAATAAAATAAAACATTTGACTTCACTTAAAGAGTAAAGTTTTGATTCATTACATCACGTTTGGCAGCGGGGCTACAGTACGTACGTCAGCCTTTTTGGAAGAGCCTGCATCATCTCAACCATGAGGGCAGTTCGACGTGATGTATCGCTTTGGATTCCCACATACTCACATCCTCTCAGCCATTGTGGAATTTACTAAGAGTTAATGTGCCGGGGTCAGGTAGCAGGGCTTCAGAGGGAATTTTTGTTTGGTTTTCCATCTTAAATGAAAGCTTGGCCACCTGACTAAATTCCAAATATTGGAGATATTTTTTATTTTCGCTACATGCTTGAAGTTGTGCATCATTTTCCAACTGAATGTTTAAAGTATCTAACTGAAACACTTATACACGCCGCAGTGTGTGGGGTGTGTTTACTTACAAGATCTAATAGCTGTAAAATGTAAGTGTTGATTTGTCTAACAAGTTAGGATTAGCTTGTGAAAACACTAAATGGAGATAGCAGTTCATCGTGTAAGGGATGAGGATTGATGATAGATTGAGTAAATATTGTATGGAGTTAGATTCATGCCAAAACCCCTCACACACGTAAAACGTGTTTTGCTCACGCATAACGATTCACACGCACACAAAACGTGTTTTACTCACGCAAAATGATTCACACACACGCTCAGTGTGGTTTGCAAATGCAAAACATCATTCACAAACTAAAGCATTTTGCTTCAGAAACAAATACAGTATGTTTTACACAAAGTACAAAAAAAAATCCTTCAAGTACACAAAACAATTCTACAAGTACGGAACACGAAAGCTGCGCGTGGATCGGAATGCATTTGCGCACGGATCGTATTGCATTTGTGAGGAACAGCAAGGCGGAAAATTAGTGCCAAAAGTCACGTGACAAATAAATGTCCTGTTATTCACACTACACAACAGCAGGTGGCGGTGTTGAGTCAGTTTAAGGACGCCAGGACGATCTTTTTTTTTCCCCAAAATCTTTATTTGATTCCAAAACAGAGTGGCGACACTTCCATTGGACTCACCTGTTGGCCGCTCATTTTGTTCAATTTAATCTCCCCAACTAGCTTTTCTCCGTGTCGTACGATTCCGTGACAAAGGGGCGGCAAGTCGCATAGTATGGAGTTGAATCCACACACGTTTGGCCGGCATCAAATAAAGATTTTGGGGAGAAAAAAGATCGTCCTGGCGTCCTTAAACTGACTCAACACCGCCACCTGCTGTTGTGTAGTGTGAATAACAGGACATTTATTTGTCACGTGACTTTTGGCACTAATTTTCCGCCTTGCTGTTCCTCACAAATGCAATCCGATCCGTGCGCAAATGCATTCCGATCCACGCGCAGCTTTCGTGTTCCGTACTTGCAGAATTTTTACTTGAAGGATTTTTTTTTGTACTTTGTGTAAAACATACTGTATTTGTTTCTGAAGCAAAATGCTTTAGTTTGTGAATGATGTTTTGCATTTGCAAACCACACTGAGCGTGTGTGTGAATCATTTTGCGTGAGTAAAACACGTTTTGTGTGCGTGTGAATCGTTATGCGTGAGCAAAACACGTTTTGCGTGAGCAAAACACGTTTTGCGTGTGTGAGGGGTTTTGGCATGAATCTAACTCCATAATATTGGGCCCTGCCAGAAACGCAGAGCTACAACTGGGGCAAACAATTGTCCCTTTTTGCCTGCAACGAAGCGATGACTGAATATCTTGTTTACACCTGGGACAAATAGATAATACGAGAGCACCAGAGCAACCGTGAACTATTCTTTTTCAAGGAGGTATGCATAAACTCACAAGAAGAACGAAATCAATAACATTTTCCAGATGTGAGTCAACATGCAATGTAATGTCATGGATACTGGCAAATGAAATGTCTCCTTGTCAGAGTGAACATTTAAAATGGTCTGTCTAGCTTCCATGGAAAAAAGTTGTTCTGTATCCTTGCTATTATAACAACAACCGCAAAATGAGAAAGGGCAGGGTATCTCTCACGTACAACACACAGACACACACACACACACACACACACACACACACACACACACACACACACACACACACACACACACACACAATGGTGGCACAAAGATTGAAAGGAGAAAGAGGAAGAGAGATAAGGGGCGCGCGTGAGACGTGTGTTTGCCATTAAGGGTTTTCCAAAGCAGTGTTGTATTAATGTTTCTGTTTGGAGGACCGTCTCCAGAGAGCAGTCTAGATTTGTTATGATGGTTATGGTGAGCAGCTATACACAACCACTGAGCAACACAACCTCGTGCAGTGTTTATTTATCTGCAGGAGCTTTAACATTAACATTTGTTCTTCACCTGTCAGTGATTTATCTGGGATTAACCACTGTTTGATGGCAACATAGTTTGGTAACACTTTACAATAAGGGTAAATGTATTTACCATTAACTAACATTAGTTACTGCAGTAATAAGCATTATACAACAGTTAATAAACAGTTAACGAATGTGTCAGCTAATAATAAACTAATGTTGTTCATGGTTAATAACGGTGATCATGTTACCTAAGTTATTAATTTATACATTATTATAGGGTTAGAGTTAACCCTACTATAACGCTTGCCCGTATGCTCATAATAATGGTTATTACTTCATTAACTAATGTTATTTAATGGTTCATTAATGTACCCTTATGTAAAATGTTACCCATCGTAATATAGTTACAAGCAATATTAAAAAAGAGGGAGGGGCCAGAGTTTACCAGGATCAGATGTCTTCCAATTTCAATGATTTAAGAGCATATGTTAAGAATCAAAATGTTAAAATAAATAATTACCAAAAATATAAATATGCTGTAGTAAACCTGAACAAACAAACATCCAGCCTCTTTCAGTTCATTCGGAACTAAATGTTTTGGTGCTCATTAGCTCAACTATTCCTGGTGTTGGAAGATGAGGTTGGGTAGCTTGCCATCAGGTTGTATCCCAGCAACAAGACAATCACACAGGCAAACAGACACCTTGTTCAGGTCGACTATAACTACAGGAAAACGGGACACATTGTGAACTTGATGTAAACACAATGACCTCACGAGCCAATTAACATGACATGTTTTTCCTAAGACATTAGGACATTGCGTCTCACATTTTTGATACCAAGGAATGAGCTGGCAGCGTTCTGAAAGGGACAGGCACTGTCAACCGGAAAAGATATTCACAGAGCATTTCACTCACTAAAAGCTGATCGATAAACAGATGGTACTTTAAATAGGACCTACAGCACCTTAGACCAACCACAATGAAGGGCTTCATGAATATTGAATGATATCTATACCACTCTTGCAAGCCAAGTTCACCATCTGCATTGAGTTATACATAGCCAGCCGATTCTCCGGTCTATGCAATAAATTGATGTCCGCCAAATAATTTCCCACGTAGAAATAATAATTTTTCAGAATATAGGCTGTGCCTCATATGGTATCCGAGCCAGCCGGAACCATCGCCTTCCGTTAATATAGCTTCTTAGATGTGTGCTAAAACAAATCGGCTATGCTTAGTCTTCAGTAAAGTAACTATTCAGCAAAGCTGGTTCATTAAATGTATCATATCCTCTTGATCAACATTGTAATTGTGCTGTTACCGACATCTAAATGCCTGCCAAGTGTGACGTCTCTTGCACAAACCATCTCATGCGAAACTGTCCGAAGGCAGGAAACAGAAATAAAAAATTCAAACACTACTGCAGAACAAAAAATACTACTACATTCATATTTTCGTCTTTTTGCTGCTGAGAGACATTTTGAACCGGGTTATAGAGCTGCTTAGATTGTAGATACAATCTTGAAGTAATAGTTGAGGGCTTGTCTTTGGCAGAATAGTTTTTTTTTTAAAACAATAGATATTGTGTTCTCTTAGAAATGCCTACACAATAACATTAGCTTATGAAATGAGTATGTGAGTTCTTTAGAATAAACACTAGGCTTTTAGTCCATTGCAGTTACTCTCATTCTTGCAAAACATCATTCTGGATCTCCTTGTTTGGTGTGTGGGACTTGGTGTGTGGTTAGGCACCCAAACAAAGGGAAGTATTCTGGTTGGTATTGTTCCAGTGCTGACCTTTATACCGTACTTTTCCTGTGGATTTTTGCTGCGGTTATTGAGTATTATGAAATCTGAATACCTTCTGAGTCAGCACCATGCCAGTCGATCAAATGTAATATTCATCCAATGTGGTTAATAGTTTATTTACTTAAACGATTGGTGCGTGGTTAGGTTCCCAATTTCCACTGAAACAGAGCTGGAGCAAGAGGAAAACAACAAACTATGAATGTTTGTCTCTTAATGGTAGAAGCCCATGTAGTCTCTTATGTTTCTGCTTGTTTGTTCTCTCCATTCTATTCTCTCCATCGTTTTCATTTTGTATTGCTCCCCTACTGTCTGTCTGTCTCCCTCCTCGTCATTCTCTGCATGTCTCTCTGCATGTCTTTCTGCCTCTTTCCCCTGCTGTCTCTCTTCCCCTCTTTCTTATCCCTCTCCTCTTGTCTTTCTGGGTCACTCTCCTCCTCTCTCCGCCTGTCTCTGTCTCTCACTGTTGCTGTCCTTCTATCTCTCTCTCAGATGGTGTGCATGCCTTCCGTACCTTCCTGCAGTCTGAGTTCAGTGAGGAGAACATTGAGTTCTGGGTGGCGTGTGAGGACTTCAAGAAGACCAAGAACCCAGTCAAGATGGCCGCCAAGGCCAAGAAGATCTACGAGGATTTCATCCAGGCTGAGGGACCAAGAGAGGTCAGAACAGAGGACTTCTATTCCTTGAGCGAATGTAAACCTATCATAACGATAATAATAAACAAGAAGGGCCGCTGAAAGTATTGTATACACATACACATTTGCAGCAACAAATCAACAAAATGGGGAAACGTTTAGCGATGTTTATTTTTCAGGATCTGGTCAGAACCTACTCGTTTTAATGTTCTACAAAGGATGTCAGAGATAAAAGCCCATTAAAACATAAGCACTCACAGATACACACACACACACAGACACACACACACACACACACACACACACACACACACACACACACACACACACACACACACACACACACACACACACACACACACACACAGACACACACATTTAAGACATGCATAACCATAACCACACATAAACAAATTTTGACCAGAGCATGGATTTATAGCCATTTTAAAAAACGGTTTTACCGAGTGGATGATAAACTGTCGCCAGGAAATTTCGTCAAGTAGAGCACTTTAAGAGCACATGCCAACTTGTAGAGCAGTTATGGTCTCAACTTTTCTTTTTTGAGAAAATCACTTGATTATGGTGGTGATGACCAGCCTGGACACCCACCTGATCACATGACCTCACATTCTGTTTCGCTACACAGATCAGTCTGGACCTCTAGCCGCCCACACCGATTTCCTGAAATTACAATGGAATCGGGCAAATAAGGGACGGGGCCTAGTTGATGATGTAAAATACAGGCTGCTGCTGGCAAAAGAGTAATGACGTTGCTCCCAAAACAACAACCACGAGCCTTTGTTGTTGGGTAAACACAGTAGGGGTTTACCCAACCACATCAGTTGGGTAAACACAGCCATAAGTGCAGTTATTGCAGAAATAGAATCAATAACAACTATTAAACAAGAACAAGAGGAGGCACTAGCTCCTTACATTTACGAAAAATACATTTACGTGTTCTTCCGCCTGGATTTGGCATTGCGCATGTTTTGTTATGCTGATTGGCTGAAGGAGTTTGTTTGTCAAGGTAAGAACTCCCGCCTCGATGTTGGCGACCAGAGGTCCAGACTGATCCATGTAGCAAATCAGAATGCGATGTCACGTGATCATGATAGTCTCCAGGCTAGGTGTTTATCACATAATCACAGTATCCAATTAAATTATATTTCCGTTCCCCTTCACTCTACATACACACAACAACTCACAGGTCAACATTGACCATGTCACCAAGGACGTAACCCTGAGAAACCTGGTGGACCTCTCCCCGGCGACCTTTGACCTGGCCCAAAAGAGGATCTTTGCCCTGATGGAGAAGGACTCCTTCGGGCGCTTCCTGCGGTCCGAGCAGTACCAGGAGATCCTGGTCAACTAAAGCCTATCCATCTCGGTGGAAGGAGTATTAAATTCACTATTAAGCTTGGATTTGGTTTTAAAGGTAAAAGCTGATTAAAACCCTGATTAACATTAAGATGTTATATAGTCATTTTGGTTGGATGGATAATGCATGGGCTTTGAACATCCCCCCCCTTCCCCCACCCTAGAATCGTTCTGAAATGATCTTCATCTGTATGGGTATCATTTTGTTTTATTACAAGGAAAAACACAAGGAGGAAAATTCCACCACAATTTGGCCTTCGGAAAAATGAATCTTTAGAGTGTCTACAGATTCAACATGTAGATAAGAAAAAAAAGGTTTTTATTGAAAGCAGTTAATCAAGATTACATTCCTTAACATGAAGAAAAAGTTCTCTCTCTCTATTTGTCATTGTAATGGCCTTGATAGTTTAAATAATATGTTGAAAACGACAACACTAACACTTTATGTTTACCACATGACATGACATTTAAGTTTAACTAGGACTAGGCACACAGTGATGAGGAAAACAAGATAGAATACACAAATGCTGTGGTAAGACCTAAACATCATCCAAAAACTAAGCATATTGGCAAAGGTCTTTGGACCTTTTCTCTGGTATTTCCAGAGCAATTCACTGTCAAATTAATCCACAGTGAATATGTGCATTGACCCGCTTCCAGTAATATTTCAATATTTGATTTATTCATCAAAGCTAGGTTATGTCTCTCTCACAGGCACACACACACACACACACACACACACACACACACACACACACACACACACACACACACACACACACACACACACACACACACACACACACACACACACACACACACACGCACACACACCCACAAACACACAGAAAGACATGACCCACAAAAACATGAAGTTGAGTCAGTATGTTGTGTTGTGTGGAACCAAGAGGCTTTGGGTTCCAGAGAACTTCCCAGGTCATGGGAATGGGCAGTTGGTCATCATCTTGATGGTTAGGCACCTTGGTTACCAGCGAGAGGGGAGTCTTCCAGTATTTTGCAAGTTGCTAACAAGTGGGTGGAGAGTGAGTGCTAAGAAAAGCTTTCACATATACAACCAAAGTTCGTTTCCCCTTTAAATAGTATATCTTCGTCTCGTTATAGATATCCTGGTAAGGTTTCAGACTATTCTTTCTCATAAAAGCAATAAAACTGCCATGGTTTCTAACTTAATACCAATAGATCCTATGTCTTCCGAGCCCCGTTTGAAAGAAAAAAACGTAGTCTCTTTTCTTTAAATCTATAAGTCTTCATATAGGTTTAAACAGCATGGATAATTAACTTATATTATTATAAAGAAAACACGTTTATTTTCGCAAATAGCACCATTTGTTATTATATATGACAACCGCATTCATTATCATCATAGATCTGATTTATCATCCAGGAGAACACAATCTTATAATCACAAGTAGTAACCTTTCAAGCACTGCTTATCACCAAGAACCAAGGAACAATGGCTCTATAGAGATGTTCCTGTGTGGTTAGATTAATAACACAATTTTAATGATATAATTTGAGTGTAATGATAAAATCTCTGCATGTTTCAATTAGATTTATCACAAGGGCACCCAGTCCATGCTATCATACCCCAATACAAGTGTATCAACATTTCTAAGTGACCTAAACAGACCTAAAAAAAAACCTGCATTTTATCATTTTAATATTAAGTGTGGAAACAGTGATGCATAAAAAGGAACCATCTGAATGTGAACAGTGTAAGAGTATTTCAAGTTAATTGAAATGGAATTTGGAATTTGAAGAGTTCAGGATTTGACAGGACACTGATTGACCAGTCTAGTGTCCAATCTTGAGAATACTTTTTTAAGATGAATTCATTTTCCATGCTGGGAATGATCATAATATAGACTCTACCTGTACGTATTGAAGTAAATTACATAAAAAATTACCAAAAATGCAAACAACTTTTTGTATTTATTGCGACCTGTACATATAGCTACCTAATCAAGTGTGTGAGCGTGTTTGTGTGTGTTTTGGTGTTCCTTAAAAAACGTGTCATATTTTGGGCTTTTATAAACACAACAGCAACATTTCACTCTGGACGTCGCTTGGTGTTTCCTTCATGGCTAGAGAGATACAAATAATCACAGTCGGGCTCATATTCCTTATGATTCATATTCAACTTGATTTTCCCCACTGTTTAATACCTAAGGATAATAGAAAGGGAAGAAGGACTAGACTATATATATTGTATTGCGATAATGTTACGTGTTATGCAACAACAGCAGTTGAGTGAAATATGTTCTAATGCAATTATTTAGAATTGTAAGTGTGCACGCACAATTTTGTTTCAATAACAAGTAAATAAAGGAATATTATTTACTGTGCATGGACAAATGTTAGGGATGCTCCCAATTTGCCCCTCCAATAATAATGAGAGGACTCAATTAATCGTAATCAATAACTGATTATAATACTTCATAATCCCCTCCAGGAAGAGGGCTATTCGTCTCCATTATGTATATATATATATATATATATATATATACATATCCCCTTGGGATAACCATGTTCATCAAGTAGTATTTTACACAGATATTTAGAATATGAAGGTTTTTTACATGGCAGTGACAAGGGGATACCAACCAAAAAATGATTCACATTGAAAGTGTCTTTATTTTCTTACATGCCCAACTGTAACAACATACTAAACCAAAACATTTGCGGTGCAAATATGTAAACAACGTTTTAAAAGGTTAAAGGGGATTGTAAAAAAGTAAGTAAATAAACAGAAACAGATGTGGATGTGGAAACGTCTGCCAACACAAACACAGGTCACGGCCCAGTGCACACATGTATCAACTCCTACCACGGCGCTTAGGAGGGGAAGGGTCAACCCCCCGAACGTGGGCTTGAAAATAAATAAAACAGAAATAAAGATAAATATATTACTTTTACTCGCTGTGGGCTACATGGTTCCTACACGGTTCCTAAACGCGCCAATGACGCAATGACCCATGGAGAACACAGAATCAGCTGCGCTCCCAAGAGACTATAATTAGACTTTGTTGATAGTAGCGAGAGACACAGTCCCACAGAAGTTTGGTAGAAACAGGCAGTGCTTACTAGCTTCCACCGACATCTAGAAGACTCCTTTTGTGAGGTATAGTGAAAAAGAAGCAGGTAGGGGTCAGTCGGCTCGGTCAAGTTGCTACAGTTAGGCTGTGTACACTGGGGGATGATGTTAATTAATTGACTCTATTACCTTATTAGAACCCACAATATTAGAGCTAACGTTAGTAGGCCTACCTCATTGGACCACCCATTCATAGTGCTAACACAAGTTCTGACTAGGTTCTGCTTCAACACATAGAGTGGTCGAGACAACCCATATAAAGTTTTATCGGTCTGACTAATCGGAGATAAGTGACTTATCGGAGATAAGTCAGACCCTGTATGCGTGGCTTCTTTACCATTCCACCAACACCATTTATTTTACTGGATTCGGCAGATGCTTCACTTCCAGAGCACATGTCCGTTTACCAAACTGTCTTCAAGTCATGCCTAGCCCTGAAACAACAATACCTGAGGCATCAAAATCACGCTTCATCTGAGATCGAACCAAGTTCCTTTGGTGTCGAACACCTTTACCACTGAATTATAACCACTTATTACTCCCTGGCATGCAAGAGAGTCAAACGTTAACTAAATGACACAACAACTATTACTGCTACTGCTGCTGCTATTATTCTGCCAGTAATGGCTTGCAAAGCCCTTTCAAGTTAACATGCACTATGGGCATGTAATGATACAAGTCCAAACTCAACTGCGATAAGGACCGTGGCACATGGGGAGCTAGCTCACTGTATTCGACATTGTTCTTTTTTCTCTCTATCCTTGCCTCTGCTGGGAAGGGCTTTTCTTCCATGAAAGATAAGGTGCACTGGATAAGAGGAAGTACAAAAGGGAAGCGAACTGCAAGAGGGACATTTATTATTGTATTGGTATCAGCGCTTCGTTGGGGGTTATTTTATTGTTTATCTGTAATAAATTGATAAATCAGCACGAGACATTATCAAGGGTGTGTTCGGTGAACTTATCGATGCATATGAACTGATGATACATCACTGCAGGTTGGTTACGATTCTTTGCGCTTGCATACGTGACCATTATAAGGCATGATAAAGAAACAATGATGATCAATAAAAAGTCAGGAATTTAAGTACAACGGCTGTCCCGTTAGTCAAACAATATTTTCCAATAAGATTTATTCAATTTATGCCACAATTACAATTACAATTTATATCATGAAATTTATTCTGCTGCGCTTTGAGCAGATTGTTTTTGTTTATTCCAGGAAACATTTGGTTGAGTTCTATTTGTTCGTTGACTAAGAATATGAAAAACAACTTTTTAACAATGCTGTGGTAATAACAAGTAAATGAATGTTGTCCTTTTATCTGGAATATCCAGAGGATGGATGGAAGGAGGAAGAAGGATCCGGAGACATAACAGACCATTCCTGCTGTGCCTGGCTATTCAACACTCACACAAACACACACACGTAAACGCAAACACACACACAAGCACACACACACACACACACATACAAAAGATAAGCATCCCTTCAGCTCTGAAAATGTGTGTGAGTGAGGGAGTGAATAGAAGAGAAAAATATATATACATTGCAAGAAAGAAAGAAAGCAAAAGAGCCGGCTGGGGGGCGGGGAGTAGCTACGTGCTGGCTTGGACGTGGGTCAGAGACTGGAAGACGCTCATGATCCCCATCCACACACACACACACACACACACACACACACACACACACACACACACACACACACACACACACACACACACACACACACACACACACACACACACACACACACACACACGCACGCACACACACACACACACAGAACAGCTCAGCTATTCTATATTTGATCTCAAATGCATTCAAACTTGATCACATTCGGTATCTGTTAAACTCTTCACCTTATTTATTTACAAACATTTGAATTATTATTTTAAATGGTGTGCTTGTTTACATTGTTTACTCCATTTAGACTCTCTTCATATCCCTTCACTTGATTTAAGCCATTTAACATTTCTCTACGTCTTAAACTATGTGGCTTTAGGAAAACATATTTTCAACCACACTTTGCACTACAGCACTCACCGCATTTTCTGCAGGAAATGCATTTTCTAGTTTACAATGCTGTGCTATAATAAACAATAAATAAATGTTGTTTTTGTATCTGGAATATCCAGGGAAAGAAAGATCTGGAAACATGACAGACCGTTCCTGCTGTGCCTATTGCCATTCAACACGCACACAAACAAACACGCACAAAAACACACACACAAAATAATCTCTTCAGCTCTGACAATGTGTGTGACGGAGTGACTGAATAGAAGAGAAAGAAAATGTACATTGCATGAAAAAAAGAAAGCAAGAGAGCTGGCTGGCTGGGGGGGGGGGGGGGGGGTAGTAGCTACGTGCTGGTTTGCACGTGGTCTCCTAGTGACCAGAGACTGGAAGTCGCTAATGATCCCCCTCCTCACACACACACACACACACACACACACACACACACACACACACACACACACACACACACACACACACACACACACACACACACACACACACACACAAGCTATAGGGGATGGACGAATACACGGACACACCCATGAAAGCCCAGAGGCTTCAGAGACCAGACGGCCATGCTAAATGTGTTACCCACAACCCCCCCCCCACCCCCACCCCCCTTTGCTGGATGTGAGGACCATGACACCTGGCAGAATATGTGCCTGGACCTGGACAGAGACGCACCATAATTGAATCAAAACAATAACAGCACAAACGATGAAACACTGAAATATCTGTTTGAATAGACATAATACACAATTTCAACTGGTATCCATTGGCTAAAAGCTACATATTCGACTTACACAATTAACAACATCATAGTTCCCGAATGTTACTATTGAAATCAATGGAAAAGTGTGTTAAAGACACAGGCAGCTTCTTGGCTAAATATCTCGGACAATCACTCAAAATGATTCTATATAATATGACACACTACCTTATGGCACTGTAAACGTGGCAGTTATCTGCCACTTTGTTGATCAACTTCAAACTTGAGGGTAATATTATAATATGTGTAAAATGTAATGAAATGTACATATTCACGCCAGCAGAGACGTAAAGGATGGCCATTGTTAAACTGGAGAGGTAGACAGATGGATTTTAGCCATCCGTAAGAAGAAGAAAAGGCTGTTTTAGAAGAAGAGGTTCAAAATGACCTCCAACTGAAGGTGATACCTGTCATGGAACACTGGACCTGTTCCATCTCGCCTCGTTTGATTCTAATTATGTGAAGCCACTTTTTCCACCTCGAATCGAAAGAGTTAAATATCAAAGCATGTTTTCAAATTTGGTTATGTTTATGATAGACGTAAACAGGATTAGAGTGTAACAAGTGGGACCATGTTGAATTGAGGTGGATGCATGAAGGAGAACTTCTCCAAATCAGGCTGCGTGAACCATAAAAGGGAATATGGGGCTGTGATATTGGGTCCCACGGTAAATAACTCTGCAACGACTTGGAATTAGCCCTGTTAGATGGCTGTGTTCCAGGTTGTGTTCGTGGCATCGAAGGGGAAAACAAGCGATGACATCAAGATACAAGGGGCCTTCACCTTTTCTTTAGATCATCTGCTGATAGTCCTTATGGCCACTACAGCTGCTGTCCATTTCCCTACATCCCAAATTCAGCGGTTTTCTGCGAAAGGATGAAGATGACAAGTTATTCAGGGTTGAAGGGGCGGAAAGTTCATTCTGCTCAGTTACACAGCATGTTCTGGATTATTATGTTACCCTTTTTAACCTTGCTTCCCAAATATGTTTGTGTGTGTGTGCGTGCGTGTGTGTGCCTGTGTGTGTACATGTGCGAGTGTGTGGGGAAGTGTGCAGGAAACAAAACATTAGTATTTAGAAGACCACATATTGACATCTGTGTTTCAATTGGATCCTGGGAGCCATACCCCCCTCTCCTCTCACCCAAATGAATGACCCACCACCAATATCCTTAACACAATACATGGATCCCATGATAAATATTGGGTACCACAATAGCGAATAAAAATAATTCAGGTGGCCCCAAAGTAAATCTTTATTCAATCTTGGTTACATTCACATTATTATGAACAGCAGATCGCTACACCTGTGAGATAATACACACAGGTTTGACAGTACACTGCTGAGACTACAGAAATTGCATTTCAGGTTCATAATAATGTCTGACATGATTATGGCATGATTTTCTTCACTTTGCTTTATCAACATCTCTATGCTGTATTCAAATACACCATATAAAGTATTAAAAGTGAAATTGTTGAAGTTTGTGCAAAAACCTTTGATGAAAAATTTTCCTCGGTTTTCTTCTCTGCGTGCACCTTTACGTCTGTGTTTATGTTCACGTGCACATGCATTATATTCCATCCATGTCATTTAGACAGAGGTAGACTTGGGTTGTTCTGTTGTGCTGTTTTTTGTGTAATGTTTGTTGTTTTATCAATTTATACAACATGCTCAATCGTTACATCATGCTCAGCTTGTATACTTGGCTGTGTTCAAACAAAGTTTTATAACAACACAAGTCAGCCTCATAGGGCACCATCCTTTTTTCTTTTCTTTTTTTACATATAACATATTGGCCACATATTTGGATGGATGTAGCCTGAATGTAACAAATGTTTAATCCCCTCGTTGCATGAGGGAATAATTACTACTATAAATAAGGGTTAGGGTTGGGGACTCAAATTCTAACTAAACTAAAGTAAAACACTTTCACATATATTGTTCCCTTTGCTATTGGCTGAACTACAAACTTACATTTACCAAACACACTGGCTATAGATAAGATATATATTACACACACAAACACAAAGACACACACACACACACACACACACAACACTCATAAACAACACATATAAACACTCACACTCGTGTTTCTACACTAGCTGCCAACCTGATCCCATATAACTTACATATCATTCTATATTTTCTCCATTTAATTTAATTCAATATTTTCTTTAATTATTTCATTCTTTTAGTGTTTTTGGTCCTCTCTAGGCTCCAGCAGTCTTCTGCTGCCGCTGCTGGGTCCCTGTACTGCGGCTTTTAGAGCGGAGGCTCAGGTCCTGCATGGCTCTGGACTGGAGGAAGCGTCTGTAGGAGTCCTTCTCCAGCAGGATGTGGATCAGGCGCTGGGCCTCGTCGAAGCTGGAGGCCGACGGGCTCCCAGTCTCCAGGTTCTGCCGGGTCCCCTCACGTGTGGCTGCATCCAGGTTGACCTGCGGGGGGCGGGGTTTAGTGGTGGTGTTGGGCAGAAACCCTGTTAGGAAACACTGGTATGTCGTGCTTTGCTTTGGTACAATATTGTAAGGATGATGATAATAAAGAAAGTCAAATCAAACCAGATGAGATTTATTTGCGTAATTATCCAAGTCTTATAAAATCTGAACACATCAAGCTGTTGCTCTAGTTGCCTTATTCTAGGGTAATGATCTTAAATGAGGACCAATTCAGACGCATGCATTCAGAGATATTACAACTTCCAGTGACCTGTTTGGGTGAGTCCGTCTCAACGTATTTGACAAAGATAAGCTTGGCCTTGGCAGCCATCTTTGCAGGGGACAACTGCTTGAACTCCTTGCAGGCGTTGAGGAACTCTATGTTCTCCTCGCTGAACTCTGACCTCAGGAAGTTCGTGAAGACCTGGCGACCATCTGACACAGAACACAGTGAGAAGATGAGAGGGTTTAAATGGTTGCCCTCAACCTCAGGATGCCAATTTCAAATTGAGAGGGTCTGTGTTGACACACCCGCTCAATGAAAAGGAAACCACAGTATTCTAAATCTATAATTCAAGTGATTAACCAATAGATTAACACTTCAACAAAACCTCACAGACTCAAGTCCTAATGCGTCCACTACAGGAAATGGCATCATTCATTTTATGCTAATGTAATCAAAGATGGGGGGGCCGAGAGATCAGAAGAACTTGAGTGTGTGTGTGTGTGTGTGTGTGTGTGTGTGTGTGTGTGTGTGTGTGTGTGTGTGTGTGTGTGTGTGTGTGTGTGTGTGTGTGTGTGTGTGTGTGTGTGTGTGTGTGTGTGTGTGCGATCATGTGTGTGTGTGTGTGTGCGATCATGTGTGTGTGTGTGTGTGCGATCGTGTGTGTGTGTGTGTGTGTGTGTGTGTGTGTGTGTGTGTGTGTGTGTGTGTGTGTGTGTGTGTGTGTGTGTGTGTGTGTGTGTGTGTGTGTGTGTGTGTGTGTGTGTGTGTGTGTGTGTGTGTGTGTGTGTGTGTGTGTGTGTGTGTGTGTGACTGAACTGACTTTGGTATTGAGCGGGTCAAGGCATGGCTAGTTTCCATGAGGCCGTTGATCTCTTTAAGCACCCTCGAGGACAGCCTTAGACTATACACAAACACACACACGCACACACATGCAGTGGCTTGACACTGTGCAAATTTCAGCCGTTCCCTAGGGACAACCCAGCAGTGCCTGGAGACACGTAGCTCTCTGCTGGAGCATGAGAATGCATCCTTATGTCCGGCGCCTGGCTTACTCCCTCTCAATGTAGACGCCATGATATAATCCCTAGTGCTGTGTGCCCATTAAGGGTCCTACTAGGACATAGGATGATAAAAAAAATAAAAAAGCTGTGTGCAGCACTCACCCTCACTGTTCATGAGATCGGTAAAGGACTTCTTCCATTTCCCCAACTCCGCAGCCGAGACCTCTCTGAAACAAAAATCAGCGAGTGTATTTTATATCATCAAAAATATGCGCTATACATGAGCTCATATGGAGTCCTGCTTTTCAAGCAGATAAAATGGGTCGGAGTCTAACGGGAATCCAATTATCATGCACTCAAGTTGCCAAGACAGGCCACTCAAATCATGGCAAGTGTGCCTATTGATGGCATTTCTTCTGTGTGTCCAAGACTGAGTTTATTCGCTGACTTTGAGGTGCATATTAAACTATTTTCAGACATTTGATGTGAAGTAAATCGGTGTTTAGACATCCATATGTGATTTTCTCTTCTTAAAGGTTTAGATCCCGTGTTCCATCACTATAAAATAGATCACCAGATGACAGACTGGAATAGATAATATTAGTAGTGAACCTTTGGATGTTACCTGTGACAGAAGTGAAAGAACCTTTACGTAAGCATGTCTTCCAAGAGTAGGATGAGATGTAAAATAATGATTGGTTATTGTTTTAGTACAAACACTAGACATCCTGTACTGTTACCTTTCTCAATAAGTCTTTTTTTCTTTAGTGGCTAGACAACACACTGCTAAAAGTAAATCCTATAGCAGAGGTTAATACCCAGCAACCCAGAGGAGAGAGCATTGCAAACATTGGATTGTGCCAGTAGTAGTTGAAAGGCCAGCACAGAAATCACAGGTGTGGTAGCACTCCACCCTCATTAAAAGGCACTGCCACTCATCCTGGCAGGGCTGAATAGCTACATTCAGCGGCATTTTTTTTAGAGAGCCATTGAAAAGTAGATGATAGGGTTGATAGGCTTAGAAAGGCTGAAGTGCTCAATGTAGAATAATTAAAGCTCAAATTGAAAATGCCAGGGATCATTGGACATTGTTAAGGAGTAAATACATGGCTAATGTATTTACATTTAAATTAGCCAAATGTAAATGTGTGAATTAATCATTTTATTGAAAATCAAATGTGAAAATAACTAATACGTAATCAGGAATGTAACAATGATTAATACTGACAGTAATAAAATAAAAATAATTGCAATAATTATAGTAATATTTATAATATGAATACAATTATTAATAATATGAATACTAATAATGATATTAATACTATTACTATTAATAATAATGATTTAAAATAATAATACAGATAACAATTTGAAAAAACAATCCTCAGAATAATCTGAATGATTCATATTTATAATACGAATAACAGCCTTATTATTACAATTACCATGACTGATATCATTGATATATACACCTTTAAATGTCGTTGAAAAAATGGATGACCACATAAAATAGCTTATGCCAACCTCTTAGTCTCCTTGTTGGTCTGCTTCTGGCTGACTGTCTGGGGCTCGGGCTTCTGCAGTAAGAAGCCTATCTTGTGCTTGATGTCTTTGGCACTGTGGGTCACACAAACAGCGGGTTGTAGTTATCAATAAAGGTCAGAAGCTACACACTCAGGTTTAAGCTACAATCAGCCATTTTCCCTAGCCCCACTTGGTTTTGATTAGATTGTGTTTTGATTGAGTCTCATGGTTCTCATCTAGTTGTTTGACCATTGGCCTATTAATAGATCCAAGGACCAATATGACTCATTCATAGCACCATTCAATCAAAATGAAGCGGGGCAAGGAAACATTGCTGACAGCAGCTTTAAGTCAATTATGTGTCTTGTATAACAATTTACGAGACAGACTATTGCCCTTACCTTTTCAGGCAAGTCGCAGGAAGCGTGGCTAATCCCCTGCACATAGTCAAATGAATGCGGATCTAGTAAAGAGAAAGAGGAGCCTTTATACCAACGAGAGCAGCAGTATAATGATGATAAGCAGCAGTGGGTTGACAGTGGCCTGAGCAGTAGCTGTATATGGCTTATCTGGAGATCTCCGCCCACAAAACGATGTTTTTATACACAGGCGGTTCAACACACACGCTGCCAAACGGACCAATCGCTCTAGGCTTACACACACAGACACTCCCCTGTGTGTCTGTGTGTGCGTCTGGATGTGTGTGAGGAAGAGAGCGAGACAGACAGAGATAGTGAGAGGGAATAGAGAATGTGACAGCAAGAGTCAGGAACACACAATGAGCAGATGGAAACGAAATGTACCTCAAAGAAATTCTTCATAACAATAAGGTGCAATTCTTCTCCGGGGAAAAAAGGTTTGTTGTTTGTTGAGTTTATGTTGTTGATCAACAAAAAGGCAAACACATTCTCAAACTATATTCCTCATTCAATATACATTGAATGAAAAATGCAGTTGCCTATTGATTCAAAACAGTTATCTCTACATGTCGTGTCAGAATAAGAAGTCTATGGTACATTAAATTGCCTGACAACTTTTCTATAAGAATGGCCCCTTGGATGTGTTGCAAAAGGAGGAGTACAACTCAACAAAGCACAAAAGTTCCATCCTCCCTATGGAAAATAACCAGAAGTTGCTCTTGCAATGTGCTGGGGATGAAACAGGAACAGACAATACAATTAAATTAAATTACTCTTTTTTTTTTTTTCTCATCTGGAGCAAACATTTACAAAAGTTATTTAGGTAATTATCTAGTGTGTGAATTTATTAGTTTGTTTGTGCGGTCAATTGCTAGCCATCCATATTGGAATTTTCTTGTGTTAATCATGAAAACAGATAAAAAAATAAAGAATTGTGACTAAATAAAACCAGCATACTCTGGCAATGCTTTAGGTAAAATAGTATTTATAACTTTAGCATTGGAAGTAAACTCCCATTAAGTGTACTCCCTTTCGCTGTGGCTATGCTCCAGTCTAATTTGGAATGATCTTAAAGCACAAAAGAAAATTGACAATGTGTTTAGTTGAGCACGTTCTGTAGCCATCACAGGCTGTTCCCAGGTAAAACATCACCCATCCTGTTGACTGTGGTTGCTGAATTCGCCTGACAACCACATCCAACAACCTTTTGAGTTACCAGCACAATCGTCTGCTTCGGCATGGTACGCCCAGACGCAAGCTCAGTTCGCGTTGCAGGAGATCACCGCGGATACAACTAATGTTGTAATCCATTTGTCTGTTACACTAATACGTACGACCTACGTACTGACGTAATTTCCTGTCTTGCAGCACTTATAGCGTTCCTGTTTCTCATTGGCTATTCATTGTTATTGTTAGCTACATTTGCCTCTTTAGCAAACCAGCTCGAAAACAAACAACACAACTTTACATTGTATTGCACGCACAGCAAGGCCGTGCAAAGCATTAATTGGTGATCGGAATAAAGTAGCAATGTAATCAAGTGTGTAAGAGCATTTAGAATCGATATTAAAATGACCAACATGGTACAAATACAAAGAAAATAAATCTCTTCACGGCTGCAGCCATTTTTGTTGTCGAGTCCTACAGTCAACACGCTTTACTTTAAGAATAGCGAGTGGGACCGACCAGAAGGGGGCGTTCCTCCGTGAAATGCCGCAAGAAAGCTAGGAGATTTACAATTCACGACTAGCACGTACCGGAATACCATACATATGGATTACACAATATGTACTAATACGTTGTGTCGGCTCTCGGAAAATCACAAGCATCCAGATTGGTGAGCATCCTTAAAAATCCTACGGCAAGGGAGAAGGATACAGCACTCAAAGCCCACCTGTTGAACACGTTTGAACTGTCGTACGCTAGCAGTCTTTTCTCCCTTCAAGGACTTGGTGACGGCAAACCGTCTGTGCTCATGGACCGTATGCTTGATCTCCTGGGTGAGCACGGACCCGATTTTCTTTTCTTTCAGCTTTTCCTGCGTCAGCTGCCTTCCCAAGTGAGAGCTGCATTAGCCAACACCACAATCACTGACTGTCGGAGACTGGCTGAAGTGGCTAATATGTTTTTCCTGGCGAGTCAAGGGCACTGTGTGGCTGTGCTTTTTCCCGTTCACATTGCTCCTGTGACATTGGACGACTCCACACTTATTGCTGCAACCACTTCTTGTCGGCAACAGTCTTCTGACCCCGAGCAGTCTTCCGACCTGTGTTTTGACAATGAAAAGTTTGGACCGAAGGCTCTTAAATGTAGTTTGTCATGCATTTTCGGCGGGCAAGGAAGTGGCCATGAGCATCGGCCCCGTAGGCAGGCTGCTTTTCATCTTCATTAGCATCTCCAGATGACGATTCTGGTGCGACACAGAGGATTGTCCTGCCTGCATCACGTTTGGACTTGGTGACCGACAGCCACGGCCCCCCTATGGAAGTTGCTAATGGTAGCCCCATCCACACATTTGGAACGAGGTACACTGACGCCTTGTTTCCACATACGTACATTCTCGTATGCGATCCAACCGTCTCCGACCGAAAGTCCATTCATTCCTAGGGATGGGAATTGATAAGAATTTCACGATTCCGATTCCGATTCTGCTTATCGATCCGATTCCTTATCGATTCTCTTATCGATTCTCATTGGGTGAGAAAATATAAATGTGTTTGTTTGCATTACATCTCTTTAATATCTGATCAGAAGTGCTTCTAGTATTAGGAAATTGTACATTTTCAAATCAATTGGTCTAGAAAAAATATATGTTTCGCTTTTTAAGCCCAAATGCCATCATTATGTGCCATACAACTAAAAACACAGACTGAAAACAGCCAAGTAAGAGCTTGTGCCTTTTGGAATTCTAACAGTGCTCATTTGCATTCAACTTGGAACAAAATTAAACTGACATAAACAAAATGAAGCATTGATTAGACAGAGATTTATTAGATGGGCCTACCTAATAAACCGTTGGAACACATAAGACCGGAAACCATAGCAATGCCGGTAAACAAACCCAGAGAAGCCCAATCCCTATGAGAGCTCCCCACGCTACTGCCATCCGGAGGCGACAGAGCTGTTGGCCGTGATATTATATATACAATTATAATATAGTATATAATATATTATATACTATTATATATAGAGCTCCGGGAGTCGCAAACTGCAACAATCACTTTCTCCTCCATTCCGCGGTTCACCCGGACTGCTGCACTGAGTTTGACGGCTGAACGCGGATTGGCTGTTACGTTACACATGTCACTCAGTTATCACGCTGTTGAACGCTGATTGGCTGTCATCACGACAAAAACTTGTCATCGGTTTTCTCCCGCGAAAAACTCGCCCTTGTACGCGTCTCTACGTTCACTTTGTATGGGATCTTGTCGCCCCGTCGCGTTTGGTGTGAACGCACAATGCGATTCTTCCTCGGCGGCGACATGTTTGCTGCGTTCTGAACCAAATCAAAGCAGCGTGTGTGTGACGTCACGACGCATTTACCGCGACCGGAACCGATAAGCGGAATCATTAAGCAGGCTTGCTAACGATTCCAAGGAATCGGTTGACTCAGAACCGGTTCTGAACAAGAACCGGTTCTCGATTCCCATCCCTTTTCATTCCTATGTGATTCTCCGTAATGTCCGTTTTTCCTCCGAGACTCCTCCCCTCCGTAAAATTTCTGTCCAGTATGTCCGTAATATACGTTCAAAAAATTTAACTTTCGACGTCGTTTTACGGAGATACCGTATGAAAGTTTTTATGTTTTTCACAAAACTTGTAGGCTAAGTACCTTGCAGGCCAAACTCCTCAGCGATCTCTTTCCAAGCCTGTTGGTTTTGTTTTTATCTCTGTATATGTCGATCCTCATGTTCCAAAGTACCGGTCTCCTATCCGCTTATCCGGGGTCGGGTCGCGGGGGGAGCAGCTCATGCAGGGGGCCCCAGACTTCCCTTTCCCGGGCCACATTGACCAACTCTGACGGGGGGATCCCGAGGCGTTCCCAGGCCAGTGCTGAGATATAATCTCTCCAACTAGTCCTGGGTCTTCCCCGAGGTCTCCTCCCCACTGGACGTGCCTGAAACACCTCCCAAGGAAGGCGCCCAGTGGGCATCCTTACCAGATACCCGAACCACCTCAGCTGACTCCTTTCTAAGTAAAGCAGCAGCGGCTCTAATCCGAGTTAGGGAGACGCCAGCCACCCTTCTGAGAAAACTCATCTTGGCCGCTTGTACCCGCGATCTCGTCCTTTCGGTCATCACCCAGCCCTCATGCCCATAGGTGAGGATAGGAACGAAGATCGACCGGTAGATCGAGAGCTTTGCCTTGCGGCTCAGCTCTCTTTTCGTCACAACGGTGCGGTAAAGCGAACGCAATACCGCCCCCGCTGCTCCGATTCTCCGGCCAATCTCACGCTCCATAGTACCCTCACTCGCGAACAAGACCCCGAGGTACTTGAACTCCTTCATTTGGGCACTCATTTCCTACCCGGAGTAAACAATCCGCTGATTTCTCCTAACATCTTTTGTCCGTAAATAAATTCATGCCCGTACGTAAAACACTAGCGACTCCTTCCGTAAATTTACGGAAGCACGGACACGAAAAACATACGTATGTGGAAACGAGGCGTGAGTTGTGGTTCGGAGGGCATCGGTTTGGCTGGGACTTTGTTACAGCAAAGGTCTCTGTTCCCCTTTTTGGTGTGCATATGGATTGTTGGTGGATGTAAAGAACCGCAGTTTGATTGACGCCGTCATCAAACTGTTTGCCGTTGCAAAGGCTGAGTTTGCAAACATGGAACGCCTGGGTATAGTCCGCCGGTCTGACGGCCTTTGGGCATCCCCCCTCCCTTAACAACAGGCTCAATATTTTCAACGCCTCATGGACTCTGTTTTTGTGTACTTGGATGACATCCTAGTAGCTAGCACCTCCAAATCTCAGCACCTGGTGCATTTCCGGACACTTTTTCTCTCCATCATCGATTTCCTGGGAAATAGTCACTTAGGACGGTGCAGCCCCTCTGCCGTCAAAGGTGGAGGCGGTCGCACAGTTCCCACGCCCGCTCACTTTCAAATCCCTTTAGGAGTTCCATGGCATGGTGAATTTTTACCACAGTTCCATCCCTCGAGCCACCCAGCTCATGCTGCCCTTGCAGGAGGCCTTGCAAGGTAAGCCCAAGCACGATGTAGACTGGACTGAGAGCAGAGACAAGGCCTTTGATGCCACTAAGGCAGCCCTTGCGAATGCCACCATGCTGGCACATCCTTCTCACACAGCCTCCATCGCCATCACCTCGGACGCCTCGGACTACGCTCTCGGTGCCGTCTACGATCAGCGGGTAGGCGGGGCCTGCTAGCCACTTGCCTTCTTCAGCCGTCAGTTGCGCCCCAGCGAGCGGAAGTACAGCACTTTCGACCGGGAGCTGCTTGGTCTCTACCTCGCCCTCAGAACTTCCCTGCTGGAAGGTCGACCCTTCACCGCTGTTGTCGAGCACATCAGCTGACTTTCACGTGTCCAAGGTGGCTGAGCCGGTGTCTGCCCACCAGCAACGTCATCTGTCCTACATTCCAGAGTTCACCACAGATTTACAGCACGTTCCCGGTACGGACAACCAGGCGGCGGACTGCCTTTCATGGGATGTGGTAGGAGCAGTTCATCTTGGCCTGGATTACAACCGCATGGCAGAGAACCAGACCACGGACCCAGACGTGCGACTCCTGAGGCCCTCGACTACAGGGCTGAAAATAGAGGATGTGGTTTTTGGTGATGCCGGCACCACGCTCCTGTGTGGCGTCTCCACAGGCAGTCCAATCATTCCCACGGGATGGAGACAACAAGTTTTTGATGCCATGGTCTCTCCCACCCAGATTTGAAAGCGTCACAGAGACTGGTTGCAGCAAAGTTTGTTTGGCACGGCCTCAAGAAGGACGTTAGGGACTGGGCTAACACCTGTCTTGAGTGCCAGCGGGCCAAAGTACACCGCCACCCTAAACCCCGTTAGAGTTTTTCCTCGTGCCGGAGAGACGGTTTGACCATGTAAACGTGAATCTGGTCGGCCCTCTTTCCTCCTCTCACAGTTTCACCAACCTGTTGACCATGGTTGACAGGACCACCCGTTGGCCTGAGGCTGGGCCACTGATGTCGCTGGCATCTGTCGAGATGACACGGGCATTTATCAGCACCTGGGTTGAACAAAGGTACATTAATAAACCAATAAGTAACAACATTTAATGCAGTAATAATCAGCCCTCACAATTCCATAGGAATTAGGGTTGGGGATATGGTTAGTGGGTTATGGACAGGATTAGGGTTTGGGTTAACCCTAACCCTGTTAAATAATATATAAATGTATACCTTAGTCAACATGAACCTTACCTTAGTTATCATGAACACGATTAGCTAAAATGATCACCATTATTAAATGATTAAATCACCATTGGTTAACGGTCAATCAACTGTTAATTGTAAATTCATGGTGAAGTAGTAATTTACTAATGTTGTTTTATTTTTTTATTAATGCTGCCTTATTATAACATGTTACCAATGAGAAATAATGAAACCCTTTCATTTCAGGCAGTCGTAAACTAATGCATAATGTTCACGGTGAAGGGTGTGAGTGAAGTGCTGCCGGGGGCCCATCAAAGGCCCCTCCAGGCTCCTCCAGTATCACAGCATTAATAAAGCTGGTTATTCATGACAGACCTGAAAACACTAACCTAATTCCTCATCCTGAGCCGTGGTACTCCACTCTGGTTTATGAGATCGGGCCACAGAACAGGCCGGTCTGGTGCTGGCTGTTGGAGGTTCAACGTCCTTAGGAGGTGAAGTGTGTTGTGATGAACGTGTGAGGATGAGGAGATAGAGGAGGAAAAATAAGAAAATTCATTATCCACTACAGCTACAACCACGGACTCACTGACTATCATGTTAGCCTCACCTTTCTTTCCCACTTTAGCTGAGCCTTATTCTCCGGTTTCTTTTTTTTTCTGTACCTATGTCTCCTTGTTATTTTTAAGAGTTCAACATTACCTCACATCTGAGTTCATGCGCCATTACATGGCCTCCGTCTGCTTTCATCTCTCGCCCGGAGCCTGGACTAGATCATATCTTCTGTCTGATAGACACACACACACGTACACACAGACTGTATTTCTTTCAACACATGTGGTCCCGAATGGCCTGGAGGAGGCAGAGAAAAAACCTTTCAAATCATTAGCAGCTGAATAAGGTTTGTGTTTTCTGCCAATGCCAGGATCAAAGAAGGTCAAGTTTGTGTTTGCAAAAACAGATTGGCTGGATTTCATGCATACTTGAGTCTGTGATTTCCTGCATGCATGCGTGCGTGTGTGTGTGCGTGTATTATGGGCGTCGGTGTGAGCATGCGAGGCTTTTGAAGTATGTATACATCTGTGTGTGATTTGTTGAAACAAGCCAACTCGGCAGGTAAGATGAGAACTCGCAGGTGTTGTAAGGCATTCCCAAAAGACCCAAATGATGTGCAAAATTGGATAGCAGCAGCTCACGTTTGAATTACAAATAAAGGGTTTTGATCAACATGTTAACAGTCACAGGAAAAAAGGGAGTCGTGAAACTTTTGAAAGCAAAACGTGAGTAGGTATCAGTTTATTCATTCACAGCTTTTACAGTCAAAACCCCATTCATTTTTCCATAGCGGTATGCCACTGAACACAGGCGTGTATGTGCATGTACATCTCTTATGTGGTGAAGTGCCTTGAGGAAAAGAGACAGAGGGTGGAGCAATGCATGTGAAGCCACTAGGCTGAGGAGGAGACGTAAGAAAAGAAGGAAGGCGGAAGAAGAATATGGGAACATGGCATCAATGCCTACCAAGTAGACTAGCTGAAAGAAATTCATAATTTACTTCTAATCATGTTATTAAGGGTTGTCAAGGTATCAGACACTTATGTTCCATGAAATCTATAGTGATCAAATGCAATTTCACTCCATTGATTTAGGTGACCAATTATTCAATCAATTAAACCGCATTCCAGACATTGAGGGGTACAATCTGCAAAATCAATAAGACACATTCCTACTCTTTCAAGCTATCTTTGAGATGTATTTGAGGTTTTTAGTGTGTGTGTGTGTGTGTGTGTGTGTGTGTGTGTGTGTGTGTGTGTGTGTGTGTGTGTGTGTGTGTGTGTGTGTGTGTGTGTGTGTGTGTGTGTGTGTGTGTGTGTGTGTGTGTGTGTGTGTGTGACATTCACACAGACATTTTTTATTTTTTTATTCCAATATAGACCTTTAGTAATCAAGAAATTGTGCCTCCGTGGGTAAAAGCATTGCTGTGGCTTCATTAACTAGAACTATACTGCCCCCTAGTGACATGAAGAAGTAGGGACTAGGGGACGCTAGTATACACACAAACAATGGTTTGCACCAGGAATCAACGGCAAAAATACTGAAGCAGATATTTGATTTGAGCTCAGCATACCACATTATCTTTGGTTTAAAGTTACAATTCATGTGAAGTTTGACACAGGGCATCTCTCTATATTTCAATAATCAAGATTCAAAGGGCTCTTTTGGCATGGAAAATGTAGGCCTGTTGATATTTGAATAAATCTTTGCTGACTATCCTTAACTTTGTATTTGTACGATAATCTAGGTAACAATAAAAAAGAATTGCAAAAAAAACGTTCATCAATGAATTTAATGCGTAAGTCATAAGTGAATAAATCAGTGTGAATAAATAGATAATAGTGGGACACGTAAGCCCTTATCTGAGATCTTTGTGTGTCAATAATGAGATGTGATGGGAAACAGGCTACGTGTGGAACGCCAGGTCCAGGTGTCCTTTCAGAGCAGATGCTGTTGAGTGGTTGCCTCCACAGCCTTCATCTGATACACATAGGCCTGCAGAAGAACAGGGACATTGTGTTTATGTACTTGTGCACATGTGTGTGCGTGTGTGTGTGCGTGTGTATGTGTGTATGTGTGTGTGTGTGTGTGTGGGGGGGGGGGGGCACGTGTGTGTGTGTGTGTGTGTGTGTGTGTGTGTGTGTGTGTGTGTTTGTGTGTGTGTGTGTCTCAAATTACTCTTTGAGACACTCTTGTTTAACTTTAAAGAATACTTGTAAAAGTCCAAGGGTATTAGAACTTAAATAGACATATTTTGAATCAAAAACAATTCTGTAATATATGAAATACTATAAAGTAAGAATAAGTCAACATTTTCATTTTCATTTAACATAAGTCTGAATTTTTTATATAATAAAGTAGGTATTTGGGTCAAATCAAAGTGAATGTTGTTAATACAATTATTTTTCATATAAGCAAAAGTGGCCAAGGGCCAATCTGGTAGAAGAAGGCAAAGTTTTTCATGGTTTTGTTCTTCAAGAAACTATGTGGGAATCCTTCAGAATAACGTGGCAACCTCAAAGATCTACTTTTCGTGCTTTCGACACCTTTGGCAGTAAGCAGGATTTTTTTCTCAGAGGTTGCTAAAATAATCATACTGCAAATGCAAGGACTTTCAGCAGTCATCAAGATTTATCCCCATTGTGTTACTTAATTCGCCTATAGATGGTGACATTTATATGAATGAAAATCTCAGACCAAACCAACTGCAGGCAATATTCATTTGCTGTTGAGGGCTTAACAAAACATGCAAGTATAGCTAATACGATGAATTGAAAACGAACATCTAACTAAATCCTTGATGAGGCTTAATCGCTAAATAAATGTTCACCTTTCATCAAAACTATACTCATCCACCTTTTCAGAAATAGACACCCACTCTTCGAAAGTTTAGGATTGTAACATTTTAGGAAGATTGTGAAGCTGATTTTTCTTTTGATGAACTCAACCTCCTAAGATTTGTCTATAAAGAAAGACACATAAACTGCTATAAAAGTAGACCATGCAGGCGGTTCTAGGATTATTTATGATAGGCAATGAAGGCAATGAAGTCTAATACACCCAATTAGACTTCTTAAAAGTCCAAACACAAAAGCGTAAAGCTAAATGGTTATGCTTTGGGGTCGTCAGAAGTTGTACCCAGCGTCACATTTGAGTATTTCGACCTAATTGACCAAAGTTTAGAATACGACCTCTAGAAAGAACCACATGTTAATTCTCTCGTATTGGCCTGCGAGGCCGGTGTTACACCGAAACCCCCGGGGGCGCACTGCACATTTTCTGCAACATGCACGCAGCACGAGCTTGAAGTACAGACAGGTATGAAGTCAAAAAAAAGGTGTGCATTATAACAAAAACATAGATAAAACAGATCTCCCCCCACCTCCTCACCTTGTTATAAAATGTGCTTAATAAATAGATTTGATTTGATTAGCATTTAACAGACCCAAACAATGGATAGGGCGTTCCTACGGTCCATCACCGTTGCTTCTTTCCCCATAAAAAGCTATAGTCAGTGTTTAATTAGTTGATTTACCTTTGATCATTTCTTATTATAGGTTACTGTGTAAAATGCTGTTTAGAATTAACGTTTGGATCAAGAAAGGAAAGACCCATGGGGTCACACTTTTCGGAGGGTCGCAGAATTCGGTGTAAAACCGGCCGGACGTTGCAGAGACGGCGATGATCCTTGAGGTACAAAATGTTGTCCCAAGAACATCGTATTGGTCAGCGCTAGCTAGGCTAGCTGCTAAAGAAATCAAAGAATTTCTCCAGCACAGAGGCAGAGATGTCTTTGACATCAAACTAGTATTTCTACAAATTGTATTTTAGTCAATTTTAGTTGTATTTCTTACCTGTTACACCTTTGATAGGCTATATACAGATGACCAAGTAGGCCTACTTGATACCACTTAAGTCATGGAGCTTAAGGCTTAAACAAGTAACTCAAACTCAAACTACCAATACTTTACCTGCAAAAGGTAAAGTATTTAGGTTAGTTATATCACGGTAACCATGCAACTTTTGAACAATGGGTTTAACCAGAGTGATAGATATAACAGAGTGGCGACACTTCCATTGGACTCCGTTGGAGCGTTTTTTGCCACCTACTTCCGGGGTATGGAGCCTCGCATAGTTCCAAACATCCATTTACGGCGTAGGAGATCATTCTTTTCCATTGCTGGCCGTCGAGTAACTTCTGAGGTGCATTAAATAGCAACCTCTTTTGAATTCTCAACCGTCTATATGTATCAGCAACCCGGTATCACACGATTTCGTGCCCATGCGCACGAACGTTAATCTATTGAATCGTGTCCCAGAGCACGATAGTGCGACTTTTTTCGTGCTACACAGAACGAAATGTAAACCAATGCATTCTGAATGGGAGTGTTCTCAGACAATTAACGTGCTCCACAAAACGAAGCGAAAGAGAAAGAGAGAGAGAGAGAGGGACAGGGAGAGAGAGCGAGAGAGAGAGAGGCTTCAGAATGGTTTGCAGATTTTTTAAGCAGACCTCCTCAAAAACTGAAACGAACGGGCTCCACAGAACACGCATTTCTCAGACAATTAACGTGCTCCAGAAAACAATACGAGAGAGAGAGAAAGAGAGAGAGGGAGGGACAGAGAGAGAGAGCGAGAGAGAGAGGCTTCAGAAAGGGTGTGCGCAGATAGTACAGTGCACCCTAGTTATGTTTATGCCAAAACCACAAATGCTATATATATATATATATATATATATATATGTTGCATAATTATATATATTGCCTATATATATAGGCCTATATATATATATATGGGCTATATATATGATTAGGCTATAATTATATTATTTAGCGTGTAATGAGACAATCTATAGCCAAATTGTCGAAGATGCCAGAGAATCTCAGGAAATATCAGCATGGGAAATCGGCGCATCAGACCCATGAACCTATAAAGAAAGATGTCACCTCAAGCGGGAGAGAACGTTTTCGGTGCTGGTTTGTGTCACGTAAGTACAGGGCTCTCATGTCTCATGCATTCGGCGTGAGACACACGCAATTCATCCCATGCACACGCTCGAACCCGGTCTCACGAAAATACGTGACACTGTCACGTTAATTAATCTATTGAAACGTGATCAGGGACACGTATTTCACGGATAAGTATTTGTCGTGTCACCAAGCACAACTTCCAAACTAAGGTTCTGTCCAGGAGCGTTCTCCCTAATGTCCCGTAAGGAGCTCCGTACAGATAGTTCATTGTTGAAAATTGTTTGTGATAACTAACAAATGACAGCTTTTGGCCACCCGTTTCTACTTTCACCTTTGATTCTGAGAAATTGTGACAATTCACGGATATATTAAATGCAGGTGCGCTGCTCTGTAGGCAAACCGCGAAGGAAAAAAGGGTAGCTGCTTAATCTGTTCTTTTTAGAATTGTATGTCTTGATGTTTATTTTATCTAGCCATCTATTGTCTTGTTTTTGGCTATGTGAATGAAAGTCCACGTCGATGCCACGCAAGTCCAGTGTCGCGAGCGGACGTTGCCATGACATCTAAAAATCATACCGTATTTAATGGGTTATCATTAATATTGATGTGGGGTTGATTATAACTCGTGAATTATATTGTTTATACCACGGTCTGGGGGAATACTAGTATCCTGATTGGCTGCAGGGTGTGCATTAACTCCTACTAAGTAGTTCCAGTCAGTGTTTAGATTCTCTGCCCGAGCCCGAGCCCAACCCGACCCGACCCACGGGCCGGGTCGGGCCGATATTTCCCACCACTATCCTCGGGCCGGGCCTTTGATCGAGCGTTTTTATTTTTATTTTATCATTGGTTTATTGGCCTAATCTGAGGAGAAGTCTATGCCATAAACAGAAATATTATAGGCCTTTATTACACGGGTCTTCTCAATGCCGTGGAACGCTCCGTTCACTTGCATGGGTAATGACTTGGTGACTTGTCAACCCAAGCGTCTTCCGTTGCTAAGCGACGTCACCGTCTTTGCGGACAAATTATTTCTCTGCTGATCAACACTACGAATGGCCAAAAGACTTGTATGCCCCCCCCCCACCTTAAATAAATACTATGGCAGAATTATTATTATTATTATTATTATTATTATTATTGTTATTATTATAATTATTATTATTCTCATTCAACTTGAACATGTGTTTTTACAGTAAAAACACGGAGGGAGGAGGGTGGAGGGATGACGTGTGTTGGCCAACCCGGAAGTGAGCGTCGCCCTAGGTTCCCTTGACAAAAAGCCAACGGGTTTTTCCATTGGATTTTGGATTATTGCAGAAACATTTGCATCTTTGAAGCACATCCTCAAAAACTGAAAATAAATAAATAAATAAAAATAACCTTGCTCCAAAGAACGAAATGTAAACCAATGCATTCTGAATGGGAGTGTTTCTCCGATTTTTCCATGCTACACAGAACGAAATGTAAACCCATGCAAATAAAGACTTCATGGTGATAATAATTTATGTATCATTAATCTCCTGAGTGTGTAGGTTGGTATTAAATTTTTTTCAACGGGGCTGCATCAAGTCACTTGACCGTCATGGTTGCTATGGTGGTTGGTATCGACCGCCCCCCTCTAATCCTTACACGGCTCTAAAAACCACGCGGCAAAGGAGCTGCAGTCAATTGTCTTGTTTTTGTCGTAAACTAGTGTCCGATGGTTAAAAAATAGACAGATATTCCAAGGTATCCTTAAAAGGCAGCTTGGATGTTTTTATTTTCTGCAGTTTAGACTTCTTCTATAACCTATTTTTGAAAGCAAAACACCACGCTCATTGATTTAATGAGGCAGGGTAATTTGAAACAATTTATTCAATAAATATTTGTGAGAGGTCATTCCTTCTCCTGAGTTTGCTTCCTATTTATGTCTAGTGTACAACCCTACTGTCCACAAGCATCCCCCCCCCCTCCCCATATGGATTTGGAGAATTGTTGCCACGGCCCAGTGGTGGAGGTATCATATATATGAAAGAGGGCATTCAATTATACTACAAATGATCAATTAGGAGGCCGAAGCCCTAAAGGAAGTGATGCAATAGGTGACTGAGTCGAGAACCTTTAAGTAAGCTGCACCTTGGGGTCTCTTATATATCAAAGGGGGTCTCAAAGGATGCATACGCTTCATCCTGTGGCTCCAGCCCTACAGGAAATGACTCAGCAAGTGCTCCATCTCGTTGAACCTCACCCAGCGGCTCGCTTGCAAGATTTTGGCCTGAAGTTCTTCCCAGACCTACACCCTAGCCATCCAACATGCCTATCTGAGAATTAGGCCTCTCTTTAATAATGACAAAAAGTTATAAGAGAAATACACATGAACTTTTTGTTATCTCATAAGCGGCGTGGTGCCGGCTCCTTTTGACCTTTTGACCCCAGACTTCAAAAACTTGGCCACAGGCCAGCTGTGTCTACACACCTTAAGCCACAAATGTACACCTCCATCCCACAAAAAATGGGGACTAGAAACTAACCTCTGTCTTCTGTACATTTACTGTACTGTTGGAGGTCACGCCCATTTTCCGGCCTTTTCGAGATAGCTAGGGATGCTAAAATGTTTTGTGATGGAAAATCTACATGTTGTATTGTTTTGGTCTATATGAATTTAAGTTTTGTTGCTATTCTGTGTAATTTTATATAGTGTCTGCCTTCTGGGCTCCTTTTGGGTCATTTAAAGTGTAAACCGTCAAGGGTAGAGTGATACATTTTTATTGCCTGCCCTTTCCTATGTTTCTTGTCATGTAAATCACCCTCCATGCAATCCTCTGATGTGTGGGCCTGTTTTCTCGACCCCCTGGCTAGCGTCAACCAAGCCAGGGGTTTAGATGACACGGCCGCTACCCCCTCCAATGGCATTCCCCACAGCTGCAGTTGTAAAGATAACCATCTGGTACACAAAGGCTTTTGGTATTGGGGGACCACCCCCTAATAAACCCAAACGAATAAGAACTCATCGATTGGAAGACTCGGTGGACTTGTCTGAGCGTACCTTCAGAGAATGAAGTAACACGCAAAGAGAAGCTCCCATCTGGGGCCCCAGATTATTGTAATGTATGCCTGTTATGTTGTTTGTTGATGCATGTTGTGATGTATCTTTGTTCGTACTTTTAATACAAATATATATAACCACTAATTGTCAACAGTATTGTGTGCTTTTTGCATCTAAATATCTCATCTGCTTAGACGCAATATCTGATACAGAAATTGCCACGACAGTTTGGGGGCTCGTCCGGGATATCTAACCTGAAGATTCTATGAAATATCAGCTTCCAATACAGGTCTGAGGATTCGTTCTCAGTCCCAAAGCTCTGCTTCGCCTCCAAGTGGTTACCAAACCAGAGGTCGAGGAAAGGGTGCCTGTGGGGATAAACTAGTGGTTCTTCAGTACGATATCCAAAGGAAAAAAGAATTCGAGCAGGTGAGATCACAATACTGTTAAAGCTTCAAAATAAAATCCGTTACAGAAAACGGTATATAAATGTTTCGGTAAACGTAAACTTATATCTGAACTTAGGCCTCGTTCAAAGAAACTCTGTTATAGGAACATGCGGTAGCTCCGTTTCGCTTCCGTCAATATATATATAGCTATATAGGTAACAGAAAGGGCAGCTAGGGTCTGTCAGTGACGGTAAAGGGAAACCCGTTGAAGCGCGGTTGGTGTTATATATATATATAAATAATAATAATAGGTATTCATTAATAAATATATGTATATGTGTGTAGTAACAAGGAGGTTTCGGCGATATTAGATAATTTGTTAAATAATAACTAGTGTAAAAGGATAAATAATAACTAGTGTAAAAGGATCTAAAATATGGGGAACAAATCTGGAAAAACTGAGATAACGGGACCTGCGAAGGTGATGTTGGTGCAAACTGGGTTTTCCTGAAATGGGGAGTTTTAGCTTAAAACGATTACAGGAGTTAGAGAAACGATTGTTGGAGTCAGAAATGAAAAAGAAAAGTTCCAAACTATGTTGGTGTGCATTTTATTTGTGGGAAAGAGAGGGCCAGGATAGAAAAAAAAATCAGCCAGGGACAGAGAGCGTAGAGAGTGTAGGGATTTTTAATCTCAATGTCACCCGAGATATAGACCCGGACCTGGACTGCACCGGCGGACCGCGTGCGAATCCCCCTTCTCCTCCCCCGTATGACAACGCCCATGAAGCCGCCTCATCGGACAATCTCTACCCTGACCCCGAAGAAGAGGAGAAAGCCCCCGCTCGCAGCGCGAGAGAAGATAGGCCTGCAACTCGTAGCCAGAGGAAAGCTCCACAGCAGGCGACGGCCACACCGACCAAGCGGGAGCCCGTCGCCAGCCACTTGAGGAACCGGGGAATGGCGTTCTCCCCAACTCCTCAACATGGGGACGTGATGGATGGACAATTCCCCATGATCGAAGTACTGAACCCCCAGGATGGCAGTCCAGCATACGTTTTCCGTGCATGGAGACCCAGTGACATTAAGGACATAGCGGAATGGCTCCCAGACCCATCTGCAGTGGGAGGGGCTGCCTTCGCCACAGCCCTTCAAGAGTTGGTCCAACAACACAAGGCCTCCATCAGCAAAGTTCGCCAACTCTGTACGTACAGCCAAGGCGACATGCCCGGGAGGGACGAAGCCAAGAAGCTCCAGCTCACCCGACTGGAGGCCCTGGAGAATCCTAAGCCCACCCGTCGCACTTGCAACAGAAACCAAAGAGGCGACCGGCCGAAAGAAAAGAGAAAGGAGAACGCCGGACGATGGAACTGTCATTGTTGTGGAGCCAAGGATCATTGGGTCAAAGACTGTCCGAAAGAAAAGAGAAAGGAGAACGCCGGACGATGGAACTGTCATAATTGTGGAGCCGAGGATCATTGGATCAAAGACTGTCCCAAGAAAAAAGAATCGACAAAGACAATGGAAGGGCCGGCCGGCAGTTCGCACCTTCCTGTGAAGTGACTGTGAATCATCCAAGAGGCGGAGGTGGAAGGGGGCATTCGCATTGACGGGACGCAGGAGCAGACCAGGTCCAAGGAGGAGGTATGAGCACCATAACACAAACACAACGCACACAAGCACCACATCCAAATTATTGTTGTATGGTTCACCAGCCTTAAGCGAGCTAATCAGCTAAATTTATTATTAGATATGGTTATTTTAAACAAAGGGCTATTGTAGACAGTGGATACTCGATTTTTACAATCTATCACAACCAATATAATGGTCAAACATATCACACAGCCATGACATGACCCCAACTGACCCAGACTAACCCCGACTGACCCCCGACTGACAACAGAAGTGTATTGCCTAATATTGAAAATGCAGATTTTTATATTATGATATTTTGTAAATGTTTTATGGCCAAATGGCAAGAAGGTGAATTAATGAACGTATGAGAGAGATTGGAAGAAGTATGTGTTATGGAAGGAGAAGAGATAGATGAGAACGTAAGGCAAGACAAGATAAGGAAAGGGGTGGGGAGAGAGATAACCCATCTGCATCGAGTTTGTTCAAATAGATCCGGACCTGGACAACGCTCCTCCCCCGCCTGCTTTCAGCCCGACCAGTGGCCCAATACAGTGCAAATACCCCACGTCACGACTCCTCTTCATCAGACTTTATGAAGTTACAGACCATGGGAGGCCCACCTGAAGAGCTACGGAACGGTCTGCTGGACGACACAAGGAAACAGTCCAGCAGGACCAACAGCACCAGAGTGGTGGCCTCCATGGTGCCTGTGTAGCCACATTGAAGTGGCCTGAACAAAGAGACAAAGGAGGGTCTCAGAGACGGGAGAGACGTGGGGACAGGCACTTCAAAGGACAGCCCGGGATGCGGATGAGAGGCAGGAAGCAGAGAGAGAGGTGGAGGCGTGTCCAGGCGGAGGGAGAGAAGAGCAGTGTACGGAAAGTATCACACTAGACACAGCATTACTGTCTATATGAGTGTGTGATAGTTTCTAAGAAGTATATCTGAAAGGTTTGAAAGTTATTAGGAAAAGTAGTTTGAAGGATCAAAGACAAGTAGAAAAGTTGAAAGTTAAAGAAATGTTTTTTTCAGAATTAAAGTAGAAGGTTTTTGGTGCACTCGCAACAGAAAGCCATGCTTACAGGCCTGGGCTTTCCCTTATTATGGTAAATTGACGCATGGGAAAGTCCATGCGTCAAGAGGGGGGATGGGGAGCCCACAACAACAACCTTGAACAACAACCTTGGGTATACTAAAGCAAACCCAAGGAAATAATTACTAAAAAAAAAAAATTATTAAACAAACCCCATGTAGGTCCCCCAGAGACATCATGAAGGACAATGGGAAAGAGAAGAGGAATACCGTTTAAATGTTGGGTTATACTGTGTAATATTAATACTGACTGGATTGACAATTAATGTTTAGAGTAGTAAACATTAAGTGCTTGCCAACTACTCATGTGTTTGTATCACGGAAGCAGCATTAAGGACACATCAAATAAGAATATTTTTGTTTAGAAATGTTTTTAAAAGGTAGCCTTGTTTCTTTGTTTTGGTTTTCTTTTCTGTTTTTATTTTTATGACTTTTGAATATATGGAAACAGATGACTTGATTGTGATGTTAGGTGATTTTATGCTACCTTCTGTAAAAGCGAACGGTGGTATAAATAGTCTGAACAACCTCCTATAAAAGCGGAGAAGTGCTGATGGTCGGACATGATAGATTTTTGAATTTGTGATTATAAAATAATCAAAGGGGGGATTGTGATGGAAAATCTACATGTTGTATTGTTTTGGTCTATATGAATTTAAGTTTTGTTGCTATTCTGTGTAATTTTATATAGTGTCTGCCTTCTGGGCTCCTTTTGGGTCATTTAAAGTGTAAACCGTCAAGGGTAGAGTGATACATTTTTATTGCCTGCCCTTTCCTATGTTTCTTGTCATGTAAATCACCCTCCATGCAATCCTCTGATGTGTGGGCCTGTTTTCTCGACCCCCTGGCTAGCGTCAACCAAGCCAGGGGTTTAGATGACACGGCCGCTACCCCCTCCAATGGCATTCCCCACAGCTGCAGTTGTAAAGATAACCATCTGGTACACAAAGGCTTTTGGTATTGGGGGACCACCCCCTAATAAACCCAAACGAATAAGAACTCATCGATTGGAAGACTCGGTGGACTTGTCTGAGCGTACCTTCAGAGAATGAAGTAACACGCAAAGAGAAGCTCCCATCTGGGGCCCCAGATTATTGTAATGTATGCCTGTTATGTTGTTTGTTGATGCATGTTGTGATGTATCTTTGTTCGTACTTTTAATACAAATATATATAACCACTAATTGTCAACAGTATTGTGTGCTTTTTGCATCTAAATATCTCATCTGCTTAGACGCAATATCTGATACAGAAATTGCCACGACAGTTTACACACATTTCCCGGGGCCCCGAGAATGACATATCTGAGATTTGGAGTTCTAGCCCTTAGAGAAAAAAAGTTTTCCCAAATGGACTGTCATTTGGACAAAGCCCCTCAGAAGTGTTGCCTGCAAGACCTAATGGTTCAGAATGTGGTGGAAAAACAGTTTTTGAGATAGGAACGTCCTACCGCCCTGGATACCTTATTCTAGGGCTTAACTGGGACCCCTGCACCGAAAACTTGGCCCGGTCGGACCCCGAGGGCCGGAAGGGGGGGCCTGCCCTGGGGGTCTGACCGGGCCAAGTTTCGGGCAGGAAGGGCCCCCCCTTATATCGGAAATATCGGCCCGACCCGGCCCGCAGGTCGGGTCGGTGTCGGGCTCGGGCAGAGAATCTAAACACTGACTGGAACTACTTAGCAGGTGTCTGTAGGCCTATATCAGGAGTTAATGCACGTCCTGTAGCAAATCAGGATACGAGTATTCCCCCAGACCGTGGTATAAACAATATAATTCACGAGTTATAATCAACCCCTACACATCAATATTAATGATAACCCATTAAATACGGTATCATTTCTAGATGTCATGGCAACGTCCGCTCGCGACACTGGACTTGCGGGGCATCGACGCGGACTTTCATTCACATAGCCAAAGACAAGAGAATAGATGGCTAGATAAAATAAACATCAAGACATACAATTCTAAAAAGAACAGACGAAGCAGCTTTTTCCTTCGCGGTTTGCCTACAGAGCAGCGCACCTGCATTTAATATATCCGTGAATTGTCACCATTTCTCAGAATCAAAGGTGAAAGTAGAAACGGGTGGCCAAAAGCTGTCATATTGTAAGTTATCACAGACAATTTTAAGTAGAAACTGGTTGCCAAAAGCTGTAATTTGTTAGTTATCACAGACAATTTTCAACAATGAATGATCTTTACGGAGCTCCTTAAGGGACATTAGGGATAACGCTCCCGGACAGAACCTTAGTTTGGAAGTCGTACTTAGTTACACGACAAATTAAAATACTTTAAATTGAAATACAAAATGTAGAAAATACGTGTCCCTGATCACGTTTCAATAGATTGATTAACGTGACAGTGTCACGTATTTTCGTGAGACCGGGTTCGAGCGTGTGCATGGGTTGAATTGCGTGTGTCTCACGCCAAATGCGTGAGACTTGAGAGCCCTGTACCTACGTACGTACGTGACACAAACCAGCACTGCAAACGTTCTCTCCTGCTTGAGATGACGTCTTTCTTTATAGGCTCATGGGTCTGATGCGCCGATTTCCCATGCTGATATTTCCGGAGATTCTCGGGCATCTTCGACATTCATAAACATAACTAGGGTGCACTGTACTATCTGCGCACACCCTTTCTGAAGCTTCTCTCTCTCGCTCTCTCTCTCTGTCCCTCCCTCTCTCTCTTCTCTCTCTCTCGTATCGTTTTGTGGAGCACGTTAATTGTCTGAGAAATGCGTGTTCTGTGTAGCACGTTCGTTTCAGTTTTTGAGGAGGTCTGCTTAAAAAATCTGCAAACCATTCTGAAGCCTCTCTCTCTCTCTCTCGCTCTCTCTCCCTGTCCCTCTCTCTCTCTCTCTCTCTCTCTCTCGCTCTCTCTCCCTGTCCCTCTCTCTCTCTCTCTCTCTCTCTCTCTCTCTCTCTCTCTCTCTCTCTCTCTCATTTTGTTTTGTGGAGCACGTTAATTGTCTGAGAACACTCCCATTCAGAATGCATTGGTTTACATTTCGTTCTGTGTAGCACGAAAAAAGTCGCACTTTCGTGCTCTGGGACACGATTCAATAGATTAACGTTTGGCGCATGAGCACGAAATCGCGTGATACCGGGTTGGTCAGTCCCATAGAAGAACATGGCAGCGCGGTGTGTTCTGGAACTATACAGGCTTACATGAACCACGTGACCACCCTGCCGGCGAGATCAGAGAGTGTCGCAACTCTTCTCTCTATCTATGGCCCTGGGTTTAACTAGATGCTGTAAATATTAGGCAACAGTGTCTTCTAGTGACATTTAGGTGTAATTGCGTAAACTAATTTGGGTCGGATTTGTAGAAATGAAGGGAAGAGTTGTATCCACTCTACTCTCTCAAAAATGTATGAAAATAAAAGTAATTATTCTATTGTGATATTCTATCTTGTTTCATCCACTCATTTTAACTCCATCAGTTCTGGCGATAACCCTTCCTCCTTACCTGTCTAATGTTGCAGCCAATGTGATTGCTCATCTCACCCTGTTTCTCCACAGAACACATTGATCAGAGAGGCTGGGTTGAGCTCTAAATTATTTTTTTTCTATTTTATATATATATATATATATTGAATGAAATATATAATATTTCATAAATACATAAAATATATAATATATATATACAATATTGAATGAAAGTCAAGGCATTGAAAAACGTAGGCCTTTAGTGTAGAGGGGAAAACACATTGAAACAACCATTACTAACTTAACTTCCATAATCAGACCTGTTTAATTAAATGCGGCAGTTTTAACATAGTATAGCAGCCATGAGTGAATTAGTAAGAGACCAAATTCTTATGACCTTTGACCTATGACCACTGATAGGGCTCAGCTTTTGTCAACAATTAGCCTGTATGGTGATTACAATTCATCATGAAGATTTACACACTTCTCTGCATGGAGTGACATGTTGCAAGGTTTGTTTTCCATGCGTGTGTGTGTGTGTGTGTGTGTGTGTGTGTGTGTGTGTGTGTGTGTGTGTGTGTGTGTGTGTGTGTGTGTGTGTGTGTGTGTGTGTGTGTGTGTGTGTGTGTGTGTGTTTGTGGCTGTGTGCATGCATGAGTTAGTGACTGTATGTGCGTGCTTGCAATCTCTTATTGTATAACTATCGCTTCACGTGGTTGCACCAAAACCAAACATTATAGATTTTCTTGTACTTCTGAAAGGTTGCCAAGTAAATTAATTCCAGGGACTGTTCAATGGGCATTGACTTTAGGGTTAATCATTTTCTATTAAGAAAGAGAGGACCGGTCTGTATTTCTGTGGGTGTGTTTTGTTGAATGTTTGATTGTTATCAAACGTTTATAAACAGGGTTGAGGAATGTAATGATGCTACTAGCTTTTAGAGTGAACAGGTCAAATTTACTTTGAACAGAGGACGAGTCTTATCTCGATTTATCAACATCATCCAATGAAAAATGAAAAAAAAATTGAATTAAAAGCTGAACACACATTTAAAATAACCTATGGTTGTGTGAAACAAATGCATTTTATATCAGAGCTTATAAAGTAAATATAAAAAAGTTTGAACATGTTTTTTCTTTTGAAAAACAAGTGCTATCCTTATCGAACAATGATCTGTGAGGGTTTAATAACATTATTGCACTACATATCGATTTGATTCTTAGCAATGGGATAAGTAGGCTAATGAGGTAGGATTGTTGGATATTCAAACAAGCCCTGGGTCAAATTACCCCTGACATTTTTTTGTTGTTCATGACAAGCAGACATAACAGGAGGGATAAACAAGTATTGCAGCATGTTAATAATAGGTATTTTTATTAACGCATACAATTATTTAATTTAATTGTTCAAAGACAATAACATAAGCTGGTAGAGTGTTTAACAGAACAAAAAATAGCTTTGATTAATACATTTTTAAATACAATTTAAATAGTTTATAAAAAAATAGAAATATTAAATAATTGAATAACAAAAATAATGAAAAGCCTGTACTGAAAGCCTTCATATTAGATGCTTAATTAGTTTGTGAATAAGTATGCAGGGTTTGTGTGTGTGTGTGTGTGTGTGTGTGTGTGTGTGTGTGTGTGTGTGTGTGTGTGTGTGTGTGTGTGTGTGTGTGTGCGTGTGTGTGTGTGTGTGTGTGTGTGTGCGTGTGCGTGTGCGTGTGCATGCATGTGTGTGTGGGTGTGTTTGCATGTGGGGGGGGGGGGGGGGGGGGGGATTACTGCCTTCAGAGTATGCAGATTGCGTGCTTACCCCCCCTCCGAGCCAACAGTGAATCACAGTGAATCACAAAATAATGCTACTCAGGTGATAAGAGGGAAGAACGGCGGGCGTCAGCAGCTGTATTCCTCCTGAAACGCTCTCAAGAAGCGTCCCCCGTCCAGCCTGTGATCACCCATCAGGATGGCCTAAAGGGTGGGGCTGCAGATAAGGAACACCAGGTTTGAAAACCCCAGCATTCATTTTCAATACACTTTGATTGCGTATAGATTTGTCATAGTCCTCTTTAAGGTACATGTGAGCACCCTCTTCCCATCTTCAAAATGTAACAGTATGTGTGTGTGTGTGTGTGTGTGTGTGTGGATGTCAGTGTGTATTTGTAGTACAGTCCATAGGGCATGTTTATTCACCTCAATCTGGTTTGGTGTGGGGGTTGCTTGCATGGAACACAGTAGATCAGGACTATCTCCCCCAGGCTTCACTCGGAATCTGGCCTATGGGTCGATAACCCCCGAAAGTGCAACTGTGTGTTTGTGTTTGTGTGTGCGTGCGTGCGTGTGTGTGTGTGTGTGTGTGTGTGTGTGTGTGTGTGTGTGTGTGTGTGTGTGTGTGTGTGTGTGTGTGTGTGTGTGTGTGTGTGTGTGTGTTACAGTTAGGGGTATTGAGGCCACCTAGGCCTTGAGTGAAATAAGCAAGGGGGGGGTGATATATCCACGCTGGGGGAGGGGGGGAGGGGGTTGGAGTGGTAACAGTGAGGGGCCGGACCATCTCTCCCAGGGGAGGGTTCCTGCTATCAAGGCAGGGTCGTGCAGTGCTATAAAACACACGGTATTCCTGTCGGGCGTTGAGAGATTATCACCATGAAGTTCTTCAGTCTGCTGTCGCTAGCGTGCGTGGCGTGCATGGCCCTGGCCGCTCCCGTAGAGCAGGAAGGGGCCATGATGACGGCATCATGCGTCGACCCTTTCGCAGTCAGCGCCGCCGGGTTGGCCCTCGGCAAGATCAACATGGACCGCCAGGAGGGCTACGTCCTGGCCCTGCACCGCCTCGCCAACGTCAACCAGATGGCACACGTGAGTCAGCGCTAGCCTGCGTGCGTGGGGGATTCTTTGTTTGTGGTACAAATAGTTTCTGATGAGAACACTTTCCGATGGGCCTAGGCGCAGGCGCGTTGCGAAGGTGTCCCAGTAAACCACCCCTTGCCCTGTTTACCCTGCACTTTTTTATAATGGTTGTAGCTTTCACTACTGCAATTGCTGTTATTTTTTATGTTCATCAAAGATATTATCATTATAATGTTATATCATCGTACTCCAATGTATGTGTGTGTGTGTGTGTGTGTGTGTGTGTGTGTGTGTGTGTGTGTGTGTGTGTGTGTGTGTGTGTGTGTGTGTGTGTGTGTGTGTGTGTGTGTGTGTGTGTGTGTGTGTTTTACAGGCAGAGACAGGAGTTGTGTTCTACCTTACCATGGACGTTGTGGAGACAGACTGCCATGTTCTCACCAAGGCAAACTGGAAGAATTGTTCACGGCGACCCATGGAGGAAACCCCGGTAAGCCAACACACATACACTATACACCTTATGTTGAAATCAAACATTAACCACAGTTTCCCAAGAAATGTGTGCCTGACTTCCTCAAACTTGTTCATACAAGACCATTTTACAGCCTTCTGTTTGTTTGATAGCAATTGCTTTGCCCTGGGAACTACTTTGTGAATGCATAATAATACTTATTTTCTGCAGGTGTATGGACAGTGCAAAGCTGTCATCTACATCAACAGGCCACAAAGGGTGGTGCGCCTTTACACATACAAGTGCTTGATCAGGCCAGGTTAGTATGAACACAAGCCTATGGGTATAGTTAATATATATAGACAGAGAAATAGCTTAAAGTCAGGGATTTGTATGTTTTTAAATTTATTAGACCATTGCCCATGTTCCTTTCCTTATATTGTTATTTCTGTTAGTTTTGTATTTAATATGCCTTTGCAATATCAACATGCTTTGTTCTAGCATTGATGAATGGATAGCAACAGATCATCACAGCCTATCACTCCTTCTCTTCAGTTCCAGCTTTAGGGCTTTTGGTGATTTGCCCCGACTGCCCGACTCACAGTGCCTTTGATAACACTAACATCCTGAAGGCTATGACCCTCTCCCTGGACAAATTCAACAAGGAGAGTGGCCTCTCACATCGCTTCCTTCCAGGCAAGATCAGCCGTGCTGTGTCACAGGTCAGTAGCAGCAGACGCAGGGCTACTGTTGTAATCCATACAATGTCTTACATTGACCTATACATTAATAACTAATTTCACTTGGTCAATTTTGTCTATGAAGATGATCAAATATCAGCTCACCAAGGTGGATAATACAACATGCAGTACCATATGCAGTCACATGCAGTCTCTTATTGTGTGTGTGTGTGTGTGTGTGTGTGTGTGTGTGTGTGTGTGTGTGTGTGTGTGTGTGTGTGTGTGTGTGTGTGTGTGTGTGTGTGTGTGTGTGTGTGTGTGTGTGTGTGTGTGTGTGTGTGTGTGCTAAAGGGAGGTATTATGGAGGCCTACAGAGTTGAATACACCATCCAGGAATCCACCTGTGCCCCCGGCGATGTCAGCTCTCAAAATTGTCCCCTGATGGATTGCGAGTTTGCAGTAAGTTGAATAAAACAAAAAGTTTAATAATTTGGACCGTGGATAGCATATCATCTATGGTTCACACCACCAAACATCAATAAATTATCATCTATTTCTGTATTAGTTCATTCTCCCCCAATTATTTTTCCCTTAAAATATTGTTCCTTGTGGTAATCTCCAGTGAGGTTCAAAAGCAATTTGACATTATTTTCTCTTCTCTTCAGCACAAGGGATTCTGCAAAGGTTCCCACGCAATCAGCCATGGCGAAGAGTTCTTGGACGTTGCTTGTACACTCTATGAGTCTGAGGTAAGCGTTCCCAAACATCTCCGAAATAAAGATTTGGGATCACTTTTCTAGAGCTACCAATATCACACAGAGACTGTCAACATCGGAATGTTATTGTAAAGTAGGCACAAGCGTTTGTGATTAACATCATATATTAACATATATGAGTCATATGTTATAGGACATAAAAAAGAAAAAAAATTAAACAAAACAAAAACAGGCAGAGTGCAGGATAGCTATAACATTCGTAAATGCAATTAGCGATTAGTAATTTATTAATATTATTCATATTATAAATATTATAATAATATTATGTATCTATTATTTTGAAATGGTTGTTCAAAAAATAGATACTACATATTAAAGTGGGATCCAAGCTCCTCAACAATTCCCAGATAGAAGTTTGACTTAGATAATTGCACTTCTCTGATATAGTAGTTAGCACCCATATTAATCAAATTCAATGGGTTTGTTTTCCTGCAGTCTGCTGAGAAGCAGAAGACGCTCCATAAGCTGGGAGGAGAGACGGACCACAGCCACACCGACACAGCCTCAATACCCCATGACCACGCCCACTCACATGACCATGCCCACGACCACACCAAGGGAGACCCAGCACACGCTGGCCAAGGGAGCCCGCATATGCACCCCAACCCCCACACCAACACCCACTCCCACGCCCACGACCACACACCTGGCCAAGCCCACGACGCCGACCACGTGCACTCCCACCACGCCAAAGCGCACAATCACACAGGCGACAGCCCCAAACAGCATCACCAGTACGCTCACGACGACGACGTGCACAGCCACGACCACGACCACGACCTGGCCCTGGACCACGACCACAAACACGCCCACCTGCATGAGCATGAACACCACCACCACCACCACCACGGAGATGCCGGCACCCCCGCCAAGCATCCCCACCACCCAGACGGCGTGGTGCTTTTGTTGCCCGCCATGGGCGATACCACCACCACCACCACTTTCCCCCCCGAGATGGCAACCACGAAGCCCGACATCGCTGACCCTGACATCATGGGCCAGACTGAGCCTGCCATCCTGCCTTTCCCCGGCTCCCAAGCGACAGCCTGCCCCGGCCCTCTCACCGAAGGGGCCGGTAACCCGCTAGTAGACAAGGCCTTCGCCGATGATCCCCTGTTCAAGCCTGCTGCATAATGAACTCATGAACTAATCGGAAAAACATACACATTTGCGCGCACACACACACACGACACACACATACACAGATATACTCACAAACACGAGTTCATACATAAGCCATTGTGTATCTGTGATTGAAAATAATGAATAATGTACTGTTGTTCACAGACTTGCTCTCCCCTCACACTTGCTGTTGTCCCTGTAGTTGAATTAAAATGTTCTATCTCCTCACAAAGATAAACACTGGCATTAGCATAAAGTCTGGCATTGAATGCATTTGGTTAAATTATTTCACTTTTATGTTAGATTGATGATTGATACATTCCATGATGATTTATTCTGAGTTCAGCTGCTGGCAAAGTCAATATTCTTGGTCGTAAACAAAAACACAATGGTATCATCAATGATCAATCAGTTTGCTTATCTATTTCAATCAGTTCATTATATTTTTCGGAAAAACAATTGTGCTGCTTTTCCTCTATAAAGTACAATAATATAACTTTTGATTTGTCAAGATAATTCTTTAAACATTTCTTTCTTCAGGCCTATGTATTTTGTTTAAAGGATAGTTGTATGAATATAAATGTTTAGAAATAAATCACATTTGACCAATACTTAATAAGAAATAATAACCATTATTGTGACTTTAATTAAGTAACCAAACACTGTAGGTGTCTCCCATATGCTAGGAGGAAAAGTATATACCTATACTGTATCGGGAATACCTGAAGAGAAGTGGAATAATAGAACAAGCAAGTCATAGGTAGGGTATACCTTTATACACTATACATACAAACTGAAGGCTTGACCACATAATATGTAGAAAAAGATGGTTGAGTAAAGAACGAGGGCATTTTCTGCTTCCCTGGATTACAAACAGTTACATAGTACAAGCCAGTCTCGACATTCAACGCCTTGGTATTGTATAACCAGTTTTATTCCAACATGATAAATGCAATGGTAAAGGCTAGTAAAGTGATGGCTGAATTAGCCCTCTCTGTGGTGAGGTCATTTTGTGAAAGTCTGAATGTTTTTTCTGGCATTGATATCACTGTTTGTTGCGGTTTGTTCTAAATCAATGTTAGTGTTCCCTTAGTGCACTCCATAGCTATTGATTTTTTCCTCATGCAGCCATTGGTGCAGAGCCTGGCAGCAGTTGTTTGCTAAAGGGGGGTTAAGTCCAGCAGAAGCAATTTTTCTTCTCTAAATTTTAACCTTGTTCTACCAAAAATCTTGTCCCTCTGCCAGCCCAGGTTGCTACTGGTTATTTCAGAAGAACTTGCTAAATATGACTCGCCCTTCCATGTTGGGAATTTTGTTTGTGGTCCCAATGTGCACTGGAAAAAGGGTTTTAAGCCGTACTTCATCTGATTATTATTTTGTAATTCAATTCAAATGAACATTTTTTGTTTTATTTTTAAAATAACTTTTTTTTATTTCAAAATACTGTGAAATAGATATTTTTAATTAGGAGCTCAATTAAGAAATATCCATTTTGACAAATGTAAAATTTTAAGGTTGTGTATTCAACTGATTAATAATTTTGTCATTCAATCCAAATATTTTTTTTTTTTTGTTTTCTTCCTAAAACACTGTTATATTTGATAAGGAGCTCAATTTAGAAATATTTGTTCAGACAAATGTACAATTCCAAGGTTACGTACAAGCCTGCGCATGCGCATTAAATACAAAGACGCTTACGACTACTGGACCAAACCGCAGTGTTGCCAACTTAGCGATTTTGTCGCTATATTTAGCTACTTTTCAGACCCCTTTGGCGACTTTTTTCAAAACAGCGACAAGCGACAAATCTAGCTTATTTTTCAGCTGCTATTGGTGACTTTTGGCGACTTTTTGAGGTGAAAGCACTATCGCTATTACCTCTTACCTCTTCACAACGAGCACCGGGTGCCTGCGCGGTGCTCGTTTGTTTTTATGAACATAGGAAATATTGTTTGAGGCAAGCCATATATTTGTCATTGGCTCAAGTTATGTAATATAGATGTGAACCATTACCCTACATTTTTTTAATTGGTTCAATGAAAGACTTTTTCCAGTGTGTGTTTGTTTGCAGTGGGCATTAATGGCATACCTGCTGGTTCTTAGGCAGGCCGTGGTACAGAGGAGCATATACTGACCCCCAGAGGGGGTCAGTATAGCAGAAGAGGACCTGGAGTGGGTCCACCGGGACAGGAAACAAGGGTACATCCTCAGCTTCAACAGGCTGCATGATGTCAAGCCGTCGACTGACCCTCACCTGGTCAGTCGACGGCTTGACATCATACACCCTGTTGAAGCTGAGGCTGACCCTCTTTCTCTGCTGTTTTGAAGTAGGAGAAAGGAAGGTCAGATATTTCAGTATTTTTTCCTAAAGAAACAGGAAATATAAGATGGAGGAATACAGAATTGCACTATTTGAAGATGGCAGAATGCAGGCTACAGATAAAGATGTATTGTTTCTTAATTATTCTTAAGATATATCATGATAATGAAGCATCCATCTTTGATTCACATCATAGTTTGATTTTTATAAAATGGAATGAATACAGTGACCGTTATGTTCCCTGACCTTTCTTGTGCCTATCCCGGTCATGCTAGATAAGTGTCCCGACTGCCCCAAACCACGACGGACTTGATGATCGCATCGTCTTGGATACCACCAAGCTCTTCTCCCAGAGGTTCAACGCAGAAGCCTGAACCTCCCAGAGGTTCAGGCTTAGAAATTACCTAAGCCTGCAGACCATCACTAAAGACAGTTCAAAGGTAAAATATGTGTCCATGGCAGGCCATTCCCTCTGTTGATTGAATCATAGAACACACACACACACACACACACACACACACACACACACACACACACACACACACACACACACACACACACACACACACACACACACACACACAGTCGGTAAATGCAGAGTGTGTAACCAAGTGCAGTAAAATCACCAGAGATTTTTTTAGGAATTGATATGATATAAGAAGGGTTATCGAGCAAATAAAATAATTTAAAGGTGCTATTTTATGAATGCTTTCATATAGCTATTAGTTGGCCCCTAATACATTACTTGAAGACGTTCCAAGAAATTCAGCCTTGTTTCGTTGCAGAATTCCAGCCACTACGAGCCAGTCCCACAATGAACTTTCCACAACAGTGCCGTTTTTTAGAGGCGGGTCCAGGTGGAGGGTGGGGGTGTGGCCCTGAGCAGTATGGTACCACGGTACCATGCGCTCATGTTTACAGTGGATGTATCGCAATGGCGAGGTGCACACACGTATACAGAGATATCTATGTCATATAATATATATTATCACGGCCAAAAGCTGTGTGCGCCTCCAGATGAATGAATCTCAAACAACTGCGTCGGGTTCTCCGACGTCAATGGTTCTTCCACTTCCACATCAATCTGAAATAGACTGGACCGCGACATGGAGGAGAAAGGTTTGATAATTGTCGCCGGCGATTGTTGCCCGCGATTGTTGACTAGGATTGCCTCCTGCCGGTGCCCCACCTCCTGCTGCCAAAAGTTTTGTTAGTTACCAATGTTTTTGCGTCCCTGTATGTCTTCCAGCACGGACCTCTCCTTCTGATACCTAGTCTCCTCCCTGTCCGTCGGCCTGGAACTCCTTGACAACCATGGCTGAGATAACCCCCATTATGATTCTCGTTTCAGGAAATACCAGAGACGTCCGAGAACCCGACGTGCTATGCACCATAACACAATCTAAATGACAAGAAGTGTACAACACTTGCGTTACAGTGTGTGCATTCACACACACACACGCACACGCACACGCACACGCACACACACGCACACACAAACGTGGCGCTCGCACGGCCGTAGCTCAATGTCTCATTGGCGGGCCAAATTCTCTGGGCGGGCAAGGCAGAGAAAGGGGAGGTAACATGTCCCCCTATGAAGACATAAGGGGCAGAGCAGGATATCTAGTGCTTGGTTAGTTGGTTTACACCTAAAGCCATTCCTAGCTCCTGGGGGAACATAGGCAGGCTAGGGGAACTCATATTAATGTTAGAAAACCTCATAAAGTGAACATAACAATGCTTCGGGAATAATGCAAGACAACATAAATCATACACTGAGCATGGAACAAAGGGAGTGGGAGATCTAAAACAGGCTCTTAACAGGTGAGAAACATTATAGACACATGGCACAACGAGGACATCTAGTGGAAGCTAAAAGTAAACAGACATAACTGAAACACTTGATTATCAATGTTGAATATTATTGAAGAATGTCCTGACTCATGAACATACAGGTAAAACTACAATTTTCAGCTTTGGGCTTTAACGCTACTTCTTCTGTTTCAACGCCTCTCCTCCCCCAAGCACAAAGGCATCGGTTGGACATCACTCACATCATACAATAACACTCCATGCTCCCACAACTATTTCTCAAGAGAGAAGCGATGGTGCTAACAAACAGGCCACCATCGGAGGTGACGTCTGAGATCTATGATGTCACACGATGAGTGGAGGAGCAGGTCATGACGACAAGACCCACCAGGGAGGCGCTGACCAGCACTGATCAGCACAACCACATACATCTGCACTCATGATCACGAGCACTCCTCCGGCCTTTCCAGTGCCCCAACCCCCATGTTTTAGAGTCCCATCAACCCCAAGGCTTCTCTGGGGAATGTCTTGTATGTCCACCCCTGGTGGAGACCCTCTCCAGACGCCAGCTCATGCCCTGTGCCTCGTAGACATAACTTAGGTAATGAAAAGGTTCATCTCTGATCAGAGTTTCCAAGCATTTCACAAAGGCTCTTTGAATTATTACTAGAAAATTAAAAAAAAAAAAAGGTTATGTTTCTTCTTGAGACAAGGAGAAACATTTTTTTTAGCTAAAGTAGGCCTACATCTGTTTTGGTTTAGGATTAATAATTTGTTTATTGTTGGTAATCATTTTTTCCATGGTACACAACTCAAATAAACCAGTCGTATGGTTTCCTTGACTACAATTTCTCATTTATTTATTTTTAGATACCATAATTATTTATTGGATTTGTTCAGGGCTAACTTGGAAGGAGCCACTTCCCAAAGATGTATAATCTATCCTGAAAAGTATATGTCTAAATTGATAAAAAAATATATCGCACACCTTTTTATTGACATTATCCATTATACCGAAAACATGAAACATAAATAATATAAAGGCTAATGACAAAAATTCGCCGGAACTGAAGGAGGCAGTATGCCTTAAAAGCTTTAGTGAAATGTCGAATGACTCAAGAAGCACCGGAAGTGATGGTGTGAAAACAACAACTAGCTGGCTCAGCCGGCTGCGCCTCGACTCAATGAAGAACTGAAACTTTTCCTACAGCTACAAACGGACCGCTAGGATTTCTAGTTTGTGTAGCCTACTGTACAATATCGATCCACATTGTCAGGTTAAGGATTGCCAATTGTTTTCGGTGCCTCTGCGTGGTAGCGTTAGCTAACGTCACCAAAACACACTAAGAGCTAGCTTCACTGTCGTGTATCAGTCGACTTTCAGAAGCTTTTCATGACAGCGCCAGTATTTGGAAATTCACATGCGTAACGATTGCACTGTGTCTGGTTATTGAAAGCTTATGGAGTCATCAGAGTGCTAATTGGTGTCTGCTGACGCACCGGTATACCATTCACCCGCTCATTGGACCGGCGCACAATGCTCCCACAGCTGCTTTCACCTGTCAATTAGCTGGCTGGCTCTTCAAGTGCGCGTCTTGCTGTCACCAATGGCCCAGTGTAGCTCCGACACGGCCGGAAAAGTTCCGCCGTCAGGGTCCGGCAGCAGTCCAGGTGCCATGGCGTCGCAGCAGCAGCAGAGTGTGGACCAGAGCATGAAGCCGGTGCTATTCGAGATCTTCGGGGAGCTGTGGAACGTGGAGCAGCGGCTGGGCCAGGGAGTGTCGGCCTCGGTGTACCAGGTGAGCTCCGGCAGAGCCACCACCGCGGCCGTCAAGGAGTTCCAGGCCGACGGACAGGGAGGAGACTACGGGTATCAGAAGGAGAGGTCCGTGCTGGAAGACATACAGGGACGCAAGAACATTGGTAACTAACGAAACTTTTGGTTGTTTCGGTCATACGTTCGATACATGCCGTTTAAAAATGTCAGGGGCATGAGTTCAAAGGAAATTATGATTCCTAAAAATAAGGGCACATTTGGTTTGCACCAGATACTTTTTTTTTTCTCCTAAGAGGTGTTTCGTTCTCCTTTCCCATCCTCAGTGACTCTGTATGGCGTGTTCACCAATCACAGTTGTGTAGGGGTGCCCACACACTGTCTTCTGCTAGAGCTCTTGGATGTAAGTGTCTCTGAGCTGTTGGTGAGGGGCAGCACCCAGGCCATTATCTCTAGCACCGAAGGCGGCAGTGGAAGGTATGCATGCATTGTGTGTGAACTTTGTTTAGTGGTTGCTGTAATTAAACTACTTGTGAGTCTAAATGCATCCCAGTCAGTTGATGAAGATAATTTTTGATTTGAGCAAATAATAAGCTCTTGATTTTAGTAATGAATCCAAGTAACCGTCTTGCTGTTACCTTTTAAAAGGGTTAATGCAGGATTTCACACGTAAAACAAAAAATATTCAAATGATGTAGTTGACTTGCTGGTTCTTAAATGGCCTTTGGTACAAAACTTCAGTTTGAGGTCCCAGAAACCATTTTCCCTTGTTTATTCTTTGCTCCGTCACTAGATTTCTCTATTGCAGTTGGAATATTACTGAACTATTGTCTAGCGCTTGATGAGATAAAGAATGGATTTTACAACAATACATTTTCATTGCCTTGATTTTGGTTGTAATGTATAAAAGCCAAGGACGTTGCTCTTTATTCCCGACATTGCAACTCCATTAGTGTTAGGCCCAGACAAGGCCACTCCATGTGGATGGTGCAGCACTGTGCACGGGACGTCCTGGATGCCCTTGCCTTCCTGCACGGAGAGGGCTACGTGCATGCAGACCTCAAGCCACGCAACATCCTTTGGAGCGCAGATGACGAGTGCTTCAAACTCATCGACTTTGGACTGAGCTTTAAAGACGGACACCAGGTGTGGGGAACTCGTCTTAAGAAGGGGGGGGGGGGGTGGGCAAAGATTGGGCCACTTCATTCCATTGCATTAAAACCACTTCTAAACATTGCCCCAAGCATATGCAAGTGATCATTCCACTACATCAATGCAGTTAAAGTAGAAGCTCAGACTGTATTGGTTAATGAAGGGCTTGAGGAAAGCTGTGAGTGGTTCCTAGTTAAAGCTCTGCATCCAGTCCCAGGACCAGCTTGTGGTTTCCCAATCAGTCCAACCTAACCTCTTAAGCGTCTCCCTCCTCACCTAGGACGTAAAGTACATCCAGACGGACGGCTACCGCGCCCCGGAGGCAGAGCTCCAGAACAGCCTGGCCCGGGCCGGGCTGGAGGCCGAGGGGGACTCGGGCTGCTCCACGGCCGTGGACATGTGGAGTCTGGGCATCGTGCTCCTGGAGATGTACTCTGGGATGAAACTCAAAGAGACTATCCACTCTCCAGAGTGGGAGGTGTGTTATAACCCCATGGGATTTCAAACTGCATATATTACCTTAAACCTTATTAGTAATGCCTGCCTTTTAAAAATGAAAGGTTTTCTTTTTTTAATGCTGGTAACGGTAATAAAGGGTTGCAAAGCATGCTTAAATGATTATCATTTCTCTCAGGAAAACAATGCAGCCATTGTAGACCATATCTTTGCCAGCAAGACAATGGCGTGGCCTGCCATCCCCATCTATCACCTCAGAGACCTTATCAAAAGGTATCCTTTTCACTCCACCAATACGTTCCATTAAATGAACCAGTAATGGACTCGAGTCTTCGACACTTAGTGTCGTTCTCTTTTGTGCGTTTATCTTGGGGTCTACACTGCTCTTGATAATACTGTTTAATATTTAAACTTTTTCTCCTTGTATAATTTGCAGTATGCTTTGCAAAGACCCAAAGGACCGGGTCACTGCTGAAGCCGCCCTGCTGAATTCGTTTTTCAGCATTCCCTTTGGTAGGTTTGGCTGCTAAAAGACAATTCACATCATGTCCCCACCTTGTGGCCAGGGCTCATGCTTGTTATTTTTGATAGCTCCTCACGTTGAAGACCTGGTTCTTCTGCCGTCTCCCGTCCTGCGCCTCCTCAACCTCATCGACGACACACAACTGCACAATGAGGACGAGTACGAGGGTAGGCGCAGAGGAAAACCAAACCCTGACCCGACTTTTGTTGGATGAAAAGTGATGTAGTGGGTTACATAGTAAATATGGATTGATCCCTGTCTTAATCGTAACTTCAATGCACAAAGTAAAAATAAATTGACGTGGGACAACATGTAAATATTGACCTAAATTGACGCCTAAATATGTCCACTTCATGCTAGTGCCTGTGTTAATTGTTACTGGTAGTTTTGGGGTATTGGGTCACACCAATCATCCCAATTAATGTGGGGATTTGGCTAGCGATAGTATCTTGAATCCTTCCATATAACTTTTTGTTGCAGTAAAGTTGCCTTGAGCGTGTCGCGCCATCCCTATTAAGGGTACAAGGCGTTATTGTGTTATCCAGCACCTGTTCAGAATCGCCAGTGCGTTTTTTTTTTTAAAGGGTTTTGTTTGGCAGATATCTTGGAGGACATGAAGGAGGAGTGCCAGAAGTATGGTTCGGTGGTCTCCGTGCTGATCCCCAAGGAGAACCCGGGAAAAGGACAGGTAGCTCAATCTGTCAGACAACCATCGACCACATAACCCCATCCCTCCCAGTTGTTCATCGTTGTCCTTCTCTTGTCTCTTAATCCCTCGTCAGGTCTTTGTGGAGTACACAAACTCCACCGAGTCCAAAGAAGCCCAGAGAATGCTCACCGGTCGCACCTTTGACTGCAAGTTTGTGGTGGCCACCTTCTACCCGCGCAGCTCCTACAAGAGGGGCTACCTTTACCAGTGCAGCCACTGAGTGCCTGCTCCCCCAAAGGTCACCTACTCCGCCATGATTGTGTGAAACATGTGGTGTCTTCATGTTAAATTGTTCTTAATTGTATTCCATGGATGCAAGAAGCATAGTTAACGTCCTCCGAGATTCCCTGTGTTTAGACTTTCCCCATATTTAAAGCCCCCACTAGAACCTAGTGCAACCTACTGGAGAGGCGTTGCACAGCAGGGAGGGCTCGTCATCCGTCCAGTACTTCTGTGACGACACAATTATCCGTAGAAGTTTATAACATTAGATGTTATCAATCTCTGATAAAAAAATCAATGGAGGCGTTGGAGGATGATGCAGGTATATGCAAGCTTGTGTATCAAACATGACCTAGGATCTGACTTGGAGCTGCGGTCAATGCCAGAGTCTGTTTGCTGTAGTTGAGCACTTGTGTATGAATGTGTTGGTGTAATTTAATATTTATGGTTGGAGGGCTGAATTGGCCTCAGTCATTGCTCGTTCGATTGTCATTCTCCTGGTGTGTTCGCTAGCCTTGTGCTTAAAGTGGGAATTTTGCAGTGAGTATGGGCTTGCGCTTATGTTGTGAATTCAAGCATTTGGGTTTCAATTTTGGTATTTTGTCAACTTAAATGACCACATGGTTAAAGTACAGCGTATTGGTCTTTACTGACTGTGGGACAAAGTACCTAATGGGTATACCAAACCTGAGCCAAAGAATCAATCAAGCAATATTCTTATATTGAAACACACTGCTGATAAAGTTCCCAAAACTAAAGCTAATGTTCCTTGGGATGGTTGGATTGCATTTTATGCCGTTCAGAAACGGGAGTTCTTGATTATGTTTTCCATCTCTCAGATAACCAAAAATGGACAACCTCTCTAGAATATTATACTCTCCCTGGTGGCTGTATTGGGGCCTACAGATGATTTTACTGAAGCACACGACGATGACTAAAACTGACTTTCTTTGTCAAGAAATAATCTTAATATCGCCACCTTGAGTATGTCACCATAAAGTCTGGATGGCCGATTCAAAAGAAACGAGTGTTTTCCATTAATAAATAATGCATTCCATCAGCGTCTTTCAACCTGCTATTTTCTTTCTGAGTGATTGCTCGCCCAGGGCAACAATCAGTGAGCTGCATAAGTGCCCTCCGAGTCCCAAAAAGCCAGCTATCTAACCAAAACTACTGCTGCCAGTAGTTGCCCTGTACTTGGAGGGGTTTTGTAGCCAAGTCATGCATCAAATACCCTTCTGAAAATGATTCCCTCCTTTGATGGCTATTGTAATACTCTGAACACTTTTGTGTTTATTGCAGGGGAAAAAAGATCTATTGTAGCTTGCTTTTCTTAAAGTACCACATTTTTTTCAAGCATGTGAAAAGGTTAGGAATCATCGCATAAACTGATCCATGTTTGAAGGCTTGACTTGGTACAGAGCTTTAGTTGGATTTGAGCTTAACCACTTGACCAGCATTTTCTTTAGGCATCTGTGGTGCATGGGTCTGAAAAGTGTCTTATGTCCTGTAGTTTTTCCTGCCTGTTATCAACCCACTTCAACGGAAGTGTCAGGGTTAATGTGTTAACCAGCTGCTAAAACAGTCACTGAAAATGTACAAAAACTCTAATGTGGATACTATCTTGATTCAAGGCAAACCTCTTGTCTATTACTTGTATGCCTGCAATGAATGGGCCCTTGTTCTGTTTTGGGTCACCTTTGTATCTACTATCATTGACAGTTTAATTTGCCATTTGCAAGACTGTTTTATATTCGCCTCTGGATGATCTGATAACGGCAGATGAGTTGGATGGGGAAGGTGAATTAATGACCAAGTAAAAAATTGGGTTAGGGTGAAGGTCTGGCAGTCGTGTTGGCATGTCAATAGTGTATTATAATTGTCTCTGGCCTAAATGTGTTACTTTCTCTTTGCAAAACTTTGCAGTAACACAGAACCTGAATTGCTTTAGGTCTTTCTCACACTCCCAAGCTTATTTTTTTTTTAATTTTCTCCAACCATTAGATGTTTGTTTTGAGTGGTTGCACCTTTCACATTTGTTAATTGCATCTGACCTCATACCGTTTTCAACATTGATGTGTAACAGTGATTTTGTGTGTGTGTGATGGTTTAAATGTAAGCTTTGAAAAAGTGTGAGGCGGTTGTGTGATTTCAAATAGGAGCTGAATACGAGTTGTAAAGTTCCTGGTCATTCGTATTTGGGAATAGCAAGCTATGTCCTTGTACAAGCACACTGCACAAATGGAGTGAAGTCATTTGGCAAAAATGAATTGCAAAAGGGCACCATAATGTATATTATTGTGAAAAGTTTATTTTTGTTCCTCAACATGGCTCAACAGAGCAATGGCTCTGTTCATTAATGCCACTACTTAAACATGCAACATCCTTAAGTGAGTTTTCAGTAGGGCCCCAAGATGATTCGTTTTCCTAATCAGGACTTGGTTCAGAATGTTTCATGTAATGCCACCTGGTTGATGCCCATTTCCACTGAATGCTTTTGGAAAAGCACAAATGTTTGCTCTTTGCACATACTCGACCAAGGGGTACTCTCACACTGCCAAATTATCTGGCTGTTTAATGTATGCAACATGACCTGTTGTTTGCACACTAAACACTCAATGGGTTATATCCAAACAAAAACCTGGCTAATCCCCTCCTGTTATTGTGACGGCATGAAATTGGAATGTCCATGGTTGTCGTTTTGTGCCCTTTTTTAACATTTGCAATCAAGGGTCTTGTAATATTCTGGTCAACATGCAATCCTTATTCTCCATTGCACCCAGATAATACAAATTGGGTGGAAAATGAGCCAGACTGTTGCTAGTTACAATATCTTCCAGACCTTATACACCAATTAATAGATTAAAGATGAGCTTCTTTGAAATGAGTCTCATTATGGCCCCCTATTTTTCTTTTATCGTTAAATATGATTAACCCTGGTTCTGGACGTGCACCAGATGGAACGAAACCAAAGCAGAGGAGTTTTCTGACGGTGTGGGAAATGTTATTGTGTACGAGGCATGTGGTCATATGGGCCTGTGACTACCACTCCTGTAAATCAACCCTGGTTCAGTTTTCACAACAATGCTCTGTCATGCTGTTGGGCTTATTACTATTGCACAATAAAGTTATACTTTACACCCATCCCCTATGGTCTCATTTGTTTATTTCAAGAATCTGTATTTTATTTGTATCCCTCATCGGACTGCTGAGGGCTTAATGTAGGCCAACTCTTTATTTAATCAATTCAAATATGCTTGTAAAGGGTGTTGTTCGATCCTCTTCCCAACAGGAGGCAGTGTAGCACAACATAATTGCTTTACATTCCCTTCACACACCATGGGCCCTATCATGCACCCAGCGCAATTGACTTTCTACAGTACCAACGTATGTATCGTTGCATGCTGATTCCCCCCCGCAGCAAACTCGCGCCACTAAACTTGCGCACTGAGAGGCGTGTCGGCAAAAAGCAGAAGCGTGTTCCGGCGCAAATTATACACATCGATAAAGCAGTTGCGCAAATTACCGAAAAAACATGGTCGAAGACTAGCGGATAGCGCAGTTGGTGTTGCTATTTTGACGTACCCTAGCAGGTCGGAACTGCAACATAAGCTTACACACCAGTAGGCTAAACACAGCACAGACATGCAAACGATTTGTCTAAGTGAAATATGATGTGGATTTTTTTTCATAGGGGCTGCATGAAGGAACACTGTAGTAGGCTATGCCATGCGTTAAAATAATTATAATAAACTCGAGCAAAGCAGGCGATATCCCAGCCTTCCAAAACAAAATCTTGTTTTAGGGCGAAATTTACATGACTCAGTATTTCTGAAGTTGTAGAAGAAAACGCTAATCCATTTGTGAATTAGGCCATATTATTTGGCCATAAACTGAGCCTTCTGAGGTTTGAAATTCGTGCATTCATCGGTTTCATCGGACACTGTCAAAATATCAACTCGTCAGATTAAAATGCGCTCATGGCTCTTAAAGGGGATGGGAGATGGCACTCTCATTGGTTTATTGCATTTGCATGTCAAGCACAAAACACCTACAGGTATTCAGACCAATCTTCCGTCGGGCGCAAGAGTCATTTGTCCGCTGGTATAATAGCAACAGCGCCAGAGATCCGCCCACAAAGTTACTTCCTTTTCGCGCTTCTCACTTGCGTTTCAGACCGTTAAAATAGGGCCCCATAGGTCATATCGTTTTTCAGCGCAGTCTCCCAATGGGCCTAACGATCGTAGTATGAATGGGTTCAACAGAAATGTGCAAATAAAAGTATGATCCATCCAAAGGAGGCAAGTTATTTTAGTCTTGATTTGCGAGCCTAATCCAGAACCCTTTCAGGATTTACACAATGGTTTAATATACAACCCTTAAAGTAACAATATTGCATTGACCTGACACTTTAAACTAAACACGTTTTTGCCCAGAAGGTGGAATCACTGGTGCATTTTTAGAAGGGAAGGTTTAACTTTGCCTAAAGATATCCTGTGTGTGCGTGTGAGAGATTGATTAAGGTACACCCCCTCCCCCCAATCTCAGGTTACCTTGAAACAGGATGATTAAAAATGTCCCACATCAATAAAAATTGTAAACCTTTAGGTGATTTTATTGGTGCAATGCTTTCAAAATGTCTATGCTTTTCATCAAGGTGAAAATGCTTTTTAAGTCTTTCATTACAATGAGTGCATTTTCAGAAGGCAAAGCTCACTCTTGCTACCTTCCGGTTCATTACATAACAGTTCCAGTATGAAGCGTACATCCCAGCGACCTAATCGGATCCTAGTCGGATACTCCCCTGAAATCCTATATATTTTGTAACCGATCTGCCTTGAACCCTGTCCCAGTGCTACATTACATCTCCCTGTTTCTTACAGGGACACAACCTCACAAGCCTGTACAGCTCATAAAGGAAGCCTTGTTTTGGTGTTGAAAGGCGTCCAATCTCTGCTCTGGATGACACACAGAGTGCCAGACATTACTTAGATGTGCTTTGGAAAAAAAAATATATAGTGCAGCCTTTTCATTGTGGGTCGAAAATATTTGACTCATATGCCCGTCATCCTCCTCAATCTGTCTCTTTTGTATTAGAAAGGTGTCCAGGAATAGATGGTTGTGTTACTTTCACTGTGAAATAACAATACACAAGAGCTCACAAGGGCTCACAAGGACTCACAAGGATGATTTTTAAAATTTGTTTCCAAAGTTGGAAGGCCGACAAGCTCAGATCTGGGTGAATGGGTCGTTCTGGGGAGGCGTGTATGATTGTTACTTTAAAAAAGGAACAACAATTAACAACACAATGAAGGAATATGTATATATTTTCCTTTATTTAAAAGATCTCATGTTTTGTGTTCCAGAGATATTTGCTGGAGTAAGCTTCTAGCCCAGGTTGTACCAGCCCGTAGCAACTCATAATACAACTTTAACCTCAGGAGGCCGAGTGCCGTCGCTGCAACGTCAGCTCTGCCCCGCAGTCCAATATCGGAGGATGAAGAAGTAGCACTGCCCAGAGAGATATGTAGTGACAGCTTATAAAGTGGGGTAATCTTACACTTTACACCTTAAGCACGTAATTGGCAAACACAAACTTTGCCAGCAGTCGTAAACCTGTAAAATGTGTCTGTAAAGATTTAAAATCAACACTGCGTGGATTGGCCGCTGGAGAAATACACTTAAAAATCCCCTTCTGAAGGCTTCATCCACTTGTGTGAATTTGTTTTTTAAGTAGAATATCACAGCTAAAACAGAAACCAAGGCCTAATTCCAGGCCAGGCTCGTTGGGGTCTCCCCCCAGAAGTTATGCTGTTACATAGTTTGACTGCTGGATCCAAGATTACATCATTCATAATCCTGACATGGCTTACTATTATATCTTCATCATGCACCACAAATCTAAATTGGTGTGCCTTGAATTTCTGATTGGGATCGGGGTGTGCCTTAGCCTCAAAACCTTTTGGGACTGCTGGTGTAAAGGATGATAGGATGGAGAACGAATGGCCCTCCATGGAGAGGTGTGCAGAGAACAGGGGTTTAAAGCCAACTAGGAACTAGGGAAGACCACCTTGTCTACCATGGTATGAGGGAAATGGATTGACCAAAGTACACACACGAAAACCACCTGCTATTAATGTTGTTTTGCTATCAAGCCCCTACATGGGATCAATAGGCCTGATAAGAGCCCCATGCCAGCTGGAAGGGGATAATGCATTGGGAGGCGGAAAGCCTTTTCTCTGTGAGGTTGCAGAGGAACGGTCTGTGAGATGGGACAGTCTGAGAGATGAGACAGTAAGCAAGCAGCACCAAGAATGATAGTCTAAATTAAATGTTTTTTTACTAGTTGCACGTTAAATTCCCTTCCTGGGTTGATGAAGCAAAAAGTATCAATGTTTTCCTTCGGGAAAGCCTGAGCACTACCTCTGTAAAGAAATAAACAACACACCTCTTGTAAACAACAATGTAGACGAGGAAGGCTTTTCTCCTTGACATTTTAAGCAACTAATTAATTCAAAGCGGCATCATTAATTGATTTGGCCCTCCTATTGATCTGGTCTATTGTACACAGTGATTAGGGATTGAAGGTGTTGCTATAATTGAAACAGAGGGCAGCCTGTGTTCACCAGAAAGACCTGTTATTGAAACAGGAGAAAAAAACGTCATGCACTTTTAGAGATTAGTGCGCGAAAAGCCTGTGTTCCTCTGGGGCTACAGTCATGTATCTATGCTCACAGCAACAAAGTTCCAGTGCTTGGACTGAAAAGCCATGGCATCGGATTTGGGTAACAAATGTGACCTCCTTTATCATGAAGAAGACATACGATGGGACATGAAGGGGTACCGACTCATTTATTTGTACTCATCTCAGTACTTCACGCATGTTGCCCACCACACCTAGAAAAACACAGTCTGAATAACACAAATCGTGTCTTTACGCTCCACAGTCCTCCTTGGTTACCACCTTTTTCATTGTAACGGTTTCATTCTTATTTTTACCCTTTAGCCCACTCATCTCCATTCACCGTATTCTTTCTGCCTGAGCTGAATTGTACTAATCCCCTTCTCCTCTTTTCTTCATCCTCCATCTGTGTGTGTGTGTGTGTGTGTGTGTGTGTGTGTGTGTGTGTGTGTGTGTGTGTGTGTGTGTGTGCACGCGAGCGCAGGTGAAAAGAGGAGGGGGAGATGAGGACCCACTGCTAATAAATTAAATATATGTTAATAATTCAGCTCATGAATGTGCTCCCACTCAGAGCGGCCATTAGTTTGTATGAAATCACAATAGGGATAATTATTCCTATCCCTGTCATTCTCAAGCCAGGGCGTCTCAGTGGCAAATTTGGCACACCGGTGACGATCACGGAGGGCAGACCCTGACCGGCGGGCTCAATTCCCAGATCAATGGGTACATTCTGTGAATACAAAATACTGTGAATGCATTTATATCCGGCACATTCCATTTAGCACTGAAGCCACAACTTAATGCATTGCCCTGGAATGAAGTTTGCATACAAAGTGTGTTGCATTCTGGCGACGACTACAAGGGCTACTGGTTTGAAGGGCTGCCAATGAGACCAGACATTTGGTAGGTTGCCTCCAGACAAATTATCTCACTTCTTTTGCCATTTGTTTGCCAATTGTAAAGTGTCTTTAAAGCCACCCACAGTGCATTGACACACAGCCCTTTATTAGGGCATTCACGAGTCCCAGGGAATCAGCCGTCACATTGCACACACTGGCCTACTTTTAACGGGCGTAGAGCCCTTGACGCTTTAGAAGCAGGACATGAATTTAAACCCCCTAATGCAGTCCGCAACGTAATGCATACAAGGAATCCATTGTTTGTCATGCTTTCCTCGGTTTTTCTTCTGTGATTTTCTAAAGTTCTTCTTTGACCATTTAACGGCTTACGGTTTTTTTTGGGGGGGGGGGGGAGCAATTATACTGTGTGAACCTGTGAAGCATTTTTGGAATGTAATGGTGACAAACTGGGACTGTATATATAAATGTGTTGCTGGAAATATTCAATTTGCTTGCCAAACCTGTGTGCCCGAGTTGAGCACACAGGTGCTCAACTCAGCTGAGCTGCCATACCAGTCTGTTTGCTCACTGTGCCAACAAAACCTCACTGCCTCACGGAGATACATACTGTTGGTTTGGTTGAATGTTCAACAATCGGGAGCAGGAAGATACGCTACCATGGCTGGAAGGGACAGGAAATTAGAAACATTAGGAGAATTAGGGAAGCAAGCCAGGAAAGCATCATCGCATTGTCAGTGGTCAACCAATCAAAAAAGTCACGTAGCACACAGAATAAGGTGTAAAGATTCATTCATTATTTTTTGATATGTTTACAGCAGTTAATACAAACCCATTGAGCAAATCAGCATCAAGGAGATACTATATAAAAAAATACAATAACATCTGAATTGGACAAATACTTAAAATACATGTATCCCCATTCATTCAGCATTAGGTCTATTAGCTTTCAGAAAATCACTTTTCAGTAAAATATATATATTTTGCATTGAATTTGATAATCTAAAATTCTTATTGAATAATCACAGAAATTTCCAGTGTTTGTGTTTACAAGCTGGTGAGAAGCAATTCACTACATTCATTAATCAAATCTAATAAAATGTGATGATCCATTAACAAACAATAAAAAGCACAAAATATAATAAATCATATAAGTCAAATCCTCAAGTTAAAGATTTGATGGAAGTTAAACAGATAACGTGGAAACTATTCTACAAACATATAAATTCAAATTAAATCAAATTCCTTCATTTGTTAGAAAATATTTTTCTATTCACAAAATAACAAACAGTATAAAATATATTCGATGAAAAATTTACACCCTTCATATGATCAGATGTTAAAATACTGTAGTTCACTCATACAAGTATCTCTATTGATTCAGTAAAAAGTTAGTCATGCTCTTCCAAATGAATTGCTACCATACAAATATATGTCACATTGGTCCAAACATACAGATTCCTCGAGACAAAAGAAAATTGAATAAATTTTACTTCCAGAGTCAAAGTGTACGTGCATTTCGTTGGGTGTTCGTACGTCAACTGATAAAAACACTCAACACTTTCTTTAGTTAAAGATGAATGATGTTCACGTCAAAATCTCTCCATCCAGATATATGTCTGTATTGACAGCCATATCCTGGGGCATGTATCCCAAACATCCAATATTAAATAACAAGAAGATTTTGGCAGTTTCTTTTGTGTTTCTCATCTTGTATTGGCTTTGTGTTAGCCGTTTTTGTCTCGCAAAACATGAACAATAAATGAAATTAGGGTGAAAATACTCAAGGCTCAAAAGCAACCAAGTACTCAATGAAGAAAACACCTTGATTGTGAATGCCCTTCAGACCGGCTCATTCTTTCTCTCTCAATACCCTTTAATTTCCTTGAATTCCCTTCTCTCCACCACGAAAACAAGCATTTCCTTGTGTACTATTACAGAAATAAGCAAATATTTACTGGCACACAAGGGCATGGGACAAAACGCTTGAATTTCCCCTCACCAACATAGACGCTGCCCAAAACAACAGCTAGCAGCCAGGTACGAAAAACATGCTTCCACTAAAACCTCACAAGGATCCAGTTTTATTGATCTTGAGATTATATAATAACAAGACCACACTTAATCCACACTTCCAACAGAATACATTATAATATTTACAAATGCATATACATTTATAAACGATTATTAAAAAGAGTGTTAACTTTGGTACTTTGGCATTATATTTCATTATAAGCAATGTTTGAAAAGAGTGTGTGCCCATATAAAAGATTCAGTTGAATATATAATCAAATTCATATGATCCATAATGCTTCTTTTTCCATAAAGATTGCTTATTAAAAATCCCCCCCCCCCCCCCCAAAAAAAACTTTCCCATCTATGAAATTACCCTTTAATTTTTTTTTTGCTTTGGTCTTGTCATTCCATACGCCCAAAATGAAACCCTACCTCCTTGGTATCTCTCCCCGTCTCCTGCTCGTCAAGTCTCGTCCCCCCTCCCGTATACTACTAGCAATTTCAAGGCCAGTCCAGTCCAGTAAACACTGTGTTCTCCGGCACTCTGGAAGCAAGCGGGAGATGTAATCCGGAAGATAGAGTCACATGAATGTATTGATTGCATTGTGCCTTGATTTGATTGCTAGCCAATGACCCACTGGTCCCCCCCCCGTCCCCCCCCGAAGACCGGGCCTGTTGGTGGGGTGTGAGAGGCCACTTCAGACAAGGGCGGCCGCCACGTACAAATCAGTGAATAATCACATCTCAGTGGCAGCGTGGCTCTTCAGGCCGGGGGGAGCAAAAGCTGTGTCCCTCACTACACCTGCGGGCTGACCCCATGATAAACATATCCACATGTTCTCTACTTCACACACATCTTCTGCAGGCCTAGAAATACCAAGTTAAAACAATGTAATGTGCTTGTTAGATTGACAGCGAGTGCCTTATCAATAATGAAACAGCGGAAAACTTGGACATCTCGGGAATGAGGGCTGCATGGTTGAGACATAATATGATGAGAGAGAGGAGAGAGGAGAGAGGAGAGAGAGAGAGAGAGAGAGAGAGAGAGAGAGAGAGAGAGAGAGAGAGAGAGAGAGAGAGAGAGAGAATGGATGGCAGGTCTCAACCATTCCCGCCTCCGCTCCGGAGGGCAAATTACATATTCAAGGATTATAAATATTTCAGTAACCTCGGGGTGGGTTGACTGCTCCTTAAAGCTGCTTAAGTGTAATAAAAACATAATAGTATCATCAGATATATATTAAAAAAACACAGCTAGCCCCAATCCTTTGTGCCGTTGTCCCCCCCCCCCCTCTGGGGTCCCACTCCAGCTACTCAAAGGACAGCAGGTCCGGGTGGCGCTCTGCCTCGTCCGCGTTCCTCTCCACGCTCCTGCAGGGGGCGCCGCCCGCGCTCCCGTTCTCAAGCAGCAGCAGCTCCTCCCCCGTGCCGATCCGGTAGTGCCCTTTCCCGGGGCAGGGAGCGGACGCCTGCCTGGCCTCCTCCTGGGACCCACACGGGGGGTCCTTGTGGATGAGGTCCGGAACTGAGTGCTGAAGCTGGGTCGGCGTCGGAGGCCCCTGGTGCTTCTGGGCTTCGAGCCGGCCCTCCGACTCCAGGATGTCCTCCCAGTTGTTCTCCTGTCCCCTGCTGGTCAACCAGTTCACCTTCTGGTTCTGGTCGCACCTCTCGGCCTCCCCCTCCCCCTGCCCCCCCTTCTCCTCCTGATCTCCCTGTCCCGGCCTCGGGCCCCCCCCCTCCTCCACCTCGGCCTCCTGACTGAGCAGGGGCGTCCGGTCGGGGGCGGTCAGGGGGGAGGAGGGGGACGGGGAAGGGTCCGGGTCCGGGGCATCGGGCGCTGGGACCACCGGGTCGGAAGAGATCATCATGTCCCGGGTGGTCTTGAGGGCGCGCGGGAGCCGCTTCCTGCCGGTGGGCGGTGGGGGGTCTAGCCTGGGGAAGGCGTCGAAGGCCCGGGAAGAGGAGGAGTCGTGGCTGTGGCGGGAAGAGGGAGGGGGGGGAAGAAGGGGTGAACCAAGGGAGAAAGGGCAGGGGAGACGGAGGGAGTGAGGAAGTGACAGCACGAGACGGTACCAGAGAGGGGAGATGAAGGGAGATCTTAGGTTGTCGCATCCTTTGCGTGGAGCACCGTCTTGAACCGCAGTTGCAAGCTAAAAGACAAATGTTCCTCTTCCACCAGCCCCCAGGAGGAACAGTGTTATTTCCATGGTGACTTTGTTCGCATCGCCCTAGCGATAGGGAACAACTTCTTGTTACCTCAGCAGGATCTGTTCCGTGAGCTGACGGATATAATGATGTAATCATCACTGGCTAACAAAACCGACATCTAGGCTAGCCAAACATGTCTGATGTTTGATGCAAGCACAGTTTTCCTTTTGGTGTTCTCCCTTCTATGACAGAAAAGCTTCCAGCCTGGGAAAAGCTTCTCCTCACAGCTTATTTAAATATATTTGAGATAGAGGACAGAAGATAAGGGTATACCCTGCAAAACAGATGATACTTAGAAATGCAATTTCCCTTTTCGTTGTGGTTTAAAGGTTAGGGTACACAATAAGAAACACGTTTACTTATGGTAATGCCTTTTGCTTTAAGGAGTTACTATGTCACTTTGCACAATCTGGGTCCAGAGCAAACAACGTAGAGCATTGGCTGACACAAAGAGACCTTAAAAACAAGCAAAGAAGCAATTATGTCTTTAAGCCAGGTAATAATGAGACAGGATTTATTATGTTCGTTAATGTTTACGTCTAAGTTGTTTGTCTTGCGACTGATTAAACAAAAAACAAATTGGTTTTCCATCTGAATAAATATTCGTTTTGACTCCAGGTCCTCCCTTTGTGATTTTGTCGGCATTGGTCTGCACAGAACTGACTGAATTAGAGAGCATGGTTCCATGATTCTATCAAGCTGTGAATGAATTGGTTCATTCTATAAACATTTGGTGACTCTCATTAATTTTCAACAAAAGCAAGAAGCTGCAGTGAAAAATAACCTAGCATTAAGCTTAGGTCAGACTAGACCCCATCTGCTTGCAAAATAATCACAAGTTAACGTTCTAAAACTGAGCCTTTCATTGGGGTGCATATGTGGATATTGCAGCGGCTGAGACAGCTGGGGGCACTTACACTGACTTATGCCAGGCGTTGGCAGCTGGCAAGGCACCGGCTCATCGAAAAAACGGAGAGAAAAAACTACAGGGAATGTATTTCACTCTGCGATTCGACACGGTGAATCTCTTGAGACACCGTGCAACAGCTTCAGATGCTCTGCAAGGAACCATTTGGCACCACCGCAGCTTTCTCTGAAGCCTTCTAAAACCATTACGTCTCGTCCACCGCCACGAATCTGTGATCGGAACGGGGCTTTAAGTAACAACAAATTGAGCAGCCCTGCAGCTGTGTATCGGGTTATATTGTAATGCAGTGGCCAGCTGCCTGCGGGACTGAATGGATTCCGCCATTCGATCTGGATTGGGTTGCTTCCCGTACCTGTTGACAGCCGACTGGTTGACCTGGTCCAAGCAGCTCCACACAGCTCCTACGTTCTTGTTGACCTCCGTGACGCCGATATCTCCCAGGTGGCTCTGCTCCTTCCTCCTCAGGAGGTCGTTCACCTGCGGTCAGGGACGGGAGAACAGCACGTCACGCGTCTGTGAGACGGAAGACTGGACTGGGCGGTGTTAGAGCAACCGCTTTACTGGGACCTGTGTGTACGCAGGCTTAACGTAGGCTCGCTGCTGGAGCGTCCTTGGAGACTGCTTCCATGACCGGTGTCAAGTCTGTGGTTGCGGTGCTGTACCTTTGCCCCGACCGCCTTGCCCAAATTGATGGCGTTCTTCAGCCTCTGCTGGCCGCCGGAGGGCGACAAGTCCAAGTTGGGCTGCGGAGGGCCTGTGGCGCGGCGGGCCGTGGGCTGGCCCAGCCTGGGGCTCTGGTTAATCTGATGCTGGGCAACCGAGTTCTCAAACATGCTCTGATCAACTGCAGGGGAGAGAGGGTGGAGATGAAGAGATTGAGAGAGAGAGAGAGAGATTGGAGGACAGATGGAACAAGGAAGGGAGGAAGAGAGTAATTGGAGAGACAGAGGTTAGCACAAACATTTTGTTGAGAGGGGAAATTGCCATATCATTGCATCAACATATCATCATAGAAACATTAAGGGAAAGGCAAACGGATCATTATCAAAAACGGTATGTGGAAATGAAAATGGATTAAAACTGGATAATGAAACAAACCCATATCATCTCCTCCATACATTAGAAAGGCATTGGTGCAGTGTTGACTACTATATTATAGGATGGTTCAATTGGAATTGATCACAATGGATTGGCAATATGGTACCAGATGGAGAGAGTAGGTTGGTGACTCTGTATTGAGCTCATACAAAGGGAAATGTTTGCAGACAAAATGCAAACAAAACGAAAAAATTACTCAACAAAGGCAGACAAACATAAAGTTGGCCACCAAATAATGTGGGTTGGCAGTGTTCAGAAATTGGACGAGGGGGAAAGGGATTTTGGACAAAAAGCAAGAAAACCAAATGTGTATCCAAATAATAAGAGGAGATACACACAATGAATGGAGCGGGTTCAGCAGAGGACAAGGAACATCAAGCCTTACCTTGCTGAAAGAAACGTCTCTCGGAAAGCGTTTGAGTAAAACACAAAATTGGCTTCAGTTTTGGTTAAAGTTAGGTGGAACTGAAGCAACAGACACCACTCACACCCAACACAAAGGAAAGGGACATGTCAATCTGTTGTCGGAGAACGACGACAATCTAAAAGTAGACGTCTATCAAGCACATATTCCTGATAAAACAAAACAATACCCGATCAGATGTCTTGCGGCGGTTCCATAATGGCTTTTTGTTTAAATGTCCCTAAAGCCAGAGGAGATAACCATAACACTGGGACGTTTCTACAACGCAGTGGAGTCTGTCAGACACAGATTAGTGTAGAGAAGGTAACCTTGGCCAGGGCCCATATGTGATCAACGAAGCAAAGTTATTATTCCAGCCGCCTCCCTGCTGTTAAGCCTTTGAAAATACATGAGCTGAGGAGGATTCTGGTTACATGGTGATCACTATGATTAGATAGAGGTTATTTAGAGGAGGACATGTTATTAGAGGAAACACAGAGTGATCGGTAAGAGATCGGATATAAGAGAGACAGAGATCGGATATGAAAGACAGAGATCGGATATGAGAGAGCGAGAGAGCGAGAGTGAGAGCGAGAGTGAGAGCGAGAGAGAGAGAGAGAAAGTGAGAGTAAAAAACAGGGAAAGGGATGGCTGGAACGAGAAAGGAATTCGAGAGGCAGAGATGAGCATATAAAGTGTGTTGACCGGGGAACTTGGCAAGGGAGAGCGAAGATGGTCAAATTGAAATTGAATGAGTGAAAGTAAAAAGTGAATGAGACAGGGACAGGATGAGTGTAAGGACGCCTGCACTTTACCATATAAATACATATACAGTTCTCCGTGCAAAAAGCCACCAGACCTCAATGTTAATAACTGTCAGGGAAAGAACCGCAGATCACAAAGCACCGACAGGACATGCAGTGCATGGCATTATAGAGTCAATAACATTGCATGCTTGTGTGTGTGAGTGTGAGGGCTCGGAGTGAGACGTGCGGTATGGAGATGAGTCTATGTTTGGGGGCTTCGAGATAAAGACCCCGATGGCGGCATCCATTCAGGCCCTTCCAGACATGCCCCCCACTCCAATGTCCCCCACGCCACCAGCTCATCTGCACTGATGTTTGCGAAACATAATGATGGCATCAATCATGGCTGAAGGACATTGAATATGAAATCCCTCAAGATCAATTCAGCTTTAATGAGCACGCTGTGAACTATTCCTATCGATTCGGTTCTGACAATGGGGGTAACATTTTAACCCCGCAATTTGTCCTTTCTATAATACATATATATATATAAATATAATACATATTTACCCTAAAGACGTGATGGTTCTACTGATTACACACATCACCTCCATTAGTCCTGCTCTCATACAACCCCACACTGATGTGATCCACCACCACCATTACTCCCAGTCCTACATAGCAAGAACAGCTTCCCGGACCCCTCAGAATGCGTGCGCGCACACGCACACGCACACACCCACACACACACACACACACACACACACACACTTACTTCTCGGAAGGGCAGTGGAGGGAGAATTTGATGTACCAATCCACCTGGCTCTATAAATGTTGACATTATAAACAACAAAATAAAGAACAAAAAGAAGAGAAACACCTGGCTCCTATCTGCATAGAATGTGTGTTCATTTAAAAAAAACAATGTTATATTGTACAGTGGCATAGCATGGATTGTAAAGCATTGCTTCGAAAAAATAGCGCTATCAACGATATAACGATATAATAAATAATAAATAAACCTGGTTTCAAATCTGTCAATTCAAGTTGTAAATATGAACATTTTATTCAGCCAATTGTAGCATAAATCTGTGTGTGTGCAAGAGTGCATTCATTTGCGCGTGTGTGTGTATGTGTGTGTTACATACTTTCTCTTAATTACAAGAGTGCTTCAGGGATTCCATCTGTAATAATATGGGTTCATTAAAAAATAATTACATTTAATTCCCTCTCTGACACAAAAAGTGTCAGAAAGTGGTCTTTACAAGTGAGCTGTTTCAAAGGGCAAAAATTGTGATATTTGACTCCGACCATTATACCATTATTAATATCCACTTCATGTACAATGACAATTTCTGAACCAGATGCCGAAATACGCCAAGGCTCCAACCTAACGGAAGCTGAACTTTCTTGATTCCTTGTCGTCCCCACCGGAGGTGTATTAAACCGCTTTCACACATGCGGTCTTACCCTGCAAAGGAACATGTCCTGCATGGGGTTCTGTATACATGGTAACAGGTATCTGCACTGTCAATTTGGCTGCTCAAGACCTAGTGACAGTCGGGCAGCAATGGGTCAGGAGGTAGAGCGGATTGTTGGCTGGTAACCATGCAAGGTTGCAAGTTAGAGTGTCAAGGTTTCCCTGAGCAAGGCACCTACCCATTAGTGCTCCCGACGGGCTGGCTGTCACCTTGCAGGGCTGACGTAAGACACTTCACACATCTCCACCAGAACCTGCAGATGGTTTTGAATACACTACAGTTTCCCTTAATATGCCGATGCTTCTTCAGTTGATTCGATAATATCAACAGAGCTTAATTTGCTTACGATCAAGTATCCTTCTGTGAAGAATAGCTGTAAACTGGACTGATCCTGAAATAAGCAAGCTCCTCTCAGTCCGTGACTTTAATGGCGTCGAGCATCCATAACTGTCATGCAATGTGTGAAAGGACGCAAGACGGCAATGTTCCAGCACGTAGCCGCATGTGTGAATAGTAAAAATACGTTGTGGTGACTGAAAGGTTATCCCAGTAAGTACTCATTTATTGACATGGGAGCTGAACAAAAGTGGATGTGCATGACGCTTGTGCTTTATGCTTGTGCTATAGGCTTCGGTGTGTTTCAGCAATGTCAAAGTGTAATAGCACCAAAATGTAAGAACTTGTACTTTTCTGGTTGGATGCCCCTACAATTTGAGTGCAGTACAGTTTTACACCGCCCCTTTCATTTACATTTACATTTAGCAGACACTTTGATCCAAAGCGACTTACAATAAGTAAGAAGTGAAACAATATATTGCTGTCAGTACAGTAAAGATGTTCATAGAACCAAGTGCAAGTACTAACAATTGCTAGGCTAAGCCATTCCCTTTGTACAGCAGTGATAGCAGCTACTGCAGACGCTACACAATTAAGTGCTATAAATAAGTGCGCACAATAAGTGCGTACATTAAGTGCCAGGACGTACAACATACAATGGTGGCCAGAAGGGGCTGGGTGGCTATGCAGAGTCGAGGTGAACTCTATACAGGTGAGTTTTGAGTCTTTTGCGGAAGCTGGTGAGCGACTCTGCGATCCTGACATCAGCAGGGAGCTCGTTCCACCACTGAGTTCCCAAAACAGAGAAAAGTTGTGACTTTGCTGACCGACCTTTGCTTGCTCTTAGCGATGGCGGTACCAGACATCCAGCTGAGGTAGTTAAGCGGGGGGATCGAGTTTGGTTGTGTGGCTTGACCAAAGCTTGGAGGTAGGCAGGGGCAGTTCCATTGACTGCCTTGTATGCCAGTACCATCATCTTGAATCTGATGTGAGCTGATACAGGGAGCCAGTGGAGGTCCCGGAAGAGGGGGGTCACATGGGAGAACTAAGGTAGGTTGAACACGAGGCGCGCTGCCGCATTCTGGATGCTCTGCAAGGTTTAATCGCAGTGGCAGGGAGTCCAGCCAGGAGCGAGATGCAGTAGTCGAGGCGGGAGATGACCAGTGATTGGACTAGAAGCTGAGCTGCTTCCCTTGTGAGGAAGGGCCGGATCCTGCAGATGTTGTAAAGTGCAAATCTGCAGGATCGGGCCACCGCGGTGATGTTAGCGGTGCAGCATAACTGATTGTCCAGTACCACACCGAGGTTTCTAGCAGTTAAAGGAGATACAGTGGTGTTCTCAACAGTGACCAGAAAGTCCATGTGTGGGAAATCTTTCCCTGACATTAGGAGGAGCACAGTCTTGTTGAGGTTAAGCCTCAGGTGATGGGCAGTTGTCATTCAGATATGCGTGTTGCAATCAGGGCTTTGTCAGGTGAGGGGAAAGAGAGAAATAGCTGAGTGTCATCAGCGTAGCAGTGATAGGAAAAGCTGTTTGATGTAATTACAGAACCCAGAGATATGGTATAGAGGGAGAACAGAAGAGGCCCCAGTACAGAGCCTTGAGGGACACCAGTTTCAAGCGTGTAAGGTTTGGACAAGGAGCCATTTCATACTGTTATAGCCAGCTGTACCTGCGCATAAGGGAAAGCTCTTTTCCTCTTTGTACATTTCGCCTTCGCCGTGATATCTGTCCTAGGGATGCAAGAAATAACCAGAAACTTTCATCAAATACGCAGTATAAATGCCCCCATCTCCTCGACCGCTAGACACACCAGAATTTAGTTCCTTGCGTCGGATGTAATTCAGAGCTTGAATATCTTATAAATGTCCAATAAGTTTCTAACTTGAAAAGGAGCCCATTTCAGACTATATAAACTGCTATTGAGGTGTGTGATTATTTTAATACAAAACTCCAGTAGCATTATGCCGCTATAAACGTCACTTTCGTTTTGTTGATGGGCTGTTCCTGGCGGGCGTTCATTAATGTAAACCTTGTCGTATGAGGAAGGACTTAATATGCAACGACAAAGGCTATATTTTAGACCACTTCATTATATAGCCCTCTTCGGCACTTTGTGCAAGTTAGTGTACCATCAAAAATATGTTAGAAGTGTAATTTCAAGAAAAAAAAAAGGGAAATTGTAGTGCTCCAATAGCTGTGACTTAGAAAAAGCAGGAGGCAAAAAAAGAATAAAACGAAAGGGAGAATAAAGAAAGAACAAGAGAAAGAAATACCAAAAAAGAGAGCAAAAAAAGAAAGAAAGAAAACATTTATTCAACAAACCAAAATGCAATCAAATACACGGAACGGACAGCAGGAAGACAGGCCCTGAGGCATTCATGACAATAAATGAGCACGTTGGCACAAACGGTGTGTTCCCCAAAGTGGTAGCACCGCCAATCCTCTGAATAAACCAAGAAAAAAAAGTGATTGTGAATGCGCTGTCCACTCTTATCATCAGACACATTCATGCTACGAAAATCTAGCCTCACATTGGGAACAAAGGAACTAACCGTGATCAAGTACGATACCTGGAACAAAAAGGGCATTTTGTCAAGCTTGTTAAGCTCCTAAAAACAAATTGGGAGAGAAGCTAACTGTACAACCGTTCAGAGCACGAGAGAAACTAGACCATGTTCCAAATTGCTGACAGATTCATTAATGCTTTATTGCTATACAAGTTTTTCAACCTTTTCACTGCCGCCATCACTTTTGTCAGAACCTATTTGTAACTCTTTCAGTGAAGTGATTATTTGTGTTTATTAAAAAGAAAAAAAAAAATATATTATTTATTTTTTTGTTTGAAACATGAACGCCACATTGAGAACATTTACATCGATTTCTTCTCAAGATTTACAAGTAGCCTTGCCGTTTCCCTTTGCTTTTAAAATCTCCTCACATTTGAGAGAGAGCCTTGTTATCTGTACATCCTTTGGAACCGTACACAATTAGTCACTGACGATCACAGCTTCATATTTAATGTGGATCTCTCCACACTGCAATCCTGGTGCAGTTTGCGGCAATAAAGATCTGACTGACGAAGTGGCTGGAAGTGAGAGGATTAGTCTTTAACATCAGATCTGCTGTCACAGAGCCAAGCAGAGTGCCAGAAGCACCAGCCTCTTCTGGCTGTTAGTGGCTTATCCAAAGCCGTTTAGTATGCAGGCATGGCATGGCTTGCCGAGCACGAGCACACGTGCACACACACATGACCAAACACACGACCAAACGCATTGTTTGCTTACTGCTGCGATATCTTTTAATGATCATCTCCTCTCTTTGTCTGTCTTCCACCGCATCTCCTTTGCACACACACACACACACACACACACACACACACACACACACACACACACACACACACACACACACACACACACACACACACACACACACACACACACACACACACACACACACACACTCCTGTCAGTTGTTTGAAATGAGAGCTGGGGCTTGAATTGTTCTTAATTTTTTACACATATGACCAGACAGGCGGGCAAACACAGCCATGCACAGTCAGAGAATGACAGCACAGACACAGAAACATGTCATCCAATGTTTAAACAGGAGCTCATTACTTTATGAATGAAGGAAAGAGGTGGGATTGAGATGGGGCCGAACGTGTGTGTGTATGTGTTTGTGTGTGAGCTGATGGACAGGCTGTCGTTTGAGTGACGGCAGACTATCCTTACTCCCTCGGTCTGATTCAAAACATTATTGACTCATCACATCAGTGGCAATGAGTGATTGACATTGACAGAGAGAGCGAAAATGAGACAGAGACAAAGACCAATAGAGAGACAGAGCAGAGAGAGTGTGTGTGTGTGTGTGTGTATCGGTGTCTTTGTGTGTGTGTGTGTGTATCGGTGTCTTTGTCTGTGTCTGTGTTTGTCTGCGTGCGTGCGCATGTCTGTCTCCATGCAAGGGTATGCAATGTGTTTTCTCTTAATTACAAGCGGGCCTCAAGAACAACATCTTTATGTTTGTCTTCAAGAATCAAAGAGGAGGTTCATGTGTCTTCTTGAAGGTAACCATAAATCACCCTCCTCCCTCCATCATGCCCTTCCTCTAGTTCCGCTGATGCTTACAACTATTCCCAGGCAGATTTGCTTTCAAACTTCATATTGACGCATGCTCTCTAAAAGTCAAACTAATAGCTACGCTTATTCGGCAAAGCCCTGCGGACATACTTATCAGTACGGACATTGCACTCATGAAAATCACAGGACAGACGTGGAATACAAGACATTTGAAAGATTCAGACAGCCAGTCTTTTCAACATTTAGTTATATTCTCATCTCAAACTGAAAGGACAGTTTGGGCATTCATCCCCCTTCTGAAAAACGTCCGTCACACACATAGGCAGGGGGGTCTTTGGGGATGTTAAAGAACAGCAGAGACGCAGGCACAGAAAGTATGGCAGCAAAAGCAGATGTAGAGGACGGATTGAGAAGGCCACATTGAAGGACAGAGAGAGAGGAAGCGGCAAAGGAAAAATGAAGATACAAAATCCATATATTCACAGAAGGATGGGGGTGATAGAGGGAAAAGAAGCGGCCGCAGGTCAGGTATTTCATCTGTGTCTTCATTCATATCCTCATCAAAGGCCATGCCATGAAATGGTTATTCCATGAATAGTTATTTTTGCCGCATTGTGGTCCCGTTCCACCACCAGTGACCTACAGTGGGACGCTGTGGTGATGGAATGTTGTTTTTTCCTGTTTTAATAATTTCAACTGTGTCTGTACTGTACGGGAAATGTGAAGCCCTGTGTATAACAGATAAAAAGTTGTACAATGTGACGGTGCAACAACTGCGAGTGACGGCAGAAGAAAGGGGATTCAGGAAACCCAAGTCTCTGGAGTTTTTCCTCCTTTAAGCAGGTCGAGGTTCAGTGGCTGACCTATCAGTACACCAACCGACAGCAGGTCACGGACATGCGCACACACACATACACACACCAATAGTTATGGCTTAGTCAGCCGTGTGCAATCCGGTACTTGGTCGTCCAAGACACGATTCGCTCTCCTCATTTGGCCTAGCGCTTGGTTTTCAAAGGCGACTCCCCCCCCCCACCCCCAGGTCATCAATTTCCACATCAAAGTTTCTTTTTGTGTGCATGTGTGATAACCTCCCACTCCTGAACTCATGAACTACACAGCCTCTGACAACCTCTACCCTCCTGAGAGGAGGTTCTGTGAATAGCTATGCATCTGTGGATGTTTTGACCTTATTTAAAGTTTAAAATGGTATAACTCATTTTAGCTACCTCAGAAATCACTGTGTCAAACAGTGACACAGTGATTGCATCCATCGTAAGCAACCAGTTCAGTAAACTATCGATGCAGGGAGAACAATCTAATTTCCATAACCTTTGTATTACACATTTTGAATAAACCCATGATTAGTTTGAAAGGACTCTACTTTGATTTACACTTTTTGCTTCACTCTGTAGGAGTAGTACCACAAGGTATATTGATACATATTTCAAGAGCGCACCATTCCACTCGGGTTGGCAGCCTGAACTCTTCCCCAGCCCAATCGATTGCTGCCTCTGCAGTCCAAACAGTTAACCCTTGGTCGCAGAGCTTCTGAGGGGTGACTGGTAAGGGGGGCCAGGGGATGGACGATCAATAGCAAGCGCCTAGTGGCGCCGTCCAAACACTGACCGTAGGAATGATGGGCCCCAGACAGCCCTCTTATGCAATTAATTGACTCTGGGAATTGAAAAAAAAATATATATTTGATATATAAGAGAGAGAAAAAGAAAGAAAGAAAGAAAAGAAAGAAAAGAAAGAAAAGAAAGAAAGAAAGAAAGAAAGAAAGAAAGAAAGAAAGAAAGAAAGAAAGAAAGAAAGAAAGAAAGAAAGAAAGAAAGAAAGAAAGAAAGAAAGAAAGAAAGAAAGAAAGAAAGAAGGAAAGAAGGAAAGAAAGAAAGAGTCCTCTAAGCAGTGTTGCTTAGAGGATTATTAAATAAATAACATATCACAGCATTGATACGTATTCTACTCTGCTAATTTGCAACTCAATAGAAATGGGCCTGTCCCGAGGTTTGGGAAGGCTAGTCTAGATATATCACTCTGGACAAGTTTAGATCATTAGACGTGGGAAGAGGCTATCCAGATATACAATTATTTGTACCGCTCCTTTACTTATAAAGGCTAGAACCCTTGCTGTGGACACAGGGTGACAGAACAGAGCCCCCCCCCCCCCCTTCAGAACAGCCTTTCAAAGTCTGCCCCGTCTCAGGGGGTGAACTGTGGTACAGATCGGCTGCATCCAGTCATTGGAGAAGTCATGGTTTTGACTTTTGCAAAGTTCAAGGTTTGTTCCGATTTTTGAACATCACATTTTAGGTTGGAGATATTGGTCGATAACTAGAGTAATAGTTGAATCATTTTAGCTCCAAAACACATACCCTACCCTGGTAGAACCCTGCTATGTTTGTGTATCTCTGTCTAGCAGCCAACTGTCTAGGGTCAAGAGGGTTTGGGCTAGATGGGGCATTGCAAGTACAGGTAGAGCATGGGCTACCCAAAGCTCCATCTTCAAACTCATGCACTTTCCACTTATTTGATCCAACACTGGCAATCAAAGACATAGTGCCCTATATCCAGACTTGGATATGGACGAAATTGGATCATCGATGTTCTTTTATAAATATATGCCTCTTTGCTCCCATCAAGTATTGGGAGCCACTCTTATAGGATTTCCCCAAGCATAAAAATGGAAACTAACAACATGATTGAAGACTGAGGTGGTTGAGCCCATCAGCCCATTCATTCTCGGTCCATCCTGGCGAAACGAATCAAATTAATTTCAACAACACTGTGCTTTCTTCCCACGGAGACTGGGTGTATTTGTGTTTCCTCAAATCGCAGAGGACGCTGCTCCTCCCTGACTCTTGCTTGGAGTGAGTTTGTTTTATTAACTCGGCTGAATGAAAATATCCAAACAACTGTTTCAATAGGATGCATAGCCGACACATCTCCGGCTTAACATAAATTATCAGACCGTCTCTCTCTCACATACACACACACACACACACACACACAAAACACACACTCGCTTGTAACAAAAAATTCAGACGGGGACAACAGACAAGAGAGAGGAAAGAGGCTGCAGATAAAAGTGTACTTTGATGGGGAGTGGGGGGGATAAACAAAGCCACGTCGGCCTTGCAGAAAGGTGCACCGAAGCATTGCTGTGTTTGTGGTTGGAGTGGTATCGTGAGCATCGTGTCACTCCCCAAAAGAGTCCTTCGTTAATTTAAAATGTGAATTCTCTTGTAAAGAAACGCAGTCATAGACCTAGACAGGTTTTCTCTCTTTTATATATAAAAGATAGAAGAAACTTACAGTTTAACCATACAGGAAACATTAATCTACATCATTATGTACAAGTGTGTTTAGATAATCCTGTTTTTAAATGGGGAGCAAAATTCAGGTTGACAAAGGGTAAGATGAACACAGTAAACGGCTTCAGGAGAACTGTAAATACATGTAAGGAAAAAGTCTTGGATGAGTAAAGCCTGTGATAAAAACACAGTTTGGAAAAGTGGGCGGAGTTATGACATCACATGCAAGGTCTATTGTTGGGCTGTAGGCTAGTGCATGCACACGCCAGTCAATTCAAAGGGACTTAAGAGACAGAAAAGTAGATGATTTCGCTTTTTTTTCATACTACATAAAAGATGCACATATTTGATGTGGTATGGGGTAAAGGATAATTCCTTGAGTGAGGAGGAAAACAAATCCAAGCAGCATTGTTAGCATGAGCAGTTCAAGCGAATACAATGGCATGACAACTCTATGTTAATTAGGAATTCAAACAATGCTTACCCTCTGAATTGGGCGAGCTGAAATAGCTAATCTAAAATGTGTTAAATGGTATACTGGTATAGCAGAGTGACAGTTTTGTTCAGAAGAAAGTCTTGGGGAAAATAAGCGAAACAAATTGTTCATCAAGACATCTCCAGTGTTCGCTTTTTCAAAATAATATTTGTGCATGCGTGGGCACAGTTGTACAGAACAGAATGAAAAGGCAACTATGTAAAAAGGAAGGAAGGAAAGAAAAACACCAGAAAGCTAGTCTGTATGTAGTAATTCCAAAAGATGCTGAAAGAAGCTGAAATTGTTCTCCTGAGAAACGTTCTCATGGTGAACGAACGTGTTTTTTATTCTTCTTCGTCCTAGTAGCTTAAACAGTGAGACAAAGACAAACAAATAGCTATCCGTGCTAAAATGCAGTGCTAACTGACAACCCAAGACTGCAGTCATTTGCACACCTGACCAAAAAAGTTTTTTTGGATCGACAGGTCTGGCCAGACTATGGAAAACTCAATAGAGAACTTATGGCCAAATACTACATAAAATGCCGAAACTGCCTCATTGACCTGGATATTTGTAATTAGAAGTCGATAATAATACGTGACTAAAAATAAATAAAGGCCATTAAATCAATTGCTAATATGCTCATAATTTCATGTCCTATGACAGCCGCCGTTTTCGTTCTTGTTACAAGTCACTGATAGATAGTGGATAGAAAGCTAATAATGACTTCACCATGTGCTATATTCATTTTCTTGGCAATACATAAAAGGTTGAGGACATTAAGTTACGGAAAACCAACATACTACATCTATGTTTTTCCCGTGAGCGAAAATATTGATGGATCCGGTTGTGATGCAAACGTGATCAAGTGACAACAACAAGTGGGTGGTCTACGTGTGTGTGTGTGTGTGTATGTGTATGTGTATGTGTATGTGTGTGCGTATGCGTGTGTATTATACGGCTATCTCTTCTCCCAGGCAGTCGGGGACGGCCTGCCTGTTGAGAACGTTCAGCAGCCTCAGTGTCTCCACGTCCGTGCCCCAACCGTAGACCTCCATCCCCTCCCCCCTCTCCTCCACCCCACCCCCCTCCCCCTCCTCCTCCTCCTCCTGCTCCTCCTCCTCCTCCTCCTCACTGTCGTCCGTGTTCGAATCCTCGCACTCGGAGGCGATGCCCGACTCGCGGAAGCGGGCGACGTCCGGGTCGTCCCGGGACGTCGTGCGGGGGGCAGCCGGGGACTCCCCCTCGCCCCTGCCCTGTCGCGGAGGAGGGAGGGGCGGGGAGAAGAAGCCGCGCCACTCTTCACCTACCGCCCCGTTGAGCCAGGGCGGGGGGCTCAGGGGCGGCGGCCGGGGGGGCGGCGTGGGGCCCCCCGGGGGGCCCGGGAAAAAGCGAAAGCGCTCCAGCTTGAGGAGACGGGACGGGTCCCTACCTATGGGGCTCCCGAGAGCGGCGGCCGGCGGGGAGAAGACGTCGGGGCGGAGGGCCTCTCCGTTGGCGCGGCCCTCCGGCTTGGGCGTGGTGGGGTCGCAGAGCACCGGGACCCCGCTGGAGCGGAAGGTGATCTCCAATAGGCTGTCCTGGGACCCCACTGATGGGGGGAACGGGGGCAGAGAGAGAGAGAGAAAGAGAGAGAGAAAGAGAAAGAAAGGAATGGACAGAAAAAAAGAAAATACATTGAGAGTATGAAAGAGAGAAAGAAATAAAGAGCAAGATGGACGGAAAGAAAGGACTGTCAGCATTATATATTCATATTACAGTGAAATGAAAATGGAAAAGGAATACCAAGTATACCAGGAGTATATTGGCATTCATAATATAATATAGACTGCTGAATATGAAAACGAACATATTGCCAGTTTCACCGTTGTAAGGTAAAGTGGATCAGAGCCAGAGAATACATAATGTATTGGACTACTTTAAAGTAATATAATGAAGTGAAAAATCTCTGGAAGCAAACCACCAGAGAGAAACACCTCCAACTAAATGCATGGGGGCAGGTGATACCCTACTCCTGACATTTACACCATTCCTCCCCGGGTCGCTGATATAATGAGCTATTATTCAGCTTGTCACACCGCTTCTGTTGGGGACAACAAGTCCCGATGTGTTGATGTCTGCACCATCCGCGTGCACACACAGCATACACCGGTTTATGGTCAAACAGTGCTGTAAAAGTCACTGGGAGGAAAGCCTTTTATTTTTTTCTCGCGTCATTTAACTTTAACTTGTTTATAATGCGGTGAACAAGATCGCCGACTGTCCATGAGTCAAATGAAGCAAGACTAGTCAATCGTGGCAGTCAGGCCGATCTAATTAAATGATCAGCATTTTTAATTAAGCTCTACCGGTTATCGATCAGAGCTTAATGCTGCTGCTGCATCCATTGACTGGAGATACAAGACCCTCAATCCCCATTCAGCCTTCTCTCTACAACTAGTGGTCCTGAGGGCGTAATGGCCTGTTATACCGCTGTACATTGAGCGAAAACACCAGCAGATTACACATTCAGTGATCATTCCGGAGGCACATCTTGTATTCCTTTTTAACTTTGTTGACTTTCTGCAACTTTGAAAGATATGGACAAAAAACGAATAATAACAGTGTTTGTCTCCAATAGCATCATTATATATCACCTTTTCAGCAACAGAGGGTCATCCTGTAACAACCTTGGCACTAATAAACCATCGTAAGGGCTGGCGTTACGAAATAAATATCTGTGTATTTAATTAAAACAGAGGTGGAAATCAGAGAGCATTGGGACGAGCACTCACTGCAGTGGGTTCCTGTGAGATTGGCCTCCAGCTCCTGGATCTGCTTGACCAGCAGGGAGATGTGCTGCAGCAGGTCCTTGTTCTGGAGCAGCAGCTGGTGGACCCGGGCCTGGGCCTCCAGCCGCGCCGTGGCCTCTGCACTCAGCTGGTCTTTCAGCAGGTGAACCTGGACAAGCAGGACGAGGAGGAGGAGGAGGAGGAGGTGGAGGGGGAGGACGAGCGGGAGGAGGAGGAGGAGGAGGAGGAGCGGGAGGAGGAGCGGGAGGAGGAGCGGGAGGAGGAGCAGTAGGAGGAGGAGGAGAAGATGGAGGAGGAGGAGAAGGTGGAGGAGGAGGAGGAGCAGGAGCAATAGGAGGAGGAGGAGCAGTAGAAGAAGCAGTAAGGGAAGGAGGAGCAGAAGGAGGAGGAGTAACAGAAGGTAGAGGAGCAGAAGGAGGAGGAGCAGAAGCAGGAGGAGAAGGAGCAGGAGGAGGAAGAGGAAGGGAAAAGAAGGGAGATAAGTGGTGTTTCACGTTATTACCATTGCATTCGCTTCCTGACTCAGTGTGGGACATACGGAACAAGTAAAGCTACATTTTTGTGTCACTGCACAGCTACAACGAAATCAGATCTCTGCATTGAACCCGTCAACAGCAGCACTAGAGCGGTGGGCAATGACAGTTCAGTGCCTGGCGACTAACCCCGGGTCTACTGCCATAGGCAGTGACAAATCTTTGAGTCTAGTGTCTGTAAGAGAGATTGAACCAGACAAATAGACACAGAGAGGGAGGCAGAGGGGGAGTGAGAGAGAGTGAGAGAGCTCAGAGGGTGAGGAAGACAGGTAGGGCTGAGAAGACAACACAAGAGAGGGGGAACAGAGGCAGAGATAATAACTTAAGATGACAGCGGGAGACAATAGAGAGAAATGGGATGACAGAAGCAGTTTCTTCCCCAAAGCGTGTTGGTACCAATCTTTTATCTTAACCTCAATGCTGACTATAACTCCAGGCTAGGGGGCCGGGGGGGATCAACATTGTTCACTTCTAAGTAAAAACAAGGATGAATGTCATGTCATGTCTATCACCTACCACAGGGGTGTTCATGATTAGAAATCTAGAAGGTTTCAGTGTGTGTGTGTGTGTGTGTGTGTGTGTGTGTGTGTGTGTGTGTGTGTGTGTGTGTGTGTGTGTGTGTGTGTGTGTGTGTGTGTGTGTGTGTGTGTGTGTGAACCAGACACAAGCGGATACACACACACACACACACACACACACACACACACACACACACACACACACACACACACACTAGCATCAACACCATGTTACGTACAACCTCAGTGGAGGGGAATGTTTGTTTTATATCCTCCACCACCTTATAACGACGTGACCTAGTGCTGTCTCAAGATTAACGCTCAGCAGCGACGTGCCACTTAGCTTCAGCTCCTAGCCTATTCAACCCGGGGCGAGAGACACGCACGCACACGTTTCGTGGTCGTCCCCGGCGACCCATGCAGCCATTCCATCTCAATCAGAGCGCGTAACCCATCAACCATCTCATCATCAACAACAAGGAGGGCTTGAGAACTGAACACAATGACAAGGCAAACCTGTGTGTGTGTGCGCGCGTGCGTGCGTGCGTGCGTGCATTGAAAAGCTCCGGCGTCCAGTTCGACAGCCGAGGCCCAAAGATAAGGTCGGTAAGCGGGGAAAAAAGAGTTACCCTGCTAACAAGATATTCTGGTATTTGCCCTTCTCAGTCAGTCGATGTACTCTTTTGAACTTCTTCTGCTGGAGAGAAACCCGACCGAGTGCAGGGCAGGCTGATATTAGCCATGCACATTGAAGCGTAATGTATCAGGGTATTATAAGGGGATATCCAACCCGGTAATGAGCCCCAGGGTCCCCGGCTTCTCTCCTCATCCTCTGTTTTACGAAACCCCGTTTCCATGGCAGCCCGGAGGCCATTTGCTGGCCAAGTCAGTGAAGACGAAGATTAAAAAAAAATGCTACGGTACGAATACTAAAACCTTTTCAACTGGTGGTTGCGATAAAACAGAAATATAGTTAATTCTAATAGTTCTAGTCTTTTCTTCTTTTACACTATATTTGATACAGGGGCCTTTGTGTGGTCAAGTCTTAAATTAAATAAATAGAAAGCCACCAAATCAGCTTACATTCTACGAAGCCTTCTCTCGAAGTTCGTCACTTATCCACCTCTCGTTTTTGTTTTCCGCAGCATTACCGCCAAATGAGCAGGAGGCCGTGGGTTACGGCCCGATGCTTTCGGCTGGAAGGAGTGAAGCTTCTTGGGAAACCTGATTCTCCCTGTGGGGCGTTGTGACGGAGCACAGACACACACTATGATCAAAAAGTTGTTTTGCGGGCTCCCCGATGGCTCACCAGGTAGATCGCGTACCATTAAGGCTCAGTCCTGAAATCAGCGACCCGGGTTCGATTCCTGCCCGCGGTCCTTTGCTGCATGTCCTCCCATCTATCTCCCATACTTTTCTATCTATCTCACTCTATTATAAAGCATAACAAATGGCAGTGTCAGGGCCTATAGGACTCACCCAGGTTTACATTTACGGCTCCCTCACACGGGAACAGGCTTCACATTGATTTTAGATGAAGGAATTTACGTCATTTGAATTAGACAAAAAGGAAGGAGGAACTTTTATGCTATAGAACTATGTTCTTATCTTCCAGTTCCTGTTATGTGTTATGTATAACCATTTGAAATTTGTATGCTTCGGCCTTGGCCAGGTCTCTCTCGCAAAATTGTTGCATCTGCATGAGACGTTTAAGAAAACCTGGTTAAAGAAAAGTTGGATTCGGGCGACCTCATGCTTTATAAATGAGATAGGACATTCTCACTACACCAGTCTGAACTGTACACAGTGTCTGTGAAGATAACGCTTAAACCAGCTCATGTAGATAAAAACACATCTGCTCGGCCACCAGTACCTGGTCGAGGCCAATACTAAGTGTGGTTGTTTTTTAAGTAAAGTATCAGTTTGATTCCTGCAGAGGAGCGAAACAAATACATAGATAAGGAGAAATGTTTGTGACAGTTCTCTATGGAAAGCACTGGAATGTGAGGGAGGCTGTCTTAAGCAAGGTCATGGTTGGACAGTTTATACAATATTGAAACATTCACAATGCTACGTTCCCTCGAGATCATCTCAGCGGTTTTATATTAAAGAAATGCAGGCCCAGAAACACCTCAGCCTAGAAAACATTCCCAACAAAAGTTGCCTCTGTCCAACTGTCAGAATGTCAACAGCCACCATCTCTATAAGTGGGGTAGGAGGAGGGACCGTGTGACACAACACTAGGCAGCTTCAGGTCAGCAGACACAGCCCTGTCAGACACAGTCACAATGGATTAAATAGGAGGGTTGATACAAATGTGCCACAGCACTGTTGCCTGATGTTGATATATATGGTAGAACAAGCTTGGATGTAGTAGGCACCATTAAAGGCTATGAAACAATATGGAGAAATGACACCAAATGTGTGAAGTGACTTAGTCATTATTTTAAATAATTCAAATTCAAATTCAAAAAAACTTTATTTGTCCCCAGGGGGCAATTAATGCATATGAAGATTAAGTAGAAACTGCATAGTAAGCCAGGGGGCTATACCTGCTCTAAGAATGGCCATGATGGACGGCAATGCACCAGCAAGAAACAAACCCTTTCCATTTGTAAATCACCTCTAGCATAAAAATAATGAATTTTCTCCCAAAATATTTCCAAATCTCTGTTCTCATTGTTCATTTATTGTCTCTTTATTCAATAACTGTATGGCCTTAACGATTAGAACTTAAATAAATCCATAGATACCTATATACATGTTCATCAGAGAGTAGAGACATATCTATGGAAGTAAATCTGTGCAATCGGATTTTGAAAATAAAAAGCCATACAATTCTATGCACTGAATATTTATGCATTGAAATAACGTGTCTGGATTTTTTGCCTCTGAATATAACTCTTTACATTTCTCAACAAATCATTTTCACCTTTATTTTTTTTAACGTTAAAAAACTCAAAATCAAATATTCAACGTTTAAAATAAAAATCAACTAAAATAATTTCAACGTCCCCAAATTCAACAAGCCAAAGTCACTTGCAAAATTGAATGTATGAAATTCAATGTTAACATCCAGGGACCCAAGGAAGAGCAATCCATCCTAGATGCTAGAACTCGGTCAAGCAAGAAGAATGGGAACAAGAGCGTCACTCGCTGGTTCTTCCTTTCTTGATACAAACGTTAATTCTAAACATCATTTTACACAGTAGCCTATAATAGGGAATGCTCCAAGGTAAATCAACGTCATTGAACACTGACTGTAGCTTTTTATGGGGAGAGAAGCAACGGTGGTGGACCTTAGCCTACGCTGTGTCGGTCTGTAAAATGCTAATCAAATAAAATACAATTTATTTATTAAGCACATTTAATATCAAGGTGAGGGGGGGGGAGATTATATTTATTTTTTGTTATAATGCACACCGTTGTTTTTCTTTTTACTGCAGTATGAAATAAACAATGAACGAATAATGCGTGAATCATGTGAAATGTGTGTGTGATTGCAGTGACTTGGCTGAATTTACATGCAGGTTAAGGGTAATTGTACTGGGTTAAGGAGCCCAATTTATTAGGGCACCAATTTGGGTGCCCTAATTACACCTACGTTTGGTGTGATGCTGGGGCGATCTGAAGCCCACTGCCCACTGTGGAACGAGCGCAGAGCCGACGGTATTTGGCAACTGAAGCGCCAGCAGCTTGTAGTTCCAGTTGAAGCACGGCGTGCCTCGGGAAGAAGCGCCCGACAGCCACCTGCTTTTAATTTGTCATCCTCATATCTGTATCATGTCACTCGGTGCGGAATAGTGTTGGCTCCATGCTTGACCGCGATCTAGCATCTAGGATCGATTGCTCTTCCTTGGGTCCCCCGATGTTAATGATGAATTTCACACATTGAATTTTGCAGCTGACTTTGGCATGTTGAATTTGGGGACGTTGAAAATATTTAAGTTGAAATTTTTAACGTTGAAAAATAAAGGTGAAAATGATTTATTGAAAATTGTAAGAGTTAAATTCAGAGGCAAAAAATTCAGATACGTTATTTCAATGCATACATTCTTAGTGCTTGTAATTAAATGGCTTTTTATTTTCAAAATCCTATGGCACAGATTTACTTCCATACATATCGTACACATAGATTTGGTGATTTTAATTTTAGTGTTTGTAGGTCAACCTAGTATAGAAAACATACAAATGTGTCACTTATAATATCTAATTGGTATTTATAGATTTCCCCTCATACTTACTGCAAAGCTCTCTTCCACCACATTTAAAAAGGCAATTATGTAATAAACTGCAATAGCATGTATTAAACAGCCATTTAGCTTCAGACTGCACAGCCACTATAAAAAGATATCCACCACTCAATAATGCCAATTGCAATCCGTAACAAAGCCAAAAAGCCACATAACAAATCTGAGACTTCAGTATACGCACACATTATTTACTAGTAGTTGTTATTTGAATCTGCATGACAAAATCTTGCATATTCTATATGGATTTTTCATGACAACACGTATTGGGAATTTATTGAGGCACCATAAAATTGTCAGTTTTCTGTAAGTCTCCACACACACACACGCACACACACGTTGATTAACTAGATATCCAGCATTGAAACTCACAAGCTTTTGTCCAAGTTTCCTGTATGCCTTCACACACACACACACACACACACACACACACACACACACACACACACACACACACACACACACACACACACACACACACACACACACACACACACACACACACACACACGTTGAATAACTAGATATCCAGCATTGAAACTCACAAGCTTTTGTCCAAGTTTCCTGTATGCCTTCTCACACACACACACGCACACACACACACACACACTACTGTATTTTCATTGATGCCTTGTAATATTTTTTTGCTGATGACATACCCCACCCTCCGTCATGCGGGCCTGCACTATCCCATACCAGAGCTGTTACCAGGAGAGTTGCCAGCTCTTGTATCAGCAGGGAGCAGGGAAGATTGTGTACTGTGACTCAACAGATTGAGGTGTCCTTCCTCCCCGCCCCCCCCCCCCCCCCTCCCTCCCATAGGATTACTGGAATCACTCACTCACACTTTAAACATCAGGGCTCTTTGAAGTACCACAGACAGACAAACACACACACACACACACACACACACACACACACACACACACACACACACACACACACACACACACACACACACACACACACACACACACACACACACACACACACACACACACACACACCATAATTTCCTTCTCTCCTCCGAGTTCTGTTTTTTAAAACAGGAACAGGGAAAATTCCCCCTTCACAGATAATGGTGTGTGTCAGTGTGTGTGTGTGTGTGTGTGTGTGTGTGTGTGTGTGTGTGTCTGTGTTCGACCTATTGTTCATGTGCGAGATTGAGTGTGTAAAAAATGCTAATTGTAAATGTGAGTTGGCTTATGGAAGCAAGTGGGGGATAAAGAGGTGTGACAGAGAGCCAGAGAAAGAGAGAGAGAAACAAACGTCCATTATATCCTCCGATAGCCACCATTTTCTTTTTTATAGCTGTTTCTGTAGTAAACAAACATACACTGACTTATCCATTCCTTTAGCCTACAACCACAAACTAAACACATATTGTTTCCTTTTTCACAGTGTATCTGAGTATTACTTTTCTCTTCTTTCCAACCTTCCCTGCTGGCAGAAGCATCCCCTTTATATTCAAACGCATGTCAAAAGGAAACAATGCCTGCATGTTTCCGCAAAATGTGAAACTGCTGAATCTTTTCCAACTATCATCGAAAGATGCCTATTATTGATAAAACATTCATGACCATGGACAACTGCCGCCATAGAATCAATCCTCATATAGGCTACCACAAAACATTTCAAACCTAAACCAGCCATTTGTTTTCAATATATTATATGCTGCATATTTAGTAAATAAACTATAATAAAAATAGCAATTCTACTATGTAGGCGACGTGTAACCTCGTTGGCAGCATAAATGTCCCAAACCATCTCCAATTAGTTTTAGGAAAGATCTGGCAGCAGCCCTACATTGGCAGCTTGGCTCCGAACAAAACACACTCAGCCAATCAGCCAACCCCAGTCAGTGATTTGTAGATTTAGTAGATGATGATGACCTGGGAATGCCGTTTTGGACATTTACAACATTCTACAATGGATTCATTGCTATAGTAATATCCTTGCTGCATTGGAATTATTTGAATGCAAGTCGTTTTAACTTCAATTAAAATCCACTAATGGTGTTTACTTTGAAAATACGGCACTCGCGATCCAACATGCTGAAACTCATCCAATCGGCTGCCGAGAACGGTTGATTCACGGGACCCGTAAACGCACATTGCCGACGGCAGACTTCCAAGACCTAATGAGCGGGAAGGGAATACGGTCTGGCTGTGCGCGGTTGGCTTGTTGTGTACACAGCTTGATAATGACGGCAGTACATCTGGTAGCCAACCGCTTTCCAAGGAGAAGCACTCGGAGATGTCACCAGCCTCTCCAACCGCTTCGTCAACCGACGATGGTCCGCCCCCTTCAAAATCTAGTAACCGCAGCAACCCCGCAGGTTTGCGCAGCATCAACGAGATATACAATAATTCAGTCGGTTATCATTATCTACTAATTTTCCATCTTAATCAGCAAAGACTTTGAGCTGATTGGAGACTGCAGTGTTAGTTGTAAGTGGTGAAGAGAGCGGGTGGATGCAAGACGATTAAGCGATTCAACTTTGCTGCAATCCTTGATTGGTATCGCCTGTGCGCATGCTTTAAATGGATTAAAGTCTCTGCATACAAGATTAATGAAATTAGCAGGTAGAAAACAAGGACATGTAATCCTTTAGAAACGGAGGAAAGAGATATTCTTGGAGTAGCAAAATATAGTTTTTAAAGCAGGATAAGGATGACAGCAATAGCGATAGACAGCAAAACATTTTCACAAGAATGTATTGCTATATTTTATTAGCAGGTTGTACATGTTTACGTACATGTACATTTATGTGATCAAAACATGTTTGTCCAGTCAGCAAACGTTGTTTTTTTTGTGGAACATAGGAAGTTGGAACTGCCAATTCAAACCAAAAAAAATAATGGTTTGAATAGAATAGAATTGTACCTTGAGTATCGTTGACATGAACGCATTTGTGTACGCAACGAAAATGTGGAGAGAGCGTCCTACCTGCGCTACGGCCACCTGCGTCTGCTGCTGCTGCTGCGCCAGCTGCTGCTGGAGAAGCTGGATCTGGTGGTGGATAGACAGGGGGGTGGTCGGCGACAGCGTGCCCGCCTCCGGGAGCAGCATCCTTGGGCTGGCCATCAGCAGAGAGCCCTCCTCTGGAGACTGTCAGGGGGGGGGGGGGGAGAAGACAAAGACACTTTAAGTGGGGATAGTGAGGACGGTGGGCGGGTCCTTCAGGTGAATGCCAAACAACGGTGGTCTTCAGCACGTTGCCATGGGGACCGGTTTTGTTTTCTTGACTTGCTTGTCAGAGACACTAGTGAAACTAAAAGCAAAAAACATCACTGCATTGACTGCCAGGTGGGATTTTCAAATGTCTATATTTTTTTTGTGTTGTGCTCTAAAAGTGTTTGCTGCCAAACTTCTCTCCATTCCTCCCTTCACTCATTTTGCTTCCTCTTGCCGTCCCTCCCTCGCCCTCTCCTCTTCCTCGGGGAGATGAGCGGAACTTGGCAGTGGTACACAATAGAAAACAGAGGGAGTGGGAAGTGAGTCTTGACAGCTGTCCAAATAAAAAAAAATAAAAAGGGAATGGAAAGGAGAAAAAAAGTTGTGGTGCAGTGTCTTCCCCCCCGATGCTAAACGGAGCCAGTGGATATGAATGACCAAGAATGGGGGGGGGGGGGGGGGTGTTAGATAGAGAATAGGAAAATAGAGAAGAGAGGGATTGACAAAGGGAAAGACAAATGAATAAAAAGGGAGAGGTAGGGAAAAGGTGATTATGAAATGTACTAATGATTGCCTCATTTATTACACAAGCCTGCACCAGTTTTTGGTCTGCTACCGCAGAAACTTGTACTCGTCTCCTGAAACACGCTAAATCAGCAGTTGTCAAAAGAAGGATCCACAAAGTTAATGCGAAGGAAAGTGTCTGGCACACGACATGAACCGCTAGATAATGATTTCGCTACAGGGCAAAACTCAAAGAAAAGGGGAAAAAATGAAGAAAAGGTAGTGCCACCTCTGCATCACTACAATGGTTTAATGGTGTGGTCAAAGACACAGCGCTTCACTGGTGATATGAATGCAATGATATATGGACATTAAGCTCCTACTTTCATGCTATAAAACCATAATGAATATTCAATGAATGGGTTCGACACCTGCTTCATTACCTTCTGAAAAATAGCAGAATCTAAAATAAGGTGCTTTCTTTGCTACACACAAGTCTGCACGCGCACACAAACTATCTGATGGTGGTCTTTTCTTTGGAATAGGAGCAAAAACACACACACACACACACACACACACACACACACACACACACACACACACACACACACACACACACACACACACACACACACACACACACACACACACACACACACACACACACACACACACACACACAGGTAAGGGCAGTAAAGGAGTCACAGCCTGTCTTGGTTGAAGCTTGTGTGAATGAGAAGGGCTTAACAGAGAGCCATTAGCTCCAGACGGTGTCACCAGGCAGTGAGTAGCCAGGCAAGAGTCACCGCCAGCCAGCTAGTCAGGGGGAGGTGTACGAGAGTGGACTGACCAAAAAGGTAATGTTTGTCATTGAGACAGAGAGAGAGGACGAGGAGACTGTGAAAGGAAGGCGAGGGAGAAAATGAGGACCAATCGATTCCCTTACTTTTACGATAATGTTCATAAATAAGAGTAAGAAAGGGATGCTTCAAGACTAAGTGGACAAGGGCCCTGCACGCCAAACATAAAAAGCATAGAAGCCACTCTTCCTTAGTCCTCCTTTCTCAAGACTCAGCAATAGAAGCTTTTGACAAAAGCAGTTTTTGCATTTTATTCAATTGGAGAAATAAAAAATGTCTAGATTTCCTATGTTTGCAAGTGAGGATGCCAGCTAGGCTGCCAGTATACAGCTGCAAGTCATTAGTAGCAGCTAAGTATTCATTAGCATATATCTAATAATTTGTAAACTAATAACAATGACCATCTCATATAAATATGTTGGCATATATTTAGCCATAAGACTTGGCGGAGTAATGGAAATCAAAAGTAAACCAAAGAAAAGAGAACAATGAAATAGCAAATATCTGGCTTATCGTTGTGTACCGCTGCACGTGCACACATAAGTAAATCAAACAAAAGTAAAACAAAGTCCTGGAATGGAAGTTAGTTACGATTTTTCTAGCTAGCTCCAAGGCTCCAAATTGAATATCCGTTTCTATGAAATCCCCTTGCGACTTTTGCTGACTGAATCAAAAACAAAACAACAACACAAACCACCACAGCAATATTTAACACTCATTTCTGTTATTTCCCAATATGCCCGCCGTTCGGAAGTTGAGAGGAGGAAGCGGTTTGGAATATTCAAAGTGGGGGAGATGCTGGCCGCAATTGGGCACAAGTTGATCTGTTTATTTTTCCCTTTGAACAGAGAGACTGGAGATGAAGGGAGGCAACTGTTGTCATGGTGCCGATTTGCAGCTTCATGCTGACAGTGCTTCAGGGTGATTAGATGTAAACAGACGCACACATGTCTGATTTGGGACGGATTAGCAATAGATAGTTTACGCATGACTGCGTGGGAAAAAACAATCAGATTCTCATGTCAGAATATTAATGTAGACAAAGCTTAACTATCAACATATTCCAATAAGAATAATGCTAATGCATACATGTTGTTGTGTGGACAGACGTCATTGGATGGATGGTAAATATTCCATCAATCCAGCCAACTCTACTGAGATTGAATGGGAATAGAACAGATCTAGAGAACAAATAGATAGCTAAAGAAAGGGAAATCAATGCCAGGTTTTATTTATGAAGAGGGAGGGGGAGAGAGAGAGAGAGAGAGAGAGAGAGAGAGAGAGAGAGAGAGAGAGAGAGAGAGAGAGAGAGAAGGAACTGCTCCAGCTTTATGACATGGTTACATAATTCTAACTCCACTATATGGACACACTGTCTTTAATATATAGTATATATTAAATATATATATGCGAGAGAGACAGAGAGCAAAACCAAAACCATATTGAAATCAGGTCGACCTGGAGGTTGGGGTGAGAAGGAGAGGATTGTCAAGACGAGCAGAGAAAGATAAACGAGGCAGGATAAAAGAGATGCGATTACATTTTCCGCTCTCTCCATCTTTCATTCAGATCAGAACAGACCAGCAGAATCACATTACCACAGAATCACACACGCACACGCCTATATCTCGCACAAACACCCACCCACACAATTTTATGCACGGATCCCCCAACATGACACACACACACACACACACGCACACACGAGAATATAAGCCGTACAATAGGTCCAGTGGAAAGGACGGGTTTCCCTCACTGATCCCAGCATCAGTATTCTTCTCGTCACCCGCTGTGGCAGATTAACAGCTCCATCATGGTGCCTGCCAGACCCTCTACCCACCCCAGTCACCGTCATAAACGCCTCAGCTGACCATAAAGGTACTGTCTATGCCCACCCCGCTGGTGCTCAAGTAGCCATTACATGTCCCTCATTTGGCCATCAATTTGGTTCCCTCTTTCATTCAATAGATTGGCTGTTGTTTTGATCCACCACATCTTTTTGATTGCACACCACGCCCTGCTTGTCCCAAGCCACAGACACACACACACTGAGCATGGCTGTGTGTGTGTGTGTGTGTGTGTGTGTGTGTGTGTGTGTGTGTGTGTGTGTGTGTGTGTGTGTGTGTGTGTGTGTGTGTCTCTCCCTCTAAACAAACAGGTTTTATAATTCTTATTCTTATCGGGTTGAGCATAAATGAAATGCAAAAGCAAATTGCTAATCAACAGTGAAATTAACACACTTTTGGCGCTAGGTCACTATGCATTGCAAATGTTATAAAAAGTTTTCCATCAAAATATTTGTTCACGTGTCTGTGTGATTTGTGCCTGTGAGTGTTTTGGTGTGTGTTTGTGTGTGTATGTGTGTGTGTGTGATAGAGAAAGAGAAAGACAAAAATAATAGAAAGAGACAGAGACATAGGGAAAGATAAAGACAGAGAGAGTGTGATAGAGAGTGAAAGAGATAGAGAAAGCGGAAGAGCAAGAGAAAGAGAGGGAGAGTGAGGGAGCGGCAGAAAGGGTTTGTATGAGTTTCAGCGGTAAGATTATTTTACTACTGTTAAAACAATCAGTAGGTTTGTTTATGGTACATGTGTACATATTGAGATCTGTGGGATTCTAGGGATGTGTGTGTGTATGGGTGATTACGTGTGTGTGCGCGAGAGAGAATACTTGAGAAAAATGCAGTTTATTATCCATCTGTTTTCAGAGGGTCCGCCATGCGACCACCCCTATAATAATAACAAAATTGTTTTTATATAGCGCCTTTCAGGATACTCAAGGTCGCTCCACAAGAGTGGGGGATCTGCTGTCGCACCCCGGATTAAATGGAGACATTAAAGTGGTGGTCCGACATGGAAGTTGGAGACTTTCAGGGCTTTTAAATGTATCCCCCAGAGCTTTTCCCTTAATCAGATGGCCAACCGTACCACACCTCCAACCCAACTACACCCAAAGCAATTATTAAATACAAACAGAGCAACGTGACAGGGCAAAGTGTGTGTGTGCGTGTACGTGTGCGTGCATACAGGAAACTACGAAAAAAGCTTGTGAGCGTCAACGCTGGATCTCTGGTAAATCAACTTGTGTGTGTGTGTGTGTGTGTGTGTGTGTGTGTGTGTGTGTGTGTGTGTGTGTGTGTGTGTGTGTGTGTGTGTGTGTGTGTGTGTGTGTGTGTGTGTGTGTGTGTGTGTGTGTGTGTGTGTGTGTGTGTGTGGTAAGGTCATGTTTGTAAAGCACCCATGAGATTTGTAGCCCTCCAGACTGTTTACACACAGTCAGACAGTGCAGACATCAGAGGGCCGGAACAGGCAGGAGGCCAACAGCTTCTTGCACTGCTCACTGTACTCCGGCACTCAGCGAGATCTCTCTCTCACACACACACACACACACACACAGGCACGCACGCACACATACATTTTTGAAAAAGAAAGAGGACTTGTGGTGCCTTTCATTTGAATTGTTTTGACCAAATGACTAAATGAACAGGTTGGTTCTGGGACATGTATCTTTAATGTTGTTGCTTGTCTGTCGTTGACCATCAACTTACCCGAACAAGTTGTAAACACAAGGCAAGAGTAACTCGTCAGTATTGCAATCCCCCCCCCCCGCCTTATCCTCTGAAAACCTATAAATAATGATGGGCTGCCCCAGCTTTGACCTACAGAGACACCTAAATAAATTCACTCAGTAAATAGTTCTACACATTTCCACCCAAACAACTTCCACACTGGCTGAATTTAATGTTTCCTCTATTGGAATGCAGGACCATTTTTGTGTCTGCGTGTGTGTGCGTGTAGGAAGTCTAACAAGATTTGACAAGGAGAATAACGTGCAACATTGGAACGCTGGCTTGAAATCTGAGCCAGCGTTCCAATTAACGCTGGCTCAGATTTCAAGGGGCTGATCTTACTTAGTAAATCCTACATGGAGAAGCATCTTCCAACCTGAAGGACCTTATTACTCCCTAATGTCCTTCCCAGCCCCTCTGTACTTCAGGAGCCAGCCTCCTAGTCAGTCGTGCGCACTATATGTGGGAAAGCCTGGCAGTTGTAATCAGGGTAGCTGACTGAAGATAAATTCAAATCCAAACCTAAAATCGATCTCTTTACACTCTCGGCGGGCTCATAGCGGTGTTCCTCAGCGACTCATTATAGCTAAATCGAAATGCGCTAGCCCAACTCTGCTGCTGATAGACCTTCTAGATCAAAGGTTTCCTACAAGCTTCGTGTCCACCCCATTTTAGCATAATGCTGTCTCTGTTTGAGTGTGTTGCTGTGATCATGACTGGATGCTTGGGTACTTGCTTTCCCACCAGCCAGCACTGCATGGACACAAATTCAAATGTTCTAAGAATTTGAATGGACAAAAACTGTTTTGCTTGTTATGCTACCATTATATCTCTATAGTGGAAGGATTCCCAACTCTACTTTCCTCCTGCAGGTTTATCCATTGATTATTATGGGACTTTTTCCATAAGCTCTATGGGGGGCTAGGATTGAATGATACCATAACATGTGGCCTGTGAGACGGTTGAAGTGATTAAGGGCTAGACAAATAAAATTTAGAGGATTTCAATAATTTACCAAAAGATGTATTTACAACCAAATTTAACCTCTCTGGATTATAGGGGAGAAATGCATAAGTAATAGTAATGTTATTATTTCACTATTGCTATGGCCATGGGGTCTGCATGTATGCACAGATGTCAGAAAACACACAAACCAAGTGTGTGTGTGTATGTGTGTCATGTTTGTCATGTGTGTAATATGTGTGAACACAGGGGCACCACAAGGCGGTTTAAGGTTCAGAGTAACACTGATCCAGGGATCAGACTGCAGGAATAGGGTGGGCCCACTGTAATTGGTCTGGGAGCTGTTCCAACGGACTGCAGAGCGGTATCAAATCTCTCACACTATTTTTAGACACCGGGTTCATGACATACATACACAAAGATGCACGCAGCACGAACAACAGATACACACCCATGGATACTTTGCTGTGTGTAGTTGTCTGCTGGTGCCATTGGAGCGCTGAGAGACAGAACACACACACACACACACACACACACACACACACACACACACACACACACACACACACACACACACACACACACACACACACACACACACACACACACGCACACTCCTGTTCGGAATTGCAAAGATATGAAGATATGTTGTTGTATTTGTAGGCAGATTGACACAGATACATTTAATAAGCCATCATCAGAAACCAACATGAAGCCTTACAGCCTCATCAGCCTGCAGGTATCAGCTCACTTTGTGATCCTAATGAAGGGGATGGTGGTGATGCATTGGGTTTCAATTTAGATTCCATTCCACTTCATTTCCTGCTCCACTTTAATCAAGACTTTCTAATTCAAGTTTATTGAAACAATGGAGATGAAAATACAACTTTGGGCCCTATCTTGCATCCGGTGCAATTTACTTTCTCACTGGCAAATGTGTCGTTGCTAGTTTGCAACTGGCACAGAGCGTTCTTTTCCCTCCTGCGCCACGCATCTGTAAATTAGGGAATGATCTTGCGCCCCAAGGGGCGTTTCGGGCGAAAGGAGGAGGCGTGTTCTGGCGCAAACGTTCTCTGGTGCTATTTTGCAGTTTCAAAAATCACTTGCGCCACAAGCCAGGAAATACCTGGTTTAAAGTCAGTGCCGCGTTGTTCAGATGCTATTTTAAGGGCGCATGCATAATGTTGCTTGTGCAGCTCGCGCATACACTTTGCTTCTCTCATCTACCTAGCCACACTTTTATTTGGGAAATTATTTGGGAAAGAACAGCTGATGCAGCGGTAATAAGTTGTACTTTTAAATCAATGCATCAGCAAACACCGTACAGCAAACACATATTTTCTTGACACAGACATCGTGCACGTGCCCATAACTATTAGGATTGATGAGGGTTTGATCGTGAGAAAACATTGTTCTACCGCGAGTGAGTGTTAAAAAGGATGAATGAATGCGGGCGCGCGTGTGTGTGTCCACCTGTTTAATCACATGCAAACTAAACACGTAACGCATAATACGGTCCCTGGCACTGTATATTAACGGGGGGACGCATGCATATTAGGAACACAAGTCGATAACGTTAATGCATACAATACTGATAAGAAACTATGATTATAATGTATTGTGTACATCATTAAATAGAACCACAGTTACCTCATATCATATGTGTGTTAAGTTAAGGAGTCAGTATTTCTGAAGGTGTGGAAGAAAACCTTATTCCATGTGTGAATTAAGCCATATGATTTGGCCATAAACTGAGCCATTTTAAGTTTGAAATTCATGTGCATCTGTCTCATCGGAGACTGCAAACACGCTGTCAAAATATCAACTGGTAAGATTCAAATGCGCTCATGGCTCTTAAAGGGAATGGGAGCTGGCATTCTCATTGATTTAGGGCACGTTACGCCCAAACCACACCTACAGGTAATTAGGCTACTTCAGACCAACCCTTTTTAGAATTGCGCCGGGCGCAAGAGTCATTTTTGCGCCGGTTAACTAGCGACATCGCCATAGAACCGCCCACAAAGCTACTCACTTAGCTGTTCACCGAGGATCCATTCAGATTAGGTGGCAATAAAGTCAAAGAATCATCTAAATTGGCTTAACAAAGTCCGGAAATGACCAGTTGTTGTGTCTCCCCGCTCTCATCTAGCCACAAATCATCTGCTTGGCTGAGGCAGAGCCAGGGCAGCTTGTCATGCAAACAGCTACACTATTTAATGTGACCAGGGGGGCTAAGCACCCCAGCACGGCAGAAGCCCGTTCAGTTTACAAATGTACAGAGTACAAAAAAGAGAGGGAAACGCTGTTTATTCCTTAATTGCGATTAATCATGTTCTCACACACACACACACACACACACACACACACACACACACACACACACACACACACACACACACACACACACACACACACACACACACACACACACACACACACACACACACACACACACTGAGGAGAGCTTACCTTGGTGTCTGTGGGGCTGTGCTCGCTGGTCTTAGATGTGGCGTCCAGATCCGTGACTCCGCGGTTACTGTTGCTGAACTCGTCCACGGTGCTGTCGGCCGCCGCCACCGGGACGTCCTCTTCCTCCGCGTCGATGTCCGTTTCCTCGGCGGCGGCCGTCGTCGTCACGGCAACCGCCACGTCTGCCGCCTGCTCCAAGGCGTTCAGTTTTCCAGCTGGACCGAAAAGAGTACACACACACACGGGTGGATGAGCATGCACACCTGCACACACACAGACACATGCACACACACACGCGCACACACACACACACACACACACACACACACACACGCGCGCGCACACACACGCGCACACACACACACACACACACACACACACACACACACACCAACAAATACACGCATACATGGGTATGTTCACATGTACACAGACCAAAAAAAATATACGACAATGCATGGGTATGTACACAGGCACCCATGAGTGTGGGGGGGGGGGGGGGCAGATACACATGTGCATAATTAGAACAGATTATTACTTCCATGGAGAATCAGTGAAGGTACCAAATAGTGTGATGTTAAACATAACATGTAGCTTATATGATGGGCCGAAGCAAATTTAGCAAATCCATTCAAACCAAATATTGCGCCAGTAACAGCCAGCTAAATCTAACTGGATACAGCATATGTAAGACTGTGCAGTTTAGGGTGTGCATTGGTTTATGTTTATATTTTCATAGGGCAGTATTTCATGTCAAAACAATGGTGACGTGGCCTGTGAGTGAAGGTAAACACAAGAGCCTCTTTACGTTCATGCGTGCGTGTGTGATTGCGTATGCATAGGGGTATGTTTTTGTTTGCATGTGCGTTTTGCATGTTTGCACACACACAGCACCTCTGCTCTTGTTGTGGCTGCTGAAATAAATCAGCTCTGCACGATGCTCAATGATGGATAGTGTGGCCCAGCTGGTCTGCTGAACCTCGTAATGCTTGTGTTAATACACGACTATGATGCAGTGTAACACCCATTTAATACCACCACAGCTGTGAGAACTAACGGTTTGGTGGTTGCTGATCTTGGGAGAGCAGAGAAACCGTCGAAAATGTCTAGAATTTGGTCTACATTCAGAGAGGAGGCAGGCTGAGAACCCTGAGAGACATAACACAAAGAACAGTTTTTTACTTTTAAACATAACCTCTGATTGACCACCGTTTTCCCATGGCCGAATAACATGAGACGAGAAAGGACCTGAACACAGGCTGCGTTTAGGTCCTTTCGTGTGATGCGTCCGTTTTCTCTGCATTTTTTCCAATAGCTAAAATGAAACGGCACCTTGGCACATGCAGCCCCACTCCACAGGCTCTGGCGGCGGTCATCGCAAAGCACTCTGCCACATCTGTTGCGACTGGGCTGTGTCATCAGCACCTAAGAGAAGCTAGGCCGAGGTCACGGCTTCCGCTGGTTTTATAAGAACATACTGTGTGCCCGAGTCTGCTCGTAGTCTATTTCATGTTCAAGATAAAATTGAGGCTGAGGTCGGAACATTGGAATTTCCCATCAAAATAAAGAGAATTGTTGACGTCAAATAGTAAAGGTCTATACAAAAACATTTCTGCAAACTACGGAGAAACCTCCAGACAAGGTGCCGTGGATTAAGCTCATCTCTCCATATTCACTACTATACTAAGTTAGCGTGTGGTATTGGTATCTCCTAAGTAACATTTACGTGAGGGGAAATTAACATTCATTCATAATTCACCTGTGTTTTACAACTAGAACCAAAGATATGCAATTTCCTTTCTTCAGGTTAATTTACAAGCACTATCGTGTTGCTGGTTAGAAACTAGCCATGATATTATTTGCTCGACAGAATGGTTTGTTGCCTGGCAACGTAAGATATTGAGGGATCTGTTTTTTTTTTTTTTATAATGAGCTCCGCTCTACCTGAAGAAACTACAACTTAAAGAGTCATTTTGAAACGAGATAGGTTTCATAATGGCTGTCTCTTCAAAAGAAAAAAAGGTGAAAGCAATGGCAAAATGTAGTGGACATGGAACACCTGGAATTCTTAGTGTTGCCGGATTACAGTTTACTGGCGAGTTAAAAGAAGAAAAGCGATAAGAAGGAGAGGATGCTGATTGTGGCCATTTCGTGGGACTAGATGCTCTTGGCAAAGGAAATGACACCATAGATCACTTCAGTAGCACACTATAGTGGGGCCTCCCTCTGATCCACCTCAGCACTGCCCCTCTCCATACCTCTTCTTATTACATCTGTCCACTTCTCTCTCTTTCCCCTTCGTGAGCCGGGGCAACACCCCAGAACCTGCGGTCATTTAAAAAACCTTGCTCCATTCGATTAGCCCCAGGCGAATGAATAAGGGGGGCATTAAAGCGCTTTATATATATATATGCACAGTATATATAAATATATATATACACACACATATATATACACACACACACACACACACACACACACACACACACACACACACACACACACACACACACACACACACACACACATACATATATATATATATATATATATATATATATATACATATATATATATATATATATACATATATATATATATACATATATATATATACATACATATATATATATATATACATACATATATATATATATATACATATACATATATATATACATATACATACATATATATATATATACATACATATATACATATATATACATATACATATATATATATATATACATATATATATATATATATATATACATATATATATATATATATATATACATATATATATATATATATATATATATATATATATATATATATATATATATATATATATATATATATACATATATACATATATACATATATACATATATACACACATATATATATACATATATATGCATACATACATATCTACATATATATAGATAGATATGGATATAGCTATATATATATATACACATATACATATATATACACATATACATACATACATATACATATACATATATATACACATATACATACATACATATACATATATATATATATGGGGGGGAAGGGGCACTAGGATAGGTGATCAAAGACATCCAAATCTACCTTAGCATCTGTCGGGTCATTTTTCATTCACTTATTTCCATTTAAGCAACAGCTCATATGCTTACACATGGGGATGTCTGTGCCCTGGGCCACGATCAATCTGCTCAACTTAGTACCGACTGGCCCTCTCCTCCTCTTCTTTCATTTCTCTGCTTCAATATTCCTCCTCAAACGCTGCTCTCTTGTCATCACCTTTAGAGGTTAAAGAGGGTACATGCAATCTCTAGGGCCTGCTATACGTGTGTATACACGTATAGTGTAAAAAGAGAGGACTCGTTCTCCATTTCAAAGGACTCAGGAAGGAATAAGCATCCACCAACCACCAATTCGTGTGACCGTCCACTTCCTCAAATAATTTCATTTCCTAAGGAAGTTGGCACTTTGTGGTTCATCTCGAGTCCCAACCCACTCCACCCCTAATGCACCGCTCTGGGCCAGAAAGTGCCACGGTTCACCACGGACAAAATAGATTTGAAATAGCAATATCCCTGGGAGTATGGAGCCATGGGAGCTTGAGTTTGGCCATAATCCTATTTTTTAAACCTTTTTAAGCAAAAGTGTAGCTGCAATGAAAAAATTATGAATAGTGTATTTTGTAACAAAGGTTATGGCTGCAGTGAGTAAGTGTCACTGTGCAGATTTAACCAATAATGCTAATTGAACCCCATATATATAACAAAGGACAGAGACAGCTCGTCTTTAATGTACTTTCCTGGGCAGGCTATAGTGAACCAGTACTGAATGTTCCACTTTAAATCATAGCCGTCACTCCAGTGTTAAGCAGCATTGATGGCCATAGGTGTATGATACACTTGACCCATCTTCATATATGGAATTCTGTTTGCGTTTGGATGAGGATTCACTGGTTAACCGGATGGACAGGAAAGCAAAGAGACAACACCTGCCATCGCCCTCTCTTAAAAACTATTATTGATTTATAGTACAATGCCTTAAAATGAGAGGGGAAACAAAAGCAAGACGGAATTCACCGCTAAAAAAAACCTATCCCAGAAAACACACTGGACTCCATGTGGCGGGGTAATATTTCCTGAAACCCCCGAGCGAGACGGTGACTGTTCTTTCTCGCTCATCCTAACTCAGACACACACTGGCACACGTGTGCCTGTGGGCCAAATTGACACGTGGCAGTGGATATCAAGCAGCTCAGTCCGTCATTGTTCTGAAGCTCCGTCTTCTCTCCTCAGGTTGAATCAGGCGTGACATTCACTCCAGCCCTCGCGGTATGCAGGCTGTTATTGTGTGTGTGTGTGTGTGTGTGTGTGTGTGTGTGTGTGTGTGTGTGTGTGTGTGTGTGTGTGTGTGTGTGTGTGTGTGTGTGTGTGTGTGTGTGTGTGTGTGTGTGTGTGTGTGTGTGTGTTTGATGACATTTTAAAGAGGCAAGAAACTACTTTGGGAGTCCTTTTGTGGCTGATGGTCTATAGCTGCTTGACATCACATCACCCAGGGGTTTACTAGCGTACCATCCAAACAAAGCTTTTCTCAAAACAACCACGTTTGTTTTTTTGTGGCTGGCAATGAATGGGCTGTGACCGCAAATCATTATTTTTCTTAAACCCTCGTCCATGGCCCAAATGCAGGTGAGGGATTTTGCTTTGAAATATAACTGGCACCACTGTAATTCAAAATTGTGATAGCACTACTATAATAAACCGTTGCCCAGTATACCTGTTCAGAACTGAGCCCAGTAAGTGGAACAAGCTATTGGGTCAGGGGAGGAACTGTTTGTAGCAGCCATGTCTGTCTGTTTGTACAGCTCATGTGGAAGAGACTAACACATACTTCCTCTAATAGCCCTTCATTTCATTCTCATAAATAATACAAAGCCAACAATCTGTATCTTTGTTCCATTAGGATCTCAGAGGCTAGTTCATCCTCATATGATATGTTCTCTAAGGTCCTGGTTGACAGTTGGATTTCATACAAAAGTTATAAAGGACTGCACATTAATGAGTCAAGTGCAAAGAGGCCTTTCAATTCCTGCCTCAATGTGCCAAATATGGATTGTTTCCACTGCTGGTTGCAAAAACCTCAAACAATTTTGACGCACCATTGAGGGCAAATCTATACACCCCCGAAACGGTCATGTATAAACCAATGGGTCAATATCCCAGACGGTATGTCCACTTATGCCGTGTTTCCACCGGAGGGTGCAGGTCGGTTCAGTTCACAAAGGTGCGGCACGGATCGCGATTCCACCGCCAAAAGTGGGCGTGACCTGGACAACGGCGAAAGCTTTATTTATTAAAAAAATGTCGCGAGAAAGTTTGCCGTGGTCGGCGGTGGAAACGAGAGCCGAAACTGAGCTGTGACGAACCGCACCTTCACTACTCCACCAAGCCGCACCGAACCGACCCGCACCCTCAAGTGTAAATGAACCATTATTGCTCTATGGGCAGTACCTGTCTTGTCTCCATCCTCCGTCCCGTCTGCGCTCTGCTGGGTGTGCAGGAGGCTGAGCTTGTGGCACACCTCAAAGGCCTGGCCCACCGTCCTCACGATGCGCATGGCCTGGCTCTGGGAGACACACACACCAACACACACACGCACAGACACACACAAATAAACAGAATAAGTTAGTGAAGCACGTCAATATTTCTGGGAGATAGGAAGCAGTTCAGATCTACAGAATACAGAGTGATTCATCTCAAGCTCCATCTCAGCAGCACTCGAGAGGTATCTCTTAAAAAGTGGTTCACAGGATTCAGAAGCATTATCGCACCAACTTAGCGCCTAACTCACTCACTTGACCTCAATCTACGCTAAGTTGAAACGGTCCGTGATGCATGAAGTAAGGGGTAATGTTTGTGAGTACAGATTTCTGGTAAATGTTTGCCTCCAATCAGTTATGTGATAAACACAGCTCACTTCTGGTGACAGTGTTGCAGCATTTCATTCCGCTTACTTCAGGCTGTTCAGTAGATTGTGGGCTTTAAAGGAGGCTTAAAGTCGCACTGTGTATGATCGAGCCCCGCCAAGTGAGCAAAAAAAAAACAACAACTCAAAAAGCGTTCAGTCCATTATAACTGGCTGTGTGACAACTGTGTGAACTTAGCCTGGCTGATGTGAGTGGGAGGGGCTTTGGGAGTGTCGATAGTACTGTTCTTGTAAACAAAGAAAGAGGAACGGGCTGGTCGGCATTTATATGATATATTCTTTTTGTAGAATATATCATCTATACGATTTTATTTCATTGATAACCTTATTGAAATCAGTCATCATTGTCGACTACAGATATTTCCAGGTTTTTTAAGCTATAAAATAATTTAAGTTACTACTAACTTCAATCAACCTCTTTTACCCTCTACAATGCTTCCATCGACTTTGTCTACCATTCCAATTTTATAGTTGTTTTATCATAGTTTTCTCACCATCATTTATCATTCAGATTGAACTCAACAACCGTTTATGGATGTAAATCTGTGCCATCGGATTTTGAAAATAAAAAGCCATTGAATTCTGAGCACTGAATATTTATGCATTGAAATAACGTATCTGGATTTTTTGCCTCTGAATTTAACTCTTAAAATTTTCAATAAATGATAGGCAGCTTATTTTTCAATGGAAAATTCAAAATCAAATATTCACCGTTAAAAAATTAAATGTAAATATTTTCAACGTCCCCAAATTCAACATGCCAAATTCAGCTGCAAAATTCAATGTCTGAAAATTCTGTGTTAACATCCGGGGACCAAAGGAAGAGCAAGAAAGAGCGGAAATAAGAGCGTCACTCGCTGCTTCTTTCTTTCTTGATACAAATGTTAATTCTAAACAGCATTTTACAAAATAGCCTATAATGGGAAATGCTCAAAGGTAAATCAAGGTGGGGCGCCCCAGTGGCTCACCAGGTAGAGTGTGTACCATATAGGCTACGTCCTAAAAAGCAGCAACCTGGGTTCGAGTCCTGCCCGTGGTCATTAAAATGCAAAAATAAATCTTTAAAAAATCTATAAAAATAAATAAGGTAAATCAACGTCATTAAACACTGATTGTAGCTTTTTATGGGAAGAGAAAAAAATTATAACAAAGCTGAATATGATTTATTGAGTTAAATTCAGAGGCAAAAAATCCAGACACGTTATTTCAATGCATAAATATTCAGTGCTTAGAATTCAATGGCTTTTTATTTTCAAAATCTGATGGCACAGATTTACTTCCATACTGTTTCCTCCTATCCTGCAACTGTCCCTTCATATTTCTGATTGAATCCGACAATGTCAGTGGCCTCATGCGCTCCCCAATTTCTCCTGTTACTTTTCTCTGGTTATTTGAAAAGCAGTGATTCCCCTGGACCTTATCCCCTGACCCACTCCAAACCTGACTAACACGAGGTGTTGCTTATCATATTTCATTGTTCAGCCAGCGGTTGGGGTCAAGGCCCTAACCCCTAAAACACCGGGCAGACGGTCGGCCGTCTGACAATGTTGTGTCTGCCCGTCTGTGGGCATCGGTGGCCCTGGTTTCCTGGGTATATGTCCGCACTCCTTCCGGTGTCCCTTTTTGAATGACAAATACAGACTACCGCCTACTGCTGGTAGGGAGAGTTATCCCTCTCACTCAGGCGCTGAAGGACCATGCTAGTTGGCTGTTGGCTGCAGTCTTCTTGGTGAGTTCAGTGCAACTTGTTGGCCAAGACGTGAACGACGTGAGGCGACTTCTGTGTCTTGGTGTCGGACTTGGTTGCGGCTTGAACTTTGACGTGGGTTTGGGGTGTTAGGGCCTTTAGGTAGGGGCTCCCACTCCTAAGTGTGCCTGGCAGGGGGATGGACGGGCCTGGGGGATGTCTTGCAGGGAAGGCACTCTGTGACCTGGGGCTAATCTACACGCTCCATTCTCTTCCTTTTGCTTGCCCTCATTTCTTATCCCTGAATAATTTTCCCTTCAAAGTGAATATAAACTGGAGAAAAGCGTGGTTCTATTTATAGCATGCCGCATGCCACAAATTAAAATAATAATTTAAGAAATTTATGTTAAAATATGCTAAAATAAAGCACGAAAGATAATTGCAGCATCAATGCAGAAATCGTTATTGACTTGAATTATCAAATGTGCTATGTTATGAAACTCTTGATTTTAGAACTTTCTGTTATGATATGATGATAGAGCATTAATAATAGTGTTGTGACACGATAAAGTTGAAAGAACCATGCTCAGCATATTGACTGTAGTGAAATTGTGTGCGTTTTTGTGTGCGTGTTTATGTGTGTGTGTGTTTGGGTTCTGAGCCCTATTTATTAGAGCAAAATGTTTGCTAGTGAATGCATCTACACTTTGTGTAAGTGTGTGTGTGTGTGTGTGTGTGTGTGTGTGTGTGTGTGTGTGTGTGTGTGTGTGTGTGTGTGTGTGTGTGTGTGTGTGTGTGTGTGTGTGTGTGTGTGTGTGTGTGTGCGCGCGCGCGCTTGGGTTTGTTTGTGATAAATGGGGTGTTATTAACTTAAGATGCCTCAGTGGCTCCTCAGAGCCAAACCGTTTGCTCCAGGCCATGCACAAAGGCCTCTTACTTTTACTTACCTATCCATCAGCTCCACGCACAAGAGCGCGCACACACACACGCACGCACGCACGCACGCACACGCAGCTCCCAATCAGGGTAGTTGACAATGGATGGCCATGGCATTTATAGTGGCCTATTTGCCCCAAAACTGTGGCAAAATATTCTGTTGCAGTAGACCCATACCACACGCAACCTAGGCGGCTCCCACACTCTCGGGCTTTGCTGCGCTTTCGACAGAAGGACACAGTTTGATGATGTATAAACCGGTGTATTGCAGAGTTCTGCCCGCCACAGCCCAGCCGAGCCCTAGTGTCGAGACAGTGTGCTGCTTGAACAAGCTATCAACCACACACAATCCACAGCATCAGATAGTCTGAAGAGCCGTGCAGCTGGGCCGTGATTAAATCTTTTTTGGTTCATCCCGGCTAGTGCAGTCATACACAACGACTATAAAGTTACTCATTTCTTAACAGCTCCTGTGTGCAATACATTTTCTAATTGTTCCGGTCCGCCTGTGCTTTTGTTTTAATCTGGGGTGCCTTTGAGCTTTCCCTTCACTCAAAAACATTAAATGATCCCTTCCATCCCATCTCCCTGTAGTAGTCCTGTGCCTCCCACTTTGAGACAGACCGTCCCGGACGTAGGTTGCGAATGGACACTTGTCGACAAAGAAAGTGACGGAGACAGTCAAAGTAGCAGTTTGGCTGACACGAGCGGCGCTATTAAGTGTCCTCCTTCTCTTCCCTTCTCTTCCCTCCTGTCACGTCTGCTCCCTCGACCTATTCATGCCTGCCAATTAGTCAGCCATTACGGTCCCGGCAGCTATTCAAAGGCGGCCGTTAAGAGCGAAGACAAAAGTAGCCGTTGCACAGGGATTGTGTTGACCGCCAAGCCCCGTGGGGAAGGTAAAAACATGAAAGCCGATCAAGAAATACGTTGAGGCTAACGGTTGCATGAAGGAGCTAGAACCAAATAACCATCGCAACCTTCCGATACATTTAAATGATACAGGATTCTTTATAATTTAAACATATATCTATTCTATTGTTTTTTGTCTCACTTGTTTTTAGACGTTTGTTTAAAGGTTGGGTATGGAATTCTCTTTTTTGGCCATTTTTGCCAAATTACTTGAAATCCTTATCATAACCCACTTAAAGCCACTGAGTTAGAAGTACTGACATGAAAATTAAACAAGTCAATCATCTGTGGAACAGGCAGGGCTCGAAAAACACCAGCCAATGATTTCCAGAACCACCGAGTGGCATTGGACAGTAAGTACGTAAATCGTACTGCACTCCCCTCCCCCTCCCCCGCTCCCCGCGCGTGACCCCTTCCGGCACGTACTCAAAGCTCGTCACCCAGAGCAAGCTTCTGTTTGTTGTTATCCTGCGGTAGCTACTGGAGCTAGCTAACTAGCTAAAGGCTCGCTCTCGCACATCTGTGTTCGCGCTCATGCATGATTGCGCGTCCATGTACTTGGAATGGGTGGAGTCAGAGTCAGCGTTGAAGGAGAGGGGGTAGGACCATTTGAGTTGTGTGTTTTCAAAATCTGCTGGCATTTCGCAAATCCCATACCCAACCTTTATATACCGATATATTGCACAACGAAAATCCCACGTGGGCCAACCCTGGGCTTAGCTAAACCTTTCTAATTAAAAACCCCACGACGAATTATACCAAGGGTCCAGTCCATTACTTCTGAGTATAGACCAGGATCTATGTCTATGTTGGCTTTATATAGACTTAATTGGCCAGAGCATCAGCACTCCATTAAAATTGAATTGACAGAATAGTGAGGCTCATTAGTAATCTAAGTAGAGGTGACATATTACCATTACATAGCATAATTATAGGCAATGATTGCTTGAAATCGGACCTCAACACTGTTATTTCTTCGTCACATCATCATCTGCATAGGCCATATATCTGCATAGTAAAGCAGTCAGAAATAGATTCAGGACAGAAAAAGGCCTATGAAATCGAATACAGATCCACGTTCCACTTTACAATGTGTTGACACTTGAGAAGCAGTTGATAAGAAACTGTCTGGTGCCATTCAAAGCATATTTTACTTTTGAAACATGAGAGAATTTTCAAGTAAACAGGGTAATTAGAGGGGGCCGAGAACGCAAGAGAAATGCCGCGATTATTATCCTTTGGGATTTGCATGGCTCGTGTAAAATTGATGAAACGAGTGTGCCAGATCAGCCGGTTTGCCTTATTCATCATTTTGAGTGGAGCAGAAGCGTGTTTATAGGTGTTATTAATCAAAGTGATAAGCCTTTCAGCATAGACATTGTGGAGGAAGCTACAATGGTTAGACCTTTTATCAGAATTTTGAATAGGGAAATAATCTGGCAGTAAATGAAGACGACAATTCTCATTTCATGGTGTCTAGGTAACAGCAAACCTTGAACCACACTATTTTATGATGTACTGAACCCGATTTGTTTGAACGCTGAATTTATTTGTTGTGTACACCGAGCAGCAGAAATAATTAACAAAGCGCAACAATTAATTGGATATATAAAACTATTATAAATCTATTTGAGATTCACATATTCATTCATAAAGGTCTTGTAGAGCAGCCGGTCATAAAGATACAAAGCCTTACTCATGACCTTATTCTTTGATGTGTGTTGCACCATATACAAGGGCCTTGAGATGAGCTTGTCAGTTCCATGAAGATGCATAGCTTTGCCCATTCATTGTTTTCGGTCAACAGTGAATATAAAAGACACAAAGACACTCAAGTCCTTGGCCTCTGGCTGAGACGCACACGCACACACACACACACACACACACACACACACACACACACACACACACACACACACACACACACACACACACACACACACACACACACACACACAGCATTGAGTGCACTACGATGGATATCTCTGGACGCCCTGCAATTGCCCCGACACAAGAGCGCTCATTAGTTGTCTTGCTTTTAAAGTGTTGGTTCTGGGAAGAAGAGGGAGGGAGGGAGGCAGGGAGGGAGAGAGAGCTAGGGAGAGACAGCGACAGAGAGGGAGAATATTTCTCCATGTTGGACAGAGGGAGGTAGTAACGTTTTTTATATGCTGATATCCTAAATCAAGATTGGTCATTATTTTGCTGCCAATAATAGCAATGGAAAAGTTCACTATCGGATTTCTTGTAAGAAATCATCCTTTGCAAAGATGCTTTCATAGGAATACATTTAAATATCTGCGCTTGGTGTGCACATTCCAAGCTTTTTAGTTTTGCTCTACACCTCAAACTTTTCCTACTATAATAACCCTCTCCCTCTTTTTTAAATGAGATGGATGCCAGACCAGTGCTTCACCACCACCACTGATCTTTGACGTACACAGGGCCAAGACAGCAGCAGCACAAACTAGGTATCCAGGTAAACAAGAACACACACACACACACACACACACACACACACACACGCTCAATAGCCCCAGGGTAAACGGTTCCCCCAGAAACCACTGGAGCTTCATAACTAACTCACCACCCATCTTATACAGTGGCTATACAGCATGTGTTGGAAATTAATTAGCTGTAGTGTGTGCGTCCGTTTCTTTGTATACCATAGACATACAATTAAAGTGGCCATTACGTAAATTTAAGTAACTAACTAAGCATGTTACTAAAACAACACATTTGCCCAACCTGCCACTGCGACCATCTGTATATTTTAATACATTAAGATGCAGACTATGGCTGTTGTGCTCCGAGAAGAAAGTTGTTTATTCAGGAGCTACTATAACTGTTCCGCATGAATAAATTCCCTCATAGATGATATAATAATAAAATAAAATAATAACACAAAAGGTACCACAGGGGATACTGCTCAATCAATGTTTGCCATTAGAATACATTTTGTTGAAAACAAACAGACACCCTTTATGAACTGTGTCTATGTAAAGCCAAACTATATGAGTATAAAAACATATAATAAGTAAATGCTATATAAAAACAGTGCTGTTTCATTTATTGCTATTCACTGAAGTCCTGCAGATCTTTTTTTGATGCCTTTGAATAGAGCTACCAAGGACGGCTTCCTGATACCGTTTGACGGGGCTGCCCCACTCTTTCACCGTTGTCTTTATCCTAGCCTTTTCATTTACTCAAGCAGGGATAAGGTCTGACAAGCCAGCGACAGTCACTACGCACATTGCCATGTTCTTCACTTGAACTGTTGCCAAGGCTAGCTAGGGACACAGAATGTTGGTCCACGCATACACACACAGTTGGCCGCGGTTCGTCGAAACACAGACAGGGGTGTAGTTCTGACACAACTAAGCAACAATTATGTAGCATAAAAAGAGATTGAAATGTTAGTACCCATACCATGGGAAATTATGTAAATGGCTGATGAACTATGTTCTCTTCTCTAGCCCGCACAAACAGTGATGTGCGCGGGCTGATGCGAGGCTACTTGTTATTAGGGTACACCAATGAAGAAAAGGCGCTGTGCTCCGGGGCTCACCTTCTTCTTCGACTTGAAGACATTGCAGCGGAACACGTTGCTCTGTCCGTCCCGGGCGATGTAGCTGAAGATCTTCAGATCCTGAGAGTCGTGGGACACGTAGAATATTCTGGAGGACAAGTAAAGTAATATTCATGAAAAAGATATATAGATAGAAACATTTATAATTTGCCGTTAGCATTTTAATTGGAAAATTGCTTTTACAAATTGCACCATTGACGCAATGACAGTCTCCTACTATTTTAATCGATTGAAATAGTTGTTGACATTTAGAAACGCAGCGATTGCACTATTGAAGTGGTTTGGAGCAACTCGGCTCTCGATTGTGATGTAACTGTCACGACCTAACTAGGGCCAATTCCACATCTCATCGAGGAGTCTGATGACAAACTGATGCCCACCTGCAGCTAATCGCTGCCCTTATCAGCCTCCCCCACCGGCTCCCGCCTCACACTGTTCTTCCCAAGATAGGTGATGTGCAAACAGCAGCTGCTCCCCCTTTGCCAAGGTCTAAAATGCGTAAGATTCAGCCAAATTACCTTTGACTTTGTCTTGAAGATTAGTAGTGTTGACTATTGTCTATGTGAGTTTTAAATGTTTTTAGCACTGTCATCGACAATAAGATACTTATGATGGTTGCAAAAACATATTTTATCGACATTGTCTGGAATTTACACTCTTATGTTTGCCAATTAAGTTTGAAGAAAACCAATTGCTTAAGATTCTATAGGAACCTCCAGTATAATTTTGCAGTGGGTGATCATCACACTGTATGGCTCCCTTTGAAATTAATGTTTTTACCTAAAATTAGAATAACATTATAATGTATATTCTTCTGAAAATTGGTGAGAGAGAAAAAGGGGGATCTTGAACAGACAAAGAGTGGAAAGAGACCATACCTTAAAAATTCCTGTAAATATAAACCGCTTGTTTGCAGAAGCTCAAAAATAAACAAGGCTTTTAACAGAATGTCATTACCCTGTAGTACACAATGAATATCAGCAAGAGAGTGCTTCTAATTGGGCTGTAATTGTGAGACATACAAAACGTTGACCTCTGGACAGCTGCCAATGCCATAGGTGAAAAGACGATGGTGGTAATGATCACACCACCTTCCGTACACGATTGTATAAATTGTTGACATTGCACTCATGTCGGTTTTAGCTTCTATTTTTACTAAAAGTTTGACAGTTTTTGACACTGTTCCGCAGATGGTTGACAATACATGAGACAATGCTCGAAGCAATGACTCATTCGTCACCTCACAATGGTAGGAAGATTGTCAAACAAAACACGGTTGAAACCAAAACACAAGAGATAGGGTGACAGAAGCGGAGCTTAAAAGCGAGATTAAATGAAAAATCGGTAGTGCTTGTCAGAGAAACATTGTTCCTTCCAAACCAACTCAAACAAGCATTTTTCTCTGTAAGCCTTGCAACAGGAATGCAAGCCTGCACATCTAGAGATGGTTAACTTTAGATACAAAGTTAGACATAATAAAGGCGTGAGTTGGTTTAGGTTTTATATTGTTAAAGAACCCAGAATTGTGTTTTTTCATGCACGTCTTCCATGATCTGCAGCAGAGTAGAAGGGCCTTTTCGGAGGTACTGTGATGTCGCTGCTAGCCGAAGGGGAGTGCAGACACCATGGTGGGGTGGAGCTTCGTCTGGGCTGCGGCCAATGAGAGTGTTGCGTCTCAAGGACGCGTACAGTCTAACCCCACAGTGTGTGGCACACTTCATATTCAACAATCTCGCTCATTAAAAGCACATGGCTGTGTGGATAACACGTCCCCTTTCCTTCCTAGAACTCCTACGCTTTTTTTTAATATCATAGTGTTCGAGGTTCGAGCTGAAACAGGGAGTTTGCTTACACTTAAAAGCTAGAGGGAAGATAACAAACACATTATGACCAATAAAATCCATTAGCTTCAGGGAAGAAGGTCATGCTGTAGAAAATAACAATGAGGGAGACACTGATGACGATGGCGGATTTATCTCAGTGTGCTAATGATGGTGTGATACAGGTGGTGTCATCATAGTGCACTGCAAGCAAATGACTTCTGCCCAAGCCCACAACGTTAGACTCATTAACACTGATTAGTGGGAGTAGTTATTCACCAGCTTTTTTTCCACAGAAGCAAATAAGCCAGACGTTTCACATTTTAATATCAGGGGGCTCCAGCGCCAGCCAAAACCTTTAATCCATCACATCAATCCTAGCACTAAACACCGAAAACACTAATCATGATAGTCATTAAAGAACTATTGACTTATACTTCATGATAAATGAGAGAAAACAGTTTCAATGGATCCTTTACCCTAAATTGACCTAACGACTACGGGCTTAATGCAAATGTAACTCAATGCTGAGACTAAACGCCCGGATCAAACCGTTTAATGTCTCCTGTTGCAAACACTCAATCTAAATCTCATACGACGTGTGAGTGGTAAAGATGACAGCAATTATGTTCACAGAAGTCCAAAATGTACAAAAAGCTGCATTACCAAATATGTTTGTTGTGCGTTGTTCCACCTTGCTAGCGGTCCCACCTGACTTTTATCGATGGGAAGAAGCAGCGAGTGTAAGGGAGCGTTTTCCACAGCAGTTGTCAAAGTGTTGCGGCTGCCGCTATGTAGGTCAGATACCTTGTCTTCATACTTCCTTCAACCACTCGGCACTTTGATGTTTTAAGCACCTTGTGCGTTATGCTGCGATTTATCCAATCCACTTACTTTTAACAAGCTCCACCTCCGAGAGGAAAATCACAGGTGAATGTCACAGGAGATCAAACGGTGCATTAATGAGCCCCATTTTGAGAGTAAAACCGTTTGAAAGGGGCGTCGTGTCGCGTTAGCCGTGGTGCTGGAGGACGGGCCGGGGAGCCGAGCTGGGTAGCCGAGCGGTCTCATTGGGAGGAAAAAAATGAACAAGAAATAAATCCCACTGAGGGATAAAAAGGAAAGATAAATGGAGTTAAACAGAGAGTAAGACACAGAGAGGTGGTGTCGGTGACCCTGAAAAAGCAATGAAAGAAGGGGGGGCGGGGAGCTATTCTTCCAGGTAACGGTGGAAAAGAGAAGAAATAAGGCACGTTTTGAAAAGGCAAAGAGCAATTGAAGGCGAGGAAGTTTAAGTGAAGACAGAGGAAAAGGCTTAACGTGTAAAGGGTACAAGATGGAAGCAGGGCGAAATAAATAATTATGCTGAGTGTATTGAGGGAGGAGAGGAGAGGAGAGAGAACGACTGCAGAGTTAAACGGACGATTCATGGGTACATGATTATTTTCTGTTTGGCGGCGCACTGCGATGCTGACAAACACATTCAGGGCTTTACTTGAGATTAAGCAGTGGCTGACACCGACTGCGGTAGCTGACACTGAATGCGGTAGGTCTGTCACAAGACGGATTTCACACAATGAAGAAGATGGGCAGCGGTGTTGGATTCAGTCCAGGTCACATATTTAGGAACCTAGTCATGAACACACTGCCTTCCTTAAAGGAAAACCAAATGGATTGCGAATGTGTGCGCATGCCGGTCACATCTGCAACACAACTTTTGAAGGACCCAGACTTACGTTGAGGTCAACAGGCATGAGAGTCTTTGGTGACCTTAAGAGTTTGTGGTGTGCTGACCTAACATCACACACACACACACACACACACACACACACACACACACACACACACACACACACACACACACACACACACACACACACACACACACACACACACACACACACACACACACGAGAGCCAACAGCAGTGATCAATTAGACAGAAGGGTCAGACCCAATCCGACTGAGGGAGCGTATGAAAGTGTACAACGCTGTACGCCCACACCTCAACGAGTTGACAACTGAATCTACATTTATACCATTTCTCAGCGCCTCTCAATTACATTATCGGAAATCCATAGTGCTGGCAGCCCAGTAATAAGACCCGTGGAACAGGGTGGACGGTATAACGTGACCTTGTACAAAGAGTCTTCCAGAAGCAGATGCGTGGAGGACTGCTCGATACACAACGGGTGTTTACTAGTCGACCTCGTGGGATAACGGAGACGTGGCCTCGGCCCGGAAGGAAGTGAAGCGATGAGGTGCCCCTTTGGCTGAGCAGGCAGAGCATATTGGTTTCAAATCACGCTCTCGAAGCCGGCGTAATGCATCGCTCTCACTCATTCGCCAATTTCCGGGCTCCAGCCCCTTCTTTTTTTGTTAATCCTTTCGACAGTTGTTTAGTATTTTAAGTCGTCAAACACCATCTGAAAAATGGGGTGTAGATGCCTTTTTGTTTTTTTAAATGGAGCTGTTAACAATATGTATTTGGTTAACAGCGAACAACAATGCAGAACACAATATAAAAATTTGCATTCTATAATTATTCAGTTAATTATGCAGCAATTCCAATCTTTCTGGTCGCAACAGCTGATTCCACATCAAAACACCATAGTTGGGAGTGTGTGTAAGCTGGCAGAACATTATTTGTCAAATAAGAGTGCGTGCGTGCAAGTTAATATTCACACACAGATTATCGCAGGTAAATGCTGACCTTGACGCAGTTTTATTTCCTTGATGCCAGGGAAGGCAAAAATACATAATCAACTCAACCACCTGACCTGTGTGTCGCAAGAGAAAGCTGATAGTGCCAAGAACCGATATGGAAATCACTCCATAAATGTAAATGGACTGCATTTATATAGCGCTTTTCTAACCATCGTCGGGAGAAGTTAGGGTTAGGTGCCTTGCTCAAGGACACCTCGACTAGGAGGAGCCGGGGATCTAACCAATAACCTTCAGGTTACCAGCCAACCCGCTCTACCTCCTGAGCTACTGCCACTCCAACAAATCCCATCTCTTTTCTGATCTGTCAGACACAACATAATTTACACTCGACTGGGGATTCAGCATATCACTCGATAGAAGTAGGAATATCGTAATTTAAAAAGTACTTTAGTCCTTGGAGGAGATAACTTGTTATGATTTTTTTGTACAAAACAATTTTTCCTTGTACTGGGATTTTTTGCTTGGTCTTCCGAATGTCTGTGTTGTTAAAAGTCCCTTGTGGCTTTTGCGAAAGTCTTTTGTGCATTTACCTCAACATTTTATGCTTGTTCCATTCCTGTAGTCTTTCTTTTCCTGTCAGTTGCCAGTACGGCTTTGTCTGTTCAGTAGGGTTCTCAGGCGTTTTTTTTCTCCTTAAATGCGCCCCTCTACAATACCAGCCCAGAGGTATTTCAAGCTGGATGCCAAATGAGCTAGCTTAGAATTTGCACACAAATAATAGCAAACGTATACATTAGCTGATCATCAACTTATATTGTAGTACTTGTCATCACTTAAAAAAAGAAATATATATATAGTAATTGCGCGCTTCTAATTATAATTTTGCACTCAGCTTGTTAGTGCTCATGTTCGTTCATTCTCATCAACCTGGCATTCCGCGTTGGCTTCAATGTCTGCGGGTATGGGCCGACCAAGGCAATCCTCTCCAATCGTGTGAATTTGTAGTGCAGTACCCATTTTAATTGCCCTGGGTCAATGTTACATATTGTACCTTTAAAGCGGTCTCATTAAAAATAAGCTGAGGGAAGGCCAGGTGCTGCAAGGTTAATGTATAATGTCTGGGATACCCACCTACCAGAAGAACAACAGGGGAGATCTACTCAGCCGAAGCAGAACACCTCCATAGAGCATGACTTAAAGGTTACTCCTACTCCAGGGGTTGCAAAATAACAAATTACGTCTACTCAACTTATTGTAATTGACAAGCTTTTGCATGTAAATCTACTTTCACTGAGAAGGCTTTCAGTTAAATAATACATTTCACTGCAGGAAAGTAATTTGTACAGAGTACACAGTACATAGGCTGTGGCAGAGGAAGAGCTTAAATGTAAGACAATATGTTATCTTTACACCCATCCCAACTATCAAAAGGCCAATCAAACTGATTCAACCTGTAGGCTAAGGTGACATATCAATATGAGCTATCAATCACTGGAGTCAGTCATCTCCACCCATCACGCTGCTAGTTTTGATATAAAATCAATAAATGTCAAGTAATGCCTAAATGCATTGTTACAAGTCACGAAGAGAAACATGCTCAAAGTTCTCTGACCTACCTTACTTTTTACTTTTACTTTCTGACTAGGTGTTTTTATATCAGTACTTTCACAACTTGAATAAATGTTGGAATTAGAATAACAATAATTATAATTCTAACAGGAAGATTAAATCTAAATGTAGTTCTAAGAAGGAGAAGAGACGTGTTATCTCCATGGTAACTGCTAACCGCAACTTTCTAGTGCTTTTTTTGGTAGCTAATTCTGACCTAAAAAATCATTGGATTCATGCGTTTCTTGACTTCCTCTGCATTTTGCTCGAGGGTTTTGGACCTTAGGCTGTATAAATATGTACAGTGTGTTTGTGCATCGAAAACAAGACAAGGGCAGAGTCATCGAAAGAGACTGAGTAAGAGAGAGGGACAGAGAGACGAATAGATAGAGAGAAGCTGTAATGTGCTCTTGGAGGTTACCATGGAGAGGGCATCCAGGGAGGCCACATGTGCCTCATTATAAAGTTCCAATTATGACTCCAAAACTGTCTGTGTAATTCCCTATGTGCCATGTGTATGGCCGTTGTTAAGTTAGAGATGCTCAATCCAAACCAAAACAGAGTAACTCGGGTGACGGCTAAATGCAGGATTTAACAGATTCCTCTGTTTACGCCCTGGTGGACTACATCTAAATGCGAGGATTGTTGAGTTATAATGTAATTTAGGAGGGGAACCTGATTAATCAGGAGTGTGTGTGCGTGTGTGCATGTGTGTGGTTGAGCGTGTGTGTTTGCAAGGGATGGCGGTTTTAATTAACACAACAGAAGGGCACCTCCAAAATGGTGTGTTTCAGATAGTTCTCATTCAACAGAGCAAGAGATGGAAGAAGTGGGGTGGATGGAGAGAGAGAGAGAGAGAGAGAGAGAGAGAGAGAGAGAGAGAGAGAGAGAGAGAGAGAGAGAGAGAGAGAGAGAGAGAGAGAGAGAGAGAGAGAGAGAGAGAGAGAGAGAGAGAGAGAGAGAGAGAGAGAGAGAGAGAGAGAGAGAGAGAGAGAGAGAGAGAGAGAGAGAGAGAGAGAGAGAGAGAGATGTTTTTGCAATGTATTTGTTTGTTAGTTATTTGCTCCGGGGGGATTTTTATTCAGACCTAAAGTGGGTGAAAAACAGGAAAACAGGAGAAAATAAGACATGCCAAGAGACAACTGTGGCTCAGACAGTGGTCCTTTTAGGTTTCTGTATGCATGCCTTAACCACTGATAACAGCAGTGTCCAACAGCTTGGGGGTTTGTATGCTAGTCACACAGGTGGAACAATCCCTGCTAACACTGCAAAACAAAAAACTAGCCAAGACTAAAATTGAATTTACATTTAACGCTTCATCCATATGTAGCATCGTCTCGGCCTACTGAGTACCAACCATTGAAATATATATTTATTGCAGTTCCACCTGTCTTGTCTCCCTATTTCCCTATTCATTGCTTTTAAATATTGTTCTTGTTTTCTGCAGTTCAATAAGACCTTGAGATTCCTGAAAGACACCAAACTGAATCAATAAATTATTATTGTGATGCATGTCTGCAGAGAGCATATCGTGCATTCTGTAGCCTTTGTCGAAGGCCGTCATATCTTAATATTCTTCAGGTATTCAACTGATCTATACCTACGGACTACACCTCTGGTTTTTCTTCTGGGTCATTAAGACATTTGATTATGCACTGGTCTTGAAGGAAGTGAGGATCCCAGACAAACAGACCTAAAAGTCTCACACTTCTTTTAAAAAGGGAGTAGCTCGCAATTGTTATCGCTTTGAGACAGCGCTTAAGGTTGGTGTGCGCCTATTAAAATGTCATTTTTGTGGATACGATTTGAGATGGCGCTCAGGCCAAGGTTAAGTGTAAGCATATGGTACGGTACTATCGGCAGTAATTACTGGAAGGAAGAAGCAGCTCTAAAAGACAACAACAATTACCGCAGTGGAGGGGGAGGTTAGAGGAGTTCTATTACCGGTCAGAAATATGAGCACACGTCCGCACGCGGTGGTGTCCTGGGAAGCGCACGTGGAGCCGGGCATTTGTTCGCTCAGGCATATCTCCCAACGAGCAGGAGGATGTGGAAGAACACACCCGAGGGGCCAGCAACGCAAAGCACCACACACCTGCTCCATCTCTTCTCAATTAATATCCATTTCAGAGGGCTGCTATTCCTACTGCTAATATCTGCCCGCCAAGGGGATCAACTGTTTACATTGCTGATAAAAAGTTAATAACAACGACTATATCATTTGAATAATTGCAATAAAAACTAAAAAGCGGCCGAAAAGTACCAAATTAGGAAAGTTTTGATGTATCATCGCTGTGAAGTAATAGCAAATAACTTTTTGTCATCCTAGCAGGTTGACAATCTGTGGGTTACTGCAATATAAAAGATTGTGCAAGGCAATTTTCTGAATGATTTCCCAGGCACAGAGTCGTTCAAGAGATATTTTGGGTTTTTCTTTGGACTCGGACGATTGACCAGCAAAAGTTCTTAATGCTTATAGATGCGTTTAACTTTGAAGTTCGTCCCGTTTTTCTGACCCAACCCAGCCCTAGCAACCATAGGTGGCAAATGGCTTTCATCACCAATTCCAATATTTCAAGCCAGAGTTAAATTAGAGCAGCCTAATAAGCCATGCAGTCCCTCGTTTCAGAGGTTGTTTACAGCTTTGTTGAACCTTCCTGTGATGTTGAGATATGTATGCAATTACCATTCCAGCACATCGACAATATGCACACATCGAAAAACCATTATTTTTTATTTATGATGGGACACGTCTTTTCCTATAGACAAAAAATGCAGGCATGTCACAGTTAGTCACAGAAATATCTTTCATAAACAGCAACTGTCGCCCTCTCGCCTACTCTATAACTGTCCAACACAAAGGTGATGCATAGCTCCATAAGCACTTCAATAAACACAAACAATTTCCTGTGAACCACAGGCTGCATATCATGCATCTGAAACATAAAAATCTGCGTAAAGGGCTTAATCGCTTGCAGGCAACGGAGCAGGGATTACACATCCATGAATAAATTAAGACCTGTCCTCCGTGATGGATGCAAAGACAACCTTCTGCCATACCACTGGAGGTTTCAGTTTGTTGCCATTTCATCAAGCAAGCTAGGGCTACATGCCTGGAAACAAAGTTTTTCTATCCAACCAAATCCGAAACTGAATATCTAAATAAGAATGCTCACGTAGAGGTCATCCATGTGTCAGATCAATACTAGCCATTAATCATATTCCAGTACAATCCAAATGTTGATTAAGCAAATGGTTTCAATATTCAGAATCAACTAAAAACCGATTTCCTTAACTATCTTAGTACACACAATATAATCTAAATCATAAGACTGGGCTAGAGTAAACATTTTCACAAGCTTTCTGAGTTTTAGAAATTTCTCAAAGCAAAGCTTTGGCAGTCATTGATGTAATCAACACACCAAATTGATATGGAGAGATCATTTCCTGGATTGAGGTAAATTGGCCTAAATCGTTAGACACTCATAATTGCCATCCTTTGAACATAAGGGAAAGCAGCAATGAAAGGTTTAACTGTGCAGGTTTAAGTGGGGTCGAGTGAACAAAGCGTGACTTTGCAGGGGGGAAAACTCGGTAAAGGCTATGGCTGCAAATGCATAAAGCATGTTGTAAAAAAAAATCATGCGGAAAATTGCTAGCAATAAAACAACATTTATTGTTCCTATAATGAGACTCGCTACAATGTCTCAGGTAATGATTAAAGCCCAATTGAAATGACAGTTTAATTGCGGCTTCTGGCTTCCTTTGATACTATAAATCTGGCACATTTAGCCTACAAAGGGTGTCGTACACACCATTACTCTGATGTACTAAAACCGTCATGCTTGTATGATGATGGTTATTGAGATTGCCAATATTGCTAAGTGCTACCCGATCCAACAACCAAATGCTAATGAAGATGTTCTTAGAACTTCTTGTCATTACATGCTTCATCAGCCATTTATAAATGTCGACTCATGTATACGTTTTACAGCAATTCATTTGAGCAATTCAAATAACTCAAGTCAGAAACAAGTTCTACAAACGCTTCAAGGCTTTGATAGGAATTGGACACCGCATTTAATAACAACAAAAAACATGATTTTTACCTCAAAATTAATTATTTTAAACAAACAATGCTGTATATAATGCATGTTCTCTGTGGTCTGAACATGGTCTAAAACATGGGCCAGGCCTCAATGTTTTGTGCGTGGATTTGTGTAGTATAGGCCTTGAGTCTAGCCCAAGACATCAGGAGAAGCAGTGTCTTCTACGGTTCTATTGCTGAAACAGCATAATGTGCAAGGCCATCTTTTCTCGCTCGAGACTGGTTAACTGCCCTATTCTGGTTCATGGAGCCAACGGATGACAAAATCTGATTTCTGATCTATGGCTGCGACTATTTGCCCTAGGAAAATGAATATATAACGTATATCTTTCTGATTTGATTTCTTGCATCTGAATGTACTGAGAGGAAACACACTATCAAAGGAAACCAATTGGCTTGTTTCAGTTTGCTTCGAGTTAAAGAGTTATAACAACTGATTGAGGAAACACGATAAACGATACATATATTTTCATAGTTCAATTTAAAAGTAAACCTAGCAGCATTCGCTTGCTAACTAGCACTTCTTAACCGTGATCATATTGAGCGGTGAGTGTAGACTGGAGGAACATGAACATATCCTTTTTACTCAGCTTTGAATATAGACACACTGTCACATCACATAAACAACAAAACAAAGCCAAGAGCCAACCTCACAACAACCCCCTCGACTTAAGAGGAAATGGCAGACTTTCTGGGTAAAGAGACACTCGGGAAGAACAAGAATAACATATCCATCTTCTTCGAAACAATCATTTCCAAAGCCTGCACTTCTGCATGCGTTTGCCATAGCACATGGGTGCGTTATCAAGCTGGTGGAACAAAAACAATGTTCCACTAGCTTTCTCATCTTCAGTTTCTCAAGAAATCCTCTGTGATTTTCAAAAGCCACTGTGTCCCTTTGTGTCGCGCATGGTGTGGGTGTCTCTCGCGCGAAGGCCGCACATTGTGCTTACGCAACATCAATGGAGGATCGTGGGTTTATCCGCCACCAGCCTATTCGGTTCAAGACATAATCCTTTGGTTCGAAACTCTCACCATCGTGCGTGGCTATCGGAGGCCGATGCAAACACATACCTCACGCACACACCCGCGACACTCTCATTGTTATTAAGGCAGGTTCGCCCTCCGTGTCCCCTATATGGCACCTGGCAAGGAAAAGCGGTGAATAACACATCCATACACCAACGGGGAGATGATTTGCTGCACCATCTATCTCTTTGTGCAATAGCGCTGAGCACTGTGGAGGGTGACCGGGGGGGGGGGGGGGGGGGGGGGGGGGGGGGGGGCACATGAAGGATTTCAAACCAAGACACAATGAACCGCCGGAGCAGATGCCGACGATAACATCCTCCCACTCAGGTTGGAATGAAAAGCCTGCCGCCAAATGGTGGCCCTTCGGGGGCCCGGGCCGGGGGCCAGTTTCAGACGTGTCGGAAGCCACAATGGTCGTGACCGATGAATTGTGAAATTGATGCAGCGATCTTTTGCGTGTGCGCCTGTGTTTGTGTGGGTGGTGGGAGATAATAGGCAGTGGGGAGGTATCTCTCCGAGTGGGGGATGCAGGTTACGGTGACCGTTGGTGAGCAGACACCAGAGCTGGCGTCTGCTCTGTTCAGCAGCCTTTCTATTTCAGACATCCTGATGCGTCTGGCCATGGAAATTAGGGGGATTTGTAGATCACATAATTCGTGGTTTTCCAATCTTTTTCGATAACCAATTAAAACACTACCTCAATAAAGCCTTCTGGGCCTCTGGCCATGGCCAAACCTAAATCCCACTATTAAAGAAGTGACTTTTGAAAAAAATCCAACGATCATATCGTTGGAGAAATGCATTGAGCAGCATCCAAGGCTACCAGCCCGCTCACCTGTAAATGGGGTCCTGCATCACCATCATTTTGCTCTCGTCCCACGTCCACTCCTTCTTCTGAGAAAGGAAAACAAAAGGGAATACATAAAACACATGACTCACGCCGGGGGTGTCAATTTAGACTAGGAATATTATGTAAAACCAGTGTACAAGCAAACCCATGAGTACAAAAGCAAACAAACACAGAAGATGGGAGCATTCTGGGTAGACCAGCTGTGTGTGTGTGGTGTGTGTGTGTGTATGTTTGTGTGTGTTTAGAAAGAAAAGGGAATTAATAAAACATATGAATCACACTAGGGGTGTTAAGTTAGGCTCTAGGAATATTATGTAAAACAAGTGTACAAGCAAAGACCCATGAGTACAAAAACAAACAAAAGCAGAAGATGGGAGAATTCTTGGTAGACCAGCTGTGTGTTTGTGCACATGTTTGCTTGCTTGTGTGCGTGCGTGCGTACACACACATACGTTGGTACACACCCATGGGTCTGCTCGCATACATGTGTGTGTTCGTTACTATGTATGTGTGTGTGTGCGTGTGTGGCTGCTGGCCAAGACAACAACCAATTAAGAGATCCAAACTGCAAAGATGCCACTGTAATCACATCGATAGCAACAAATCCAGCCTTCGGAAGGTTGTCAGTAAATCCAGCTGTAACGAGATCGTCCCCATCCCCGTGTAAAATGATATCAGGGTAAAAAAAGGAAAATATCCATCACAATCTAATACATGACGGGATAAATGATCCTGTTCCACTACAGTCAACCTGTACAAATATGGCCTCGGCTCCAGACCAAACGCCTACGCTCCGTTCCCCTCCCTCCCGTTAAACAATTGCGCTTCCGATTTCAATGTCACAATAAAACGAGGCTTGAGCGCACGCACACACACACACGCACGCGAGTAACACCGGCGCATAGATCACCGCATCGACCCGGCCCGGTGTTCCTTCAATCAACCCCCATCTCCGGCGACTCCATCTCCCTCACTTCCGCCGGCCGGAGACGCAGGGGGAATGGCCTCCCCAATCGGTTGCGCTGACATTTCGAACAACAATGGGTAAAATAGAAGAAAGAAAGGAGGGGAAATAAGGGCCGAGGCCAGACGTCATTTCAGACAGTCAGACCTTTTCATCACCGAAGCCATTCGGGGGATCAAGCCAAGGGATTGTTCTCCTTATCACCGTCGTGCGCCTGGGTCGTGCACAGGTGAGCGCCCCTGGGCCCGTCCATTAGTAACTCGTGGCTCGGTTGAAGGAGAGGAAGGCGATATGCTCGTCTTGGGGTCTCTGAGCTGTGCATGGTGCATGTGTAATGAAGACCTCCCCGCTCAGGTCCATTAGGACACTCTGGCCTGCAGGTAAAAGGTTTTAGCTTGCAAGCCGATCAAAACTATTGCATCTTCTTTGTTATGATCCTGATAAAATGTGTATAATTTATGTTTTATGAAAATGAGCGATTGTAGTTGATAAGGTCCGTCTGTTTACAGGCTGAAGCAGCTAAGGCTGTTTGTTCTGAATTGTATGTTTCACAATGAATGAAATGCTTCAAGGCCTACTGCGTGATCCTTGTTGAAAGCAACTCTTTGTTTTTGTGACAGTGGTGTAGTCTTCACCACACTGCTCATTCAATATCTCCACAGGTGACGGGGACAATGTCCAAGATGTTCGACAGGGGCTCAAGGCAGGCTGCTAAACTCCCTGCCAGCAGCCTTTTTCTTCTGAAACCGCCTTCGACACAGCAATTGATGAGCTGGCGTTACGTAAAATGGGGCAAACCGATGTCTGTCTGACGGGGCAGTCCATCATCTTCAGTGGTCCAGTTAGGGGCTTGAGTCTAGACTGCTCTCTCTCTGGTTTGAAAATCTGGGAGCATCCAGGCACTAAAGTACTATGCCAGCCATGTCTAAGCTCATCTCTGCAGACTTATTTCCATCTCAACCCCTCAAAAGGAGGTTACAATTTCCTTGTGGTTTAATTTAACTTTTATTCTCTACTCAACTACTGCTCCATTCTCTTTCCCTCATCGACTAATTGATCTATTGTACTTTTCGCTTCTCTCTTTATTCACTCTTCTTAAACAGGTCCTGGCCCCTTCTCTTCCCATGTTATATTCTGGATCTTTGCCATGCTGCGTTCCGCATGTTTATTTTCGTTTGTTCAATTAATGATGTGGAACTTCAAGGGGCATCAATCTGCAAGCCTGGTATAGGAAATTAATCAGAATGTGTTTCATAAGATTAGGAGATTGCACAACTCCTGCCGATGATAAGAGAGAGTTCACTTAAAAGAGGATACACATGGAAGTACTCTGGTCAAAACCCTTGAGTTTAGAAAATGAAATTACTTCTGATTTCATGTAACATATTCTGCTGGAACGTCACAACCAATTCCAGAACCGGTTGCAGGAAACCCTGAAAACCCTGTCACTGCTAAAGGGCTGAGCAGCAGGAGTTACAGGTTGAATGAAGCTCGAAATAGTTTTTAAAGTGTCCCACGCTCTGAAAAATCGAACATAAGGAGAGTGTCAATAGAAATGCTGAAACCATTTTGCTGAAACCAGTGTGTGTGCGTGTACGTGTGTGCGTGCAGAGAGAAAACACAGAGATATTCTGAAGAATCATAAAATTCTTACAATATGTACACGTTAATCCAAAAAGTTCCATCTGGTATTAATAATGTTTTGTTATTGATATGTGAAATATTTTAAGAACAAAAAAATATATAAGATGTTAAAATCAAAGACACATACAATGCCACTCACTTTTTTCTTTTTCCTCAGGTTCACCTTGACGCCCTCCACCGACACGATGATGTTAACCTTTTTCTTCTTGATGTTCTTCACCTTGAATTCGTACTACAGGAGTAGAGGACAGAGCTGGATGAGTACACATTCCTCTTTCAAACAGTTGGGATAAGGGTTGCAACTCACGATTATTTTCAAAGTGGATTACTCAAACGATTCGTTTTTGATTAATCGATTCGTCCTTTAGTATATGTCTAAGTGTCATAAATAATAACAAATGCCATCACAAGCTACCAGGATCCAAAGTGGCTTTATCTGACAAGCAGCCAAAAAACACTAAACTAGTTATCTGATAATGATTCATGAACTTTATATTTGATTTAAGTGCAACATTAACCAGCAAATGTTTGTTATTTGTACTTACTTATTTGTAATCACGATTAATCAATTATCTAAATTTGCATTCTCAGATTTCAGTTGATAGACGACAATCAAAATACATTTTAAACTTCATTCCAATATATATATATAGATATATTCTGCAAGGTTTTGTCTATAATGGATGAAAAAAAGGGTGACATCAATTAGGGCGATTGATCAATAAGGGAGCCTTCTCTACAAGCTCCATGACAACGGTCAAAGCGCTCTTAACTTCACACCAACAATAAAGACATTTGTCAAGGGAGTAACAAATGGTGCCGCTGAGCAAACTGTGTCACGGTCAGCACACCTCTGTCACAGTCGGTTTACACATTATAAGTCAGTCTGTGTACTGTACAAACACACACACACACACACACAGAGACACACACACACACACACACACACAGACACACACACACACACGGTCTGATGACCACTGGGAAATGACAATAACAGAGCAGATACCGGACAGTCAAGTTTTGATGAACACACACCATGATGACAGGTACACTTAGTGTATTCACTATGGTGTCTTTTAAATGTCAGAAGTGCGGGATGACCCAGTGTGAGTGAGTGAAGGCATCAGTATGTGCACTTAAAGACTGAACAGTACACAAACACACACCCGCCCACACCATTAGAAGGTAATTACCCCCGTCTGTTTTCCCACTTGACGGTGATTATAGAGGAGAGCGTTCCACATAGACTTCAACTTTATCAACATTTGTTGAAAAGTCTTAACTCCAAGGTTTAAATCAAACACATAGGGGGCCCTATTTTAACGGTCTGAAACGCAAGTGGGAAGCGCAAAGCGCAAGTAGCTTTGTGGGCGGTTCTACGGCGCTATCGCTATTTTACAGGCGGATAAATGACACTTGCGTCGCGGCGCAAGTGTCATTTATCCGCCTGTCAAAAGGGTTGGTCTGAAGCAGCCTAATTACCCGTAGGTGTGGTTTGGGCGTAACGTCCAACAAACCAATGAGAGTGCCAGCTCCCATCCCCTTTAAGAGCCATGAGCGCATTTGAATCGGACGAGTTGATATTTTGACAGCGCGTCTGCAGTCTCCGATGAGACAGATGCACATGAATTTCAAACTGCAAATGGCTCAGTTTATTGCCAAATAATATGGCCTAATTCACACATGGAATAAGGGGTTTTCTTTCACAACTTCAGAAATACTGAGTCTTCGCCAAAGAAAACGTATATGATATAACATATGATATGCGGTAACTGGTTCTATTTAATGATATACGCAATACATTATAAACATTGTTTCTTATCAGTATTGTATGCTATCCTAATATGCATGTGTCCCCGCGGTAATAGACATTGCCATTGATTGTATTATGCGTTACGTGTTTAGTTTGTGTGTGTTTAAACAGAGCACACACGCGCGCCCGCATTCATTCATTCTTTTTAACACTCACTCGCGGTAAAACAATGTTTTTCACGATCAAATACTCATCAATCCTAAAAGTTATGGGCATGTAGGCCTACCTACACGATGTCTGTGTCAAGAAAATATGTTTTTGATGTACGGTGTTTGCAGATGCATTGATTTAAAAGTACAACTTATTACCGCTGCATCAGCTGTTCTTTCCCAAATAATTTACCAAGAATGTGCGGCTAGGTAGATGAGAGAAGCAAAGTGTATGCGCGAGGTGCACAAGCAATCCGTATGCATCGCATGCGCATGTATGCATCCGCCCTTTAAATAGCATCTGAACAACGTGCCACTGACTTTAAACCAGGTATTTCCTGGTCAGTAGCGCAATGGTATTCAGCAACGGCAAAATAGCGTTTGCGCCAGAACACGCCTCCTCCTTCCGCCGAACCGCCCCTTGGGCAGTGTTGCCAGATTTGGTTGAGCTAAATCCGCCCAATCACGTTCCAAAACCCGCCCACTTCAGCAAAAAACCGCCCAATAACGTTTTTCACAGGAAAACGTTGAATAAACATTAAATGCATGTTGTGGTTCTAGTGTTATATGCGCCAAGAGTTACTTCTAATGGCTGCAATGTTTTATGCTCCGTCCGGTTGAGGAGTAATAATAAACATCCCTGGGGATTTTACCATATCGACTCGTCCTTCTGATTACGCGGTAACGCTACGGTATTAAACAATTAAGCCCAAATGGCAAGTTCTATTTTATTATCACAGACCGTGCATGTCACAGAAAATGTGGAAAAATGCACTTCCTGTATCCCAGTGCCAGGCCCAAGAATTAACAGCAGTAACATCAACCACCTGCCTTTGCGTTAGTCCTAATAGCGTATGTGTGTGCGCGAGAAAGGTGTGTGTGTGAGTGACGTCAGCGAGTGAGTGGACGAGCGAGGAGAGTGAGCGGTAGCGTGTGTGTCTAGTGAAGAAGCGAACGAGTCCGGTAGAATAAAGTATCCATCCTGTCAATGATCGGTGGCCGCTTCATTCCGACCTATAAGCAGACACACTGCCGGTGAGGTGGGCTCTTAATTCAACGTTACAATAGCCTACCTGCAACGAGCTTTGCTGTCATCTGCTGGGGCAGGCGCGATCCACGATTTTAATTCAGGGTCGGTCTCCCATTCCTTTCTATAAAGTTTTTTATATTTCCCCCACTTCGGCATGATGCTTATTTCGCTAACAGAGTTGAGAGAGAGCGGGCTTTTGCCTCAGACTTCTGCGTCGGCGCACAACGGTTTGTTGATGTGACATCACGACGTGAAGTATATTGAAGTATAGGCCTACTGAGTTTTGTATTTGTACCGTTTTTAAACCATAAAATAACAGTTTGGTGTGCTGTTTTCACATTAGTAAAAAACCGCCAGATATTGGCAAAAGCAGCCCAAAATGTATATACCCGCCCAATGCATTTTTTCCCCGCGAGATGAAATCTAAAGTAGCCCAATTGGGCGGGAACCCGCCCAATCTGGCAACACTGCCCTTGGGGCGCATGATCAATCCCTAATTTACCGGCGAGTGGCGCTGGTGGGAAAAGAACGCTCTGCGCCAGTTGTAAACTAGCAACGACACATGCGCCAGTGACTAAGTCACTTGCGCCGGATGCAAGATAGGGCCCAGGGTGTTGCACAAATTTATTTTTCCATTCCGGCAGACCTATCTTAGAAGAAGAAATAAGATAAATCTTTATTAATCCCTGGAGGAAAATGCTGGTGCCATAGCAGCAACAGCATATGCATATGAGTACTGAGTAGCATAGCATTGTCTAACTAGTCACATTCAACAACAACCATATAAATTATTTTAACGACTCTGCGTCGTTATGGACTCACTTCAATGCCCTGCGGCGGCATAAGGTTACCCAGGCAAACCGTCACTCCCCGCAGGTAGTAAAATATATTGTACCGTCAACCTGTACAAATATAGCCTCGGCTCCAGACCAAACGGAGTGAGTGAGTGAGTGAGTGAGTGAGTGAGTGAGTGAGTGAGTGAGTGAGTGAGTGAGACCTGGTGTTTGTGTGCCGGTGTGTGTGTGTGTGTGTGTGTGTGTGTGTGTGTGTGTGTGTGTGTGTGTGTGTGTGTGTGTGTGTGTGTGTGTGTGTGTGTGTGTGTGTGTGCCGGTGTGTGCGTGTGCCGGTGCATGCGTGGTGCGTGCGCGAGTGCGTTAGAAATGGGCCAGCTTGAACATAGGCCTATTATACTGTAACAATGTCAATGCTGTTACACCCCACCGCGGAGACAGTCTGATGATTGAAAAACCGTTGAAACCCAATTGATTGTAGAGGTTGAGTTTAATGATACAAACAGATGATCATCCATACTTCCATGTAGGAGATGTCTTTGAATGTGTGCGGTGATGACTGGTTTAACCTGTGTGCAGCCTCACCCAGCCCCAGAGACCAATAAGTCTGACTCGGGCCAGATGAGGCTGCCTGAACCAGCCTCATCCATCCACACTCCACATATCAGTTTTAGGTAAAAGGGCTAATAGCATGGCTTTGAAAACATGTTTAAATGACACTCTGATGAGATGTACTATCAATTCAAAGGATCATTATTGGGGGCTGGGTTCAGGCATACCTGTGTGCATTTTTGTGCACATTACCTGATGTATGTGCTTTGTCTGTCTTTCTGTGCGAGTACACACACGCACGCGCGCGCACATGCACATGCACACGCACACACTTCAATGACAGCACCTGGGTAGATGAAGATGCATAGAGTAGCCTAAGGAAGCAGCCAAGATCCACTCAGCCACACTCTATTGGAGTGATGGAGGGAGGAAAGTAGGGAGTCAGTATATACCCAGACGAAAGTCAAGCCAGACAGGGATACTCTGAGCTCCTTAAGCCAGGCTTAAGATGTGATGCAGACTGCAAAGCAACCCTCCAGTGAGCTGCCTGATGCTGTCTTGTAGCCCCGTCTGCGCTCCTTCAGGGGAATATTGTAAGCGAGACAGGCAATAAAGTAAAAATAATGAACGAAAGGAAAATAAAAGTTACTGTTAAAAAGCATTTGTGTGTTTGGGTTACACTAGGGCTGGGCGATCAATCGAATTCCGATCTCGATATCGATGTCACTGTCAAACGTTTTCTTTTTCTTTTTTTCATTGAATGTTTTATAGAAAGAACAGCTGGATACATTTCTGGACAACAATTTGATTTGAACATTTTCTTTTTAACCATTTTGTGTATTTTTTTGACAAAATTTCATGTTCTCAGTTACAAAGTGATTTCGGGAGAGACATGCTGAATAAACACATCATGTTTTCAAACTCAAAAATAATCGTTCGAATAATCGTGATTTCAATCCTCACCACAATAATTGTGATTATGATTTTTTCCATAATCGAGCAGCCCTAGATTACACCATGTTTTTTTTTACGAAAGTGAGAGATTTCAATGGATGAAATTGAGGGACCATCATTTCAACAGCAATCAGATCCATTATTATTGCTTCAAGCCTTAACTGGCTGCTGGGATAGCTGGCCATCAGAATCTACACGTGGACGCGGGGGGAAAACAGAATCTAGTCTAAAATTTTGAAGCATTGTAGTGGTTTGAGGCCCCACCCGGTAAATGAACCCATGTGCAGTTTGGAGTGGGACCCTGAGGCAGCAAAATCTTCTGGGAATCATTGTTTTACCTTAAGGTCTGAGGGGCTGCCAAACACTAGCTGGATGAGCAGTGCTTGCAAATGATTATTTGTCATGGCCAATTAGGGCTAATGAGCAGTCTGTGTTTATTTGTGTGCGTTTGTGCGTTTGTGCGTGTGTGCATGTGTGTGTGCGTGTGTGTGTGTGTGTGTGTGTCAGAGAGATGTGGCTAAACAAATAAATTGGCACATATAGCTTACAGACTGGTGGACTTGCCAACATTAGCCAATGAAAAAAAAATTGACATCAATAAAGATAACTGCAAAGACATATTTTTTTGCTCTGCTGTTAAAATAACATCCATCGTGATCTCGTAAATTATTCAGCTATGCAGGGGATTCACAGCTAACAGTCTCATGGCTTGACGAATCTAATATTCCATGGCTTGGACATTTTACTTAAAAACCGCCCATCTGCAGCAATGAGTGCAGTCTGGCATCAACCTGAGATAAAACTAGCATTAATTGAGGTATGCAGCGTTTTCTTTTTGCACCGTTTTTTGTGTACAGATAAACAGTAGTGATTCCCACCTAGTATTTTACTGTCTGAGGCGAAGGTCAGAATGAATTAACTTGAACAGGATGTTTATGGAGCGTTTCTGCAATGTTGGCAGAACAATAGAATCATCCATCAATCTTTCCTCTAGTATATCACCTGATACAATTGGGGTTATTTTCCTTTCTACGCTACTAGAATCTATTATTTTGGCAAGCCACAGGCCAACCACATAAAAGCTCAAACTTGTCACCACTCACAATGAAAGGCCTTGATCCAGACACACGTTTAAACTTTCCACTGGGGACACACAACAACACACCAACAAAATCACACACACACACCAAAACAACATCCTGTGCTACAAAATTGGATTTCACCAGCCTGATGGAGGAGTGACTGAAATAGAAAGTGTGTAAATTGCGCAAAAGTATGAATGTGTGTTCAATCACATAAACATTACTTTTGACAAACAGCAAATCAACCTCTGGAGAGAATTTTCCATTATAACCACCAGGTCCATGTGCTGGTCGAATTCTTATGCAAGTTAGAGGAACTTTTTACACTCTAAATACCAGTCTGGTTTGGCCAGGGCCCCGTCACCATTGGAGACGGGGTCAGAGGGTGAAAATGTGGAGGGGGGGAAAGGACAAGTTATCGTCATAGAAACGAGCGGTAATTATAGGATTCCGGATTGCTGCTGATATTTCTGAAAACGCAAACTTTGAAAAGGAGCAAAGGTTCTTTTCCTTTTTGGTTCTTCACTCATCCATAACAGAAAGGGTTATTATGTGGTTAAGTGTGGTGAAAATGTCTGAACCTTAAGACACGCTAACATTTTAACACAACCATTAATGTGTGCATCTCTTTCCTCAATTTTCCCTCTCAGCATCTTTCCCTCTCTAGTTACCACAATCCCCTCGTCATATCTCATCCGTTTCCCCCCCTCCCTGCTGACTGCTGCCTGATTCAATCCCCAGCAATATTGTTTATAGGAAGAAAGGAAGAGTCGTTTCATTTCTCCATAAAATCCATTTGTGCTTAAAAGAAGCCGCTGGGCCCGGCACTCCAGCACACCCGAACAAGGAGCTCTGTGTGTGTGTGTGTGTGTGTGTGTGTGTGTGTGTGTGTGTGTGTGTGTGTGTGTGTGTGTGTGTGTGTGTGTGTGTGTGTGTGTGTGTGTGTGTGTGTGTGTGTGTGTGTGTGTGTGTGTGTGTGTGTGTGTGTGTGTGTGTGTGTGGAAACACAAGAGCTTGCTCTACTCAGTAATGCTCTAACAGTGCTGCATAGCCAATGCACACACACATACTGTATGTGCATACACACAGGCTTACACACCGACACATAGACACACACACACACGGTTCAAGAGGAGAGAGCCACACAACATCATATATAATATATTGTTAAACATTCGATTTTAGTGGAGTATACTGGGGTTTCTCTTTTGGGAATGTATTAACACCACAACTGTCTGGTAAGACTTTGTTTAGCTCGGTGGGTCTGGTAGGCAGCCATATCTTTATAACCCATCTTGGGGTCTTCCAATTCCTGCCATGAGGATCCCGCCAATTCTTCAGCCGTTCAGTTAATTCATTTCCAGTTTTCATTTAGTTTTAACATGTCGTACAACAGGACGCGCTGTGCAAAGTGAAATGTATTGTTATTATTTGGACATCTTCATCCGCCTCTCTGTTTGTATGCCTGATCAATGAGACGGTCCACGTCCATCTTCCATTGATTCTGATCCGCAGCGGGTGCTGCCCGCCGGCTTGTACTTGATCGCTGATGCCAATTTCTCGCCTTCGCTAATTTAGTTATTCTTCACTCACTCGGCAATCCAATCCAGAGCCTCCTCCATGTCCCCCACTCGGTCTCTCTCTCTGCAACCTTCTGCCATTGTCTCTTATGGTTGTTCTACCGATTATAACCCTCCTCTGTTGGGAAAAGTTTGCTTTGACCGCCAGAGCATTATGATCAACAGTAAGATTGTCATGAACTAATCTCTTCCAATCTCTGTGAAAATAATTAACTACTACGTGCTCTTAGGCCAACGCAAAACACATTTACTGCATCTCGATTGCCTGAGCTGTCATCTCATCTCCCTCCCTCCATTTCAGAAATATGTGATTTTTGCTATTCATTCGCTCTGCACAAAATTGGAGACACAACCTGAGTAATGAAAAGCTTTCACTTTTATTCTTCTTATCCAGCATTGACACTGGAGGAATTTCAGCCTCTGCCAAAGCGGGGAGCCAAGCATTAATTCTGAGGCCATCAGTTTATTGGCATGTTGCCTCCATCCTCGGTGCTTGAGAGATGGTTGGAAAATAAACTGGTGTGGTGGATCTGGTAAACGTTGTAGATGTCATTCATAACTTTATAAAAAGTTACTCTGTTGTGTTGGATCTGTTATTTCATTCTTCAAAAGATTACATACCCCTCCCTGTTTGTCAACAGGCTTTCAAAATTCGAATTTCGAAATTCCAGTGTCAATGGAGAAGCTTAGCTGGATAGGTGGCGTGAATAAGAGGGATTTTAGGAGTGTCAACAGTTATATAAAATATTTTTGTAAATAAAGAGACATCTGCGCTGGCCGTCATTGACCTTATTGATAACATTATTTAAATCACTATCGATCAGCATTGACTACAGATATTTCCAGGTTATTTAAAGCTACAAGCTACGTGAAATGTTATGAAGGTTCAATTATAATCGGAGGTTCAAGATTTTAGGGCCTACTTATGAATTCCAGCATTTCCCATGGAATAAAGGATGCCATTTTGGTAAATGTCAGGCCCCTGATAGAGCAAAGATGTGCGTGTGTGCGTATGCCCGTGTGGGTGTGAGTGTGTGACAAGAGCACATTTGAATATCACGTGGCCATTGAAACTGCTTTTTTCTAGTGTTTTATGTTTGTTCGTTTCTTTATGATTATTTGGGCCATTTTTTAATATAATTGATATCAGATCATTAATATCAGATATGCAACAACAAGGAGTTATAGGACCAGTTCTTCCCAATATATATATTTCCGTGCATAGCAATAACAAACAAAAATCCCCCACTTAGAGATACACATACACATTCACACCAATAGGCTTCCAAGCAACCATTTACACAGACAAACCCCTTCCTGATGACAAGGCGGTCTTGGGAATACAATTTATAATTGGACCAACAGAGGCGTTGCTAGGCTGACAGTTGTGGTAACCACCCCCTCCAGCCCGAACCCCATCCAAACCACAAGACAGCAGCAAATGAGCAGCACTTTCTGCAGCATTTGCTCTTTGATGAAGGAGCAATCATTGAGGTATAAGAAGAAATGTGCTAGTGTTTTGGCCTCATGTTTTTTGGGATGGCTTTTTTAGTTAATTAACTAATGCATGGGGAATAACTGTTGAATTATGATGACAAATATAGGCTAATATATATCCTCGAAATATTGACATTGAAAGTGAAACAAAATGATGCGATGTGTGAAAACAATAGGCCTTTTTTATGCTGCACTTGTTCTACCTGGTATGTGGGAATGTGTTGAACTTACATACCAAACATTGCCACCTGTAAAAGAATAAAAAACTGCTCTCCAAGCCCATATTTAGTATGAGCAATGCTTTGTATTGCAATGGTCGACTGCAGCCTTCTCTACAAACCCAAGAGGTTTCACCTGTGCTTTTGGCAATGAACCACACAGGCACAACACACGCCGACCCAAGACACGCTGTGCACAACACTGTCGAAACAACGCAGTTACTCAAATGGCCAGAGAGAAATAGAAACCAATGGAGGGAACAGAGCCTACCTTGCAGAGAACTTAAGAAACCCTTGCAGAGAAGCCAGTCACATCCATCACCGTTTTCCATCTCCTCTAATCTCCAGCTCCTTGCACTTTGGTTCAACTTTGATAAGACTACCCCAGGGGCAGACCAAGTAAAAGAAAATGGCCTATATCCACCCTAGTACCTGTGGATCCTTATCCAAAGTGTATGGTGTGCTCTCCAATTCAACTCTTACCAGATTTGGGGGAGCCATATTACCTCCAATCTAACACCTCTGCAGCCGAGTCCTCTATCCATCACTGTTAACCTATTACGAGCAGAAGTTTGATAGTGTATGACTATTTTTTTCAAGTAGTGATTGGCTTTTTATCTCCATACATTTGAGAATTTCAGCACACTATTTTCTGTTGAAAAGTAGGCAGGGGATTCAGGCCTCAAAATGTATCTTACGAACCTGTTGACCGTGCAACCAGTTGAAACCAGCCGACGGGATGAATCCAAAACTATTATTTAATTTTCTTCGATTCTACCATTCAATAGCCTTTTTCGAAAAGGTAGAAAATAGATGATATCCCCATACCTGCAAGGGCTATAATATGTAATGCAATGTTGGTACTGAAAGAAAGATAACACCTCCGAGATCTTCACCTTGTGTTATTGAAGGTGGATACTACTACATGGTTAGTGAGTTAGAACACAGCATAAGTGGATGATTTCATTTCCGCCTGAAATAAAAAGGTCCTGTTTTGGATTGAATATCATCTAGTGCATTATCAGTTGGTAGCCCTATAGTACTATAGGGCCACTGATTGTAATGTTTAGGTGCAAAGACACATGGTGGTTTTATGCATTCAAACACAGCAACGGCCAGAGATAATTTTTGGTTGTAAAAAGAAAAAGTGTTTCTTCTTGAAAGTTATTTGCTTCCAGTCTGGCAAGTTGTCACAGAGTAAAATGGTTTGGACTGTTGGAATCAGTGGATGATGTATAGTTTTTGAGGCTCAAATTATGAGGAAAAAGATTGCAATTGCTCTGCATAATACAGTAACGAAAAAATAAATAAAAAGTTATGTTATTATTAATTAGTTTCGGGTTGGAAGTGTCTTTTTTGTTTAGCTAACAATGGTCTTAAAGTTGCAAATCTGTTATGTCTTATCTTAGGCTGGCAAAAATCAGACTCTCAGTGAACACCAATGCTCAAAAGTTTTCAAGAGTGGAATTCTTTAAAAGAGTACTTCAACACCCTACAAACCTTGTGCAGTAGTATTGCGATCTGTTCAAAGACAGATCTCTCCGGTGTTCGGTTGTGGGGGGGGGAGGGGGGGGGGGAGGGTAGTGGCTTTGCCCGGACACAGGCCATTTCAGTAAAAAGAGGTTATGGTAATGCCTAATTACAATTCACCAGTCAATAAAGGAATGACAACTCATCATAACAATATAGACAATGCAATACAATCATGTATTGTGTCACATTGAAACAGAAAGAAAGAACAGAACTGACGAGGAAGACCATTTTTGCAGTATTGATGATGCAAGAGCAGCTAATTGGCTAATTCCTATTTGAAACCACAAAGCAAAAAGGGCAACAAAATAAAAAAGTAATCGAGTAATCAATGCATTTTCTTATGTGCTAGTACTCAATGATATTTGGAGAACAGACACATTCGTGGGAGACACCAAACGGATTATTAACGCTGGTATACTTTTCTGAAGGGAATGTTTTGAAGTATTCTTTAATTATTTTGACAGTTCATTAAATGGTATTCATTCTTTGCAAGACTCAGGATTTCAAAAGGTTGAATTCTCTTCGAAAATCTAAAAGCAGTATTGCAGCAGCTATGCTGAAAAAGGGGTTAGAAGTATTTTCCATGCACCATTAAGTGAATCGCTCCTAATTCTCAGCATACTCAAGCTATTGAAGGCCAATGCTAAAAAGATTTATGGAATGCAGTTAGGGCTGGGCGATAACTCGATTAAGATTATTAATCGCGATAAATCTCACGTCGATTACGACGATAAGCATTAGACATAAATGCTCGATATGAAAAAATAAAATAATAATAATAATAAAAAATAATTAAAAAAATAAAATACAATTTTCTGATATGGATTTACCTGACAGCCAATGCGGCAGAAATAAACAAAATAGTCAGATCGCAGTTTTGCGGTTAATGCCTAAGTACACGCCCATTCCCTGGTGCATGTTTGAGCTTCCGTTACACACACACACACACACACACACACACACACACACACACACACACACACACACACACACACACACACACACACACACACACACACACACAGCCTGAAAATAAGAGAAAAATATATATATATTATTTAAAAAGAAAAATTAAATATTATATATCATAAAAAATAATCATGATAATATTTTTTGCAATATCGCCCAGCCCTAAATGCAGTGTGTTTTGTCCAACAGTGCTAGCAGCAATAGCCTTTGGCATCCTGTCCATAACATTAGGCCCTGAAGTATCGTAATTAAATATTCATTAGTTATATTCAGTTTATACTGTGAGAAGGGTCTTTTCAATGCTGAGTGTGTTTCAAGAGGGTGAATTAACAAGCATGAGAAAAACTCACCAAATACCTACATTTACAAGATAAATCATGCTCCACTGCTGTAAAAGCTCTAACTAGTCGTTAAAAGGTTTCGGTTCGGCTCCAAGGAAAAACGAAAGAAGAGAAACCCGTACTCCGAGGACCTTCAATCACCGAAGTTTCCATGGCCATATCTTGGGCTGGGGTTTACAATCGGTGCATTTCATAGAGAAAAACATGCTGAAAACCTTGTACATACAAATTGAGAATGGCAATGGCCAAAACAAAGTGATGAGAAAAACATTTTTTGATACCATAGTAAGTTTGAAAACAGAAAGTGGATTTTGAAATGACACACTTTCCTTAGTAGTTGATATATTTCCAGGCAGGGGGGAGACAAGCCAAAGCACTCGACACAAACACATGCTGGGACAGCGGCAGGAAGCATAAGGACGCCGAAACAAACACACGGATGAAACCAGAGAAAGACAAAAAGGCAAACATCACTGGAGGCCGAGACAGGATGCGCCACCAACCCCTCCTCAGGGGAAAACACTGAAACAACCTGACAAGAAGTGGAGGAAGCTAAGAGGGAAAATTAAAATCGGCAGTAGGCCAGGGATGTTACACAGTACTCCAACAAGACAGACATGCAAAAAATGGAAAGGTATGTGCATGTGACATGTTATTCCCAGAGATAGTGGGGCGGCCCAAAGGCACTCCTGTTTTATCGCCTGGGGCACAATCTCTTTTTGTCGCCACAGTACAGGGCAAAATACTGAAAGTAATGATTACCAGGGTAAAGGCTTGGGATGTGACTGCCTACACTGCGTACAGCGATTATGACAAGTTGTGGCAGCCAATGGCCTGCAGGGAGGCGTCACTGTGTTGGGGTGGTTAACAGCCGTATCAAGCTGAAAAGCTTGTTTGTCAAAAAGAGAAGTGAGAGAGATGATGGATGAGAAACAGGGGGAACACTGCATGGGATAGTGAGAGTAAGGGCTGTGCGATATGGGAAAAAATGAATATCCCAATACATTTTCTCCATTTCACGATATACAATATATATCTCGATACTTTGAAATCGTCTAGGACCCCATGAAATCACACTTTTACCCTTTACTGTTTTCACTACAATCCCAACAAACCATACCATTCTTGGTTAACTTCCCAGGTGGTTTCCATCAAAACATGTGATATTTTCATGTTAGTGATTAATCACAATTGAGTTGAAATAAGACATTTTTTATTCAAACAAAGCACAAATTGCAAAAACATCTTCAAAATTACAAAAAAGGGGCAATATAAAACTGAGCAGCTCAGAACAAAGAGAGAGAGGGAGAGCGAGAGTGAGAGAGGCTCATAAACATTAAGGCTGAATCTTCTAAAAATATTTTACACAAAAAACTCATTTAGGCAGCATTTTCTTTATATGTAGGCCATTGCAATGAATTAAACTAAAATATTATAAACTCATTTTATTTACACATTACAATGTGTTCGATATTTTTGAGCCCATTGAATTAATTTATTTAGGAATTGAAAGTGTGCTACCCTCTACCCCCAGCGCCTTGCCGGGGTCGACAAATAGATAACTCCTAGAAAAACCCAGATGACTGTAAAATACTCCATACTTACGATATAATAATTGTATGTATCTCACACAGCTTTTTCGGAGATAGATAGAGTATATTCGATATATCGCACAGCCCTAGTGAGAGTGAGAGGGGGGAAAAAAGCTGTTTTAAAAATTAAAAAGTGTAACGAAAGGAAAAGAAAACATCCACGTGTGGACCGATGGAACAATAGTAAGGAAGTGGAATCTGTAACACACCACACAGGCACTGCCTTTACAAAGTCTTCACTCGAAACCCCAACTAGAAGTGACCAAACCACAATAGACTATAGACTAGTAATCACTTTGTAGGAGCTACTGCGAAGGGCATGGATGTGCCAGATTCCACCCTATCAAGAGCACTGTATACAACCGGTCTCTATGGGACGAAGGCCACAATCCATAACTCAAGCAGAATCGATTCACAGCACGTAAAAGTTAAACTTGAAAGCGTATAACTAAGTGGGAGATACAGATATGTGGTGAGATTCAACAAGATGGAGATCGTTAATGTGTGCTTCAAGTGTAATATTGCCAAGAGCTCCAAAATCAGGCTTGGTTCCACCATACACGGGTCTATGAGTACTTCATTAAACGTCAGCCCTGTCTATTTTATAATCCAAATGGGATAAATCAAAAGGCCTCTCGGTCCAAGTATGCCAACTTTCCCTTATACAATTTGAAAGGTGGAGAAAAAAAAAATGGAACATGCTCCCTTTATATCGTCATCTAACTCTTAAGGCTGTGGGGCAAAATTGGATTTCCTCGCTGTGGCATTCAAATGCAATTGGAGGGAGACTAAGCGTGGCCGAATGAGTTAATATGATCCTCTGACTGGGAGGCAAACTGAGAAAGAGAGAAGAGACAGATCATCACGCGGCCAACGGGAGAGGGACAGACGGACTGGAGAGAGAGGAGAAGTATGGGAAAGGGGAAGAAAGCCAGGCGAGCCATTTCATAAAACCAAGTAGAGAAACGTATGAAATAGGAACTGAGGATACCCCGCCTTCCCTCTTCAATGTTGAAACAGGCTGAAAGATGACTCAGAGATGAATGGAGGCTATGATATTATTTTCCGGGTTTAGGTAGAGGTGGCAAATAGCATATATAATGAGAAAGATTGGAGGAATGAAAGGAAGAACGATTATAAGAGAAATGGACCCACTGAGACGAAAATACGCAGCAGTACAAATAAATGAATAAAAGTTATAAACTCAAGCGAGAACTGACATGTTGGGGGAATGGGCTTGGGAAAATTGCACAGTAAGTAACCGAGTTGGAAGATCTGTCATTCCTCTCTTTCCTGTTGTCCACTCAGGGCTGACAGGTGATATTACATGTGGAGCAGAGCTCCCCTCAGTGTCAGTTCCGCTGGACACAGCATCCTATTGGATTGGAAAGCAGCATGCCACACAAAACGGAGGTATCTCTATGGTCTTTATTCATCAATGTTTATTCTGAAGCCATAACGGAGGAAAAATATAGCAAAACCTAACTTGTTGACCATACGAACCGAAAGACCATCATCTATTACAAAATTAACTTTATTTTTTATAAGCCTTGCTTTAGAACCAACTAATACAACTAGCTCAATGGCAATGCTGAACATATATCACACAAGTCGACCTACATATTCAATATATTTTAGGATTTCAGATTCAGTAGCTCAAATGTATTGGCATGCATACAGTTTTAATTCATAAAGGGCAACGGCTTCTTACTGAAACCTCTTCGTAGCTGGTACGAGCCCCAGAATGTTTCTCATATTGCCAACATGATTCTGCTTTTTGATCGGAGGCCAAATCCGCCTCCTTCTGCCTTCTCTTTCCATGCCTGTGTTTCCTCTGCTCTTCCTCCTGCCACCTCAACCCACTTCAGCAACCATCAGAAACACTCCTCCCCCCCCCCAAGCAGCCCTGTTTATTTCAGTCGAAATGTGCCGACATAACCTCAGACTAACACTTAATTTATACTTCTGCGTTGAATGGCCGGCACATAGGTACTTCAAGGTTCTCTGCATTACCGGCATGCCAAAAGTGTCCGCCACGGCTTAGATCCAGGTTTTAAGAACTTTGATTCAACCTTAAGGCTCACAGAGCCCACACACACACACACACACACACACACACACACACACACACACACACACACACACACACACACACACACACACACACACACACACACACACACACACACACACACACACACACACCCAGAGCACCCAGAGCACCCAGAGCACCCAGAGCACCCAGAGCACCCAGAGCACCCAGAGCACCCAGAACATCAATCCCAGATTATATGCTGTAAATACATTAACATACATATGTATGTGTACATACACCAATTTAACACCACACAGATATGAGAAACGCTCACACATGTACGAAACCTACAAAAAGTAAAGACACACAAAACTCTTACTTCAAACCTGATCTCGGTTTGAAATGAGGCAGGCCGAGAGGGTGGGGGAGAGAGAAAGAGAGTGAGTGAAACCCAGAGCAAATGAGATAAGAGTCAAGAGACATGGTGGGAGGATGGGATGTGGGTGCATGGAATAGAGGAGCAGGCATGCAGGCCGACACAGTGATGTATGCTTTCTTTGCCAGGAGAAGAAACTGTAATTAGAGTGCATTTCAAAGTCCTCTCTAGGGAAGGGAGGAGTATCAAAGCTGACAGCGCTCTCCCTGCTTCAACTCAAAGACCAAGACGACCCTCTCAGCCGTGCGAGAGACAGATAGGTCCTTTTGCCTTTGGTAGATGCAAAAGAAAATCGTTTGGGTTGGTAGTCTTGGGTAGACCAACCAACAAAGTGAGCCGGGCTGCAATTATAAGCTTGCCCTCAAACAAGTAGATGTCGCTTGTTTAACTGCGGCTGCCAGTCTGACCGCCACCCCAATGTCTACCAAACACTGCCAGACATCACGCCTCCCAGAATGCAACGAAGACTCTCACTCTTCACTTCGATCAGCCAACCATCACAGTTGCACACGGTGATGTCTGACTCTGCCCTGGAGATGTTAGTTAGACTGAAACGTATTTCACATGAAAATTCCTACTAAACGAATTTCACATGAAAACTTCAAGTCCATAAAACACACAACCCTCTTCCTCACTTTTTCCCAGCATGAGCAGCAACCTCAAACCTCAAAGCCCATATCGACTCTGCTTGTAAAAGATAATTCATTCTTCAAAGCAGTAGTGATTATGAACCGATAAAGGGTGACCATTATAGTCATTTTGTCTTTCATATACCATGGAAACGTCTTCCCTTTCATTAAGGCTCCATGCTTCAGCACCACCCAGGTGCATCTTTTAATGGCCCGCCAGCCTTATGATGATGTTCATGCATCTAACTCTGAGAGGGAGAGGCGTGTGTCTGCAGTGCTTCGTCCTCTCGTCTCCTATGAGGCTGCCGAGAGTGAGGAGTGGGTCCTTACCCACTCTTTCTCGCTGGGGCTGTACGGAGACTATGTGTGAGATATGGGTGTGATGGGCAAAGAAATAAGAGCAAATGCCTGTCAAATCTCAAAGATATATCCATGATACGTGATCCATAATGCATAAACAGAAAGACGTGTATGTGGACACACCATTCATCAGCACCAGTCAAGCACTTCCAAAGTAGCAGTTTCCTAGATAAACGCATTTCATTTTACATTTAGTATAACCTGTTCTGGGAAGGGGTAACAAATTTAAAAGCAAAAGGAATGAACTCAATAGTTTACACTGAATTTATGGTAGGGGCGTTGTAATCGAAAACAAGCATTAACAAAATAATAAGCACTTCATGTTTATGTTTTCGAACAATGATTTAAGATGTAATCTATCATTTCAGATCACAAGAACATTAGAAAGGATTCCATTGTTTTGCAGAGTTACAGTAGCCCAGCTCATGTTCATTGGAGGGGAATTCACCAATAATGACCTGCTTAAGATTTTCAATCCGTTCCGAATAGTCGCTTATTCAAAACGAGTACCAGTCACAACAAAACAATACTGTAAATTTAAACTAACCCTAACACCCGGATTATCACAGGTCGACTACAAATAACAGTGCCGAAAAAAGTGCAGGATTATCTGTGTGTTTAAATATACGTATCCAGCGTATCCCTTTAAACGAACATTAGCATTAGGCTGGTGTCGCCATTGTAGAAATCCTCCTTCATGATGGTTAATTGAAGTCCCTCAGACACCTCAATAGATTCAGAAAGATTAGCTATCTGCCAAATTGAGAGTACGACATCCAAAGCTTGTGCAGCATTTAAAATAACTATGGCCGGTGGCCAGGAACAGAGACTATGATAGATGAACTAGGTGAACACTCGGACCTGTGAAAGTAATAACGGCTGCTCTATTATTAAAGGCCAGGTTATCGCCAGTACCGGAGGCTGGCTGACGCTGATGGATGTACCGGGGAGGGGGCTGCACATCACCGGGGATCTGGCAGGGAAGCAAGGGTAGAGGGCGGCACCTTAGGTTTACCGTGGGAACAGCACTTGGCGCCGGGTGTGGGTGCAGTTGTGTGCAGATGGTCCCTGTGTGTTCCGCCTCCACATCCGTCATCATCCATCGCTTCGGAAAACGTTCATGGATTCTGTCCCCCTTGTGTAGATCGCGCCAAAACCACCCAGCCGTGCATCAAAAGCACCTTTTAAAAAGGTGTAAAATGGATCCAACATGTCATGGATCAAAGTAACAACATAATAAAATAACACATGAAACATTATTTAGATGAACCATGCTTAGTGGGAAAAGCAGACAGTTCATAATAAAAGGTTTGCTTGGAAGGTAAGGGCCAACGCTCTCACGCTCTCAAGTCCTCTGGGATGATAAATCATAAAAACAAAATGCCTTTTTCGTCTCATCTGCGTCTCCGTGCGGTACAGTGCTAATTAGTTAAATGTTTGTTAGCATTGTTTTCATTGAGAAATGGTGAATAAGCCCACATTACCACTTCCAAACCACTGCTTTACATAGCAGATGCTGGGGACAAAACAGATGGTGGAAACTAAACTCTTTCACCCTCTAAGAAAAGATGTTCTGTAATCAGAGCACGACAGAGCTGCAGCCAATGGAAATGAAAAGAGTCCACTCGTCAAAAGAATATAGAAACAATTGTGAAAATGGTGTCTATATCCACAGCTTTATCATGTTTCATCTTTTAAGAGATACAATCTAAATTGAGAACGATAAATCTAAAGAAAGCGAACGGGTACATATACCAGCGGGAAAGTGATGAGGCACAGAGAGAACAAAGTGTACGAGACAAAGAATGAGAAAGAAAGGGAAATGGAGATGGAGTTCAGATGGAGTGGAGGACAGACACAATGGCCACGCCATTACTCGGCTTATATCCTATGAACCACTTAAGTGGGAACACTTTCCCTGGCTATTAGTTTCTAGAAATAATATACGGCATCTAATGGCCGTCGCTTACGGACTCTATGGATAGATCCACAAGACTTGTATGAGAGAGAGAAAGAGATAACAATCAACACAGCACAGGCTAAACATCTCCCGCCCGCGATTTAATAGTAGTCTAACCTCTGTTTAGCTCCAGGTCTAATAAAAACATTGAGGGGTGAACTGTTGTATTTTTTGCAGGGCCCGTTCAAAACGGGCCTTTTCAAAATGGGCCCGTTGGGAACAGGACCGATTGCTTGGGCTCTGGTATTGCTTTCCCAAGATACGCTCATCCAGACAACTTCACAATCACCACCCTGCTCCCTCGGGTCCTCAGGAATACGCCCGCCAAGTGCAAAGTCGATCGGATGAACGGCTGTCGAGGGAATCCAAGAGCCGGCCGACATAAAGAGACTCCTCTAATTAAAGTGAGATACAACACATTGTGTTTTTCCCTTTTTGTGCCTTGATTAAGATCAACAGAGATTCAGCCTACATGGCAGCTTCTCATGGCTGGAAACCCTCCACCAATTCAGCCGGGCTGGAAAGAGAAAAGGTCAAGAGTCCAATGTGACTGAATAGATTAACTCGTTTTACATGACGGCTAAATGGACGGGGCCTTATTATAACCTTATCTTGTTCCTATAAAAAAAAAAAAGGCCTACCTGCCTGGCAGTTTCTCTTTCTATTGCTGTGCAAACACAGCGTATGTGAATGTTATGAGAGCGAGGTGTTGCCATGCATGGCTAAAACACAGCTGTCTTGTGTGCTGCTGAACTGTCTGTGAATGTGTGGAACCCTGGCAGCCCGCCATGTTTGTTTGAACTGACACAGGAGAATTACTGTTGACCCAACCCTTTACAGCCACCGACAGGGAATAGATGCCTTAACAGTCTCCTCATAATTGTAGTAGACTAATGCTAGATTTCATCCATTTCATCTGGTGGTGCATTTTTACTTTACACCACACTGCAGTGCATAGCATGTGACATTTTAAAGAATACGCCCCTCTGATCTTTTTAGACTGCGCGGTAAAGAGCAAAGGACAAAGATTAAAAAAACACATTACACAAACACTCTTCTCCAACAACAGGGATGGTTACCAAAACATAGGGACAAGCAATTGCTATTTCCGGCTGGGGTTGATGTCAGGTGACATTACATAATAAGCTAAGGTTAACCGCTACTATAATCCCCTATTTATCACTTTGGATCGTGTTGTGGCTGATATCAGTGGTTGGTATCTCTACCAGGACAAGAGTGGAGCACCAATATGTATTCACCATATTATATTTCAAATAGTTATGCAAATGCACTCTGTTCAATGGGTGCTGTGCATGCGGTAATTTATCATCATTCAGGGGCCGGTTCAGGACCACTGCCTGCAATATCCATTTTATTAGCACATAGTCAATGTTCATTAGCAGCACCATAATATACATTGGGCTCTTGAAGTCAAAAATTAACCTTGAAACTATCCTTCCATAACACATTGCCACAATGCATTAGGACAATACCAGGATGCTGCTATGTTACGGTAGTACCAGTATGCCCCAGTACAGTTATATAGTGGTGAACCAAAAGGAAAAGGTTAATGTGTAAGCAGTGCGCTTGTGCGAATGCTAATAAGCAAAACAGCTCGACTGTGCTACATGAGGTTTTAGAGACGCTGAACAAAGGAACAAGATGCTGGTGTTAATCTGGCCCAGAACACTGGCCAGTGGCCACTGAACATTGTTTAGAGTTGAAGCACACAGGCCCCTTCCTGTTGTGTAGGAGAAAGAGGGGAGGAGGTGGTGGAGGGGGGGGGGGGGTTCTGCTGCTGGCAGAGCAGGCAAAGAAAAGGACAATACCCCCCTGAGAAGTTGGCCATATAAATGTCAGCCAAACAAAAAGAGAGAAAGAACAGCAGAAAGTTAGCTGCGCCGCAATCTAAATTCTAGTCATCCTCGCCACAGACGTTGGGAGGAACGTTTTATGTGGCCGCCATTAAAAAAGAAAGGTCCTTGGCCAATGTTTGTATCAATCTGGTGCCGGCCGAGAGTTTTATTGGACAGCACACAGACTCATATCAGACCGGCGCAGCATTAATTAAATAGCCCTGCGATCCCCGCCACTCTAGGGAACGGTGCCTTCGTGTTGCACCGGGCTGCTGCCCGCTGCACGGTGACAAAGTGTGTTTGTGTCTGAAAGTAGGTCTATTGGTACGCCACAGGTGCTGTGAACTTCAAGGCTTTGCGGCGACAGAGGGTGTTTATATTCGTGGAAACATTAGAGCGATCACTGCTTGCGCTAATTCAATTAATGAAGCCACATTAATCATTTGACATTAAAATATAAATCAGGTAATAAGTCATTAATACGGTTGGCTGTGGTCTAATTTAATTAGCATGCTGTGGAAATGAATCCAAGCAGGGTTTTTAACCCCAAGGGCTGAATTATTTTTTAAATCTTAGTGTGATTTCTTGAAGATGGATAAAAGTACATGATTTATTTCACGGTTTTAGCAAACCATTGCTCGAGTATCACGTCTTTATTCTCAATGTGGTCCATCAACTCATCGAGTTTTGCAATTATATGGATTTTATTGATTATTTATTCTACTTCAGCTGCACAAATAAAAAAAAAATTGAAGATTTTGTAAATGGCAGTGAAATATAGTTTGAAAAGATTGAATAAATAAAGTTCTGTATGTTAAAATATATAGGCTGTTCGATTGATATTTTACCAGCAAAATACCAATGCCATAGAATGACATACACATCTCTCACATAAATAAAAGAAAATAAATCCAAGAATGTTGCCAGCTGTCCATAGCTGTACAAGAATCAAGAACTGGAGTGTACCATTCAGCTGGTCACCTAACCAGACAAAGGTAAAAATCACAAATCCAATTATCCAGAATCAGTCATCCAGAAATCCCAGCCAGAAAGTCAGGGAGTTTCACCCTCACATCTCTGGAGTTTGAGGTCAGTCGGGGCAGCCGTTTGGCACCCGAAGAGATGAATGACCACGGCCAGAAGCTAATCCCTCATTGGGAGCAATTATCTTGAATCTCCTAAAATGGCAAATTAAAAAGGACTCCAAAAGGGCATAGCAACATTGCACGCACAGACACACACAGGCTCCGAAAAGCTGGGCTCTTTGAAGTTCATAAGGGCTTTTTCACAATTCCAAAATGTTCTGGGGAAAAGGGTCACCTTGGTTCTCAGTAATAAAAGTTAAAGTGTAAAATCAAAGCCGAGGGCCGGGCAAGTCGTCCTTATCCATCGGAAACTTGTTTTAGACAACAAGGTCAGAGCTTGTCATCCCCTTCCTCCTTTTTTTTCCATTTTAAAGCATACGTGGACTTCCAGAGTGGACTTCCTTCCTTAGTGCCGTTTGATTTCCTTCCAGATTAAGCCAAGAGAATAGGGCAGCCTTAAAACGGGCTTGGTTCCTGCATTTTGATTCAATCTTTTAACATTGAATTAAGTTATTCTTTTATGATTTTAAATGATACGATTTAATCAGAACTTGTATGTTGTTGCATGTAGCTCTCACAAATTAACCGAGAAAGTGGAATTACATTTAAAATGTAGCCAAATAAGAGTAAATGTGTGGGAAGACTTTTGGGTGAACGGTTCAGCTTGGCTAAGGGGAATAAGTAGGTATTGTTCTCCCCCTTTCAAAACCCCTCTTACTTCCTGAAAGACACACACACGCACCGGAGGGAGGAGGTTTTAACGGAAATGTTGACTTTGCACACATCCTGGACATTCAACACTGCACCTATGCTCCCATGCACAAAACTTACACCATGAAGACATGATTCCCATGAGCAGTTTTTTCAACTTTGTGTGCCCTTAATGGAGAAGGCACATCTCATGAACTCTTGCTGCATTCAAGAAATGCCCCCCCCCCCCCCACACACACACACACACACACACACACACACACACACACACACACACACACACACACGCACGACCACATTTCAGCATCATTTTCAAGCAGTAGCCGCTGCATAAACTTGCCACGGAGAACATTAAGGGCCCTCCCTCAGAATTTTATAATTGCACTCACATCCTAGACCTACAGCACTTCCTCAGCACTTCCGCTATCAGCCGGGGACTAGCTAATGCCATGTCGGCCATCATGGAAATGTTTTAAATGAGATAACATGATAAACATCCTCTTATCTCAGCCGAGCTGATGTTAGGATAAGCATGCCGTAGTGGCTATCAGGAGAAAACGTTTTCTCCAGATTATACATCCTGTTTTCCTTCAGCTCTCCTTGTTATGGGTCATGTCCTTCAGTCCTTGCCATCTCCCCCCCTACCTCGCACTCTTGTGTAAAGCTTGTGCAAGGTGGTTATCTGGGTTTGACATTCAACACGATGGTGAATCAGCCCATATGAATGCAAAGTAAATACCATAAGTAATAGGCTAATAACACTGCTTTGAGTGCATGGGGAAATAAGAGAAAATCAAGCAAAGGCGCGCAGATAACATCTTCTGCTGTGTGATTGATCCTGTGGGTGATTCCAACACAAAACTGGATTTCATGAGATTTATGAACACGCTCAAGAACCAGTTATTCCCATTAATAAATGATCATCTCTTCCTTCAGTGAATGTATTCACGTAGCGCAATACGAGACACCAGAGTAACTGCAGTTTCGGCACTAGGCTATATCCAGAGTGTTTTTGGTATTCAATTTAAATGGGAGAAAAACAATTCCAAGGGAAAAGCGGTGGCCTATAATGACATTTGCCTTAATTCATGCATGGCCTTAAACCAAAAACCACACACAGAGGAATACTGATAAGGCATTTAACTCGGAAATAAAAGATGGCCTCTGATTGAGAAAAAACTAGAATAAGTAAAAAAGGGGAGCCAGGAAAAGTAACGTTCCTCAACTTCACTGATTCAACAACGATGAACAGAGGTGCTGACTGCTGTGTTTTATAGCCTCTCTGAGTCAATATATTCTTTTAAGTGATTTTAGTGGCTGGTCTTTGCAGGGTATTCACCTTAAATTAGCGCTGGGGGACACTGCCAACTCATTATAAAGAAATGTTACCCCCTGTTTTTCTCACTAGGCAAGCTATAATCCACCGGAACCTGGGAAGACATGGAAGCATTCATTATGTACGTAAAAAGGAAATCCCTATACAATGTATGCAGCTAATGATACACAGGGTTTGACCAAGGAAAAAGTGTTTTTTATTTGTTGTTTTTTGACTGTTGATTTTTAATCATGGGTTTCAAATTCCCTCATTACAATAAAAATATGTTCAGTAAATAAATGCCTCCCACAGAAATGAGTGTCGATGAAATAACTCCCTGCAGAGATTTACATTATGCTTAAAGTGTGTGAAAGGGATGCAACTTTGCAATGACTGAACATATTTGTTTAAAATATGTAGCCCTAGTTAAACTCTAGAGGCTTTGCAAAGCTAAAAATAAAATGACCCTCAAATACTGAAGTTTAAAACATGAATAAATCTGTCCCTGGCTTCGATGGTAACAAAGCCCTTTTCTTTGTGGAGAGTTTTGAAGCGGTCAGCCAATACGTTTTAAAAACGCAGTCCGTCATGTGATGACAGTCACTATATCTTAGCATAGCGTAGGGGGCCAGCAGTTCTGCCAATCGGTCGTGTTGTTATAACCAATCTACCCATATGCAGTAGATGAGTGAGTTAATAAAACATTTGAATACATTTCGTTTACCAGTCTGGGAAGCAGATTATTGAGCTGCAACAGAACAGTTTATACACACTGTTGTACAATTCTATGGATAGAAAATACGCAGATTAATGTAAAATGATAGCATAAATACAAATCGTCTTTACTAATGTTGATGGCTGGATAATGGACGTGATCCTGTACAACATTATTTGGGGGCCTGGAGCTGAGCACTCATTCTACATTTAAACTTTAGATGGTACATTGTAAAAATACTTCTTGATTAACCAGGGCCAACCCATTTATCAATGCAGTCTGGCCTGGCTGCCCCAAAATGTCACACTCTTTTGGGGCTAATGTGTTCTCTGGCACAGAAAAACAAGGGTGAGTTGGAGGCAAGCGTGCACGCATACACACATACATTACACACACGTTTGAATGGAGAAGTTCATGTCAAAGACGTCAATTGCATTTGTAACACCTTAACAAGAATCAGCATTATTTCAAAGAAGAGGGGCAGGGGTAACATTGAGGGGATGTTTATTCAGGGGCATTGATGTGTGTGTGTGTGTGTGTGTGTGTGTGTGTGTGTGTGTGTGTGTGTGTGTGTGTGTGTGTGTGTGTGTGTGTGTGTGTGTGTGTGTGTGTGTGTGTGTGTGTGTGTGTGTGTGTGGGGGCACTATTTGCGGGTATGGCAGTTTTGTGTGCATGTGTCAACAATTCTGTGTGTGATGGGCGATGTAGCCCTCCAGCCCATCTTTCCTCACCGGGATGGGGATGGTTTATCATCATGTTACTGAACAGCCTCCGCTTAACTCTAGCCGTGATATCTTAACTCGACCCAATTATGCGCCGGTGGGCCCTCCCCAGCGCTGTTAAAAGGCTTCAATCAGCCAGGAGCAGATCAAGCGGAAACCCCACGCCCACTGCCGCCGAGTGGTGGGATGAAGGAACGCCTAGTCACAGACAGGGGGAAAAATAGCAGAGCAGGAGACGCTGTGGGATGGAGAATGAGGCCCAAAGCTGCCCCAGGTGGACTGAGTGTGAACCAAAGAGCCACGTCGAGGGGATGTTCCTATCGCTCCAAATTAACAGAAAACTGTTTTAAAGGGCCAATAATACAGGCTGACATAAGGCAAGGCAAGGCAAGGCAAGGCAACTTTATTTATATAGCACTTTTCATACACAAGGCCGACTCAAAGTGCTAATGGAACAGGCGAGAGCGGAAATGGAGATCTCAGATCAAACTACAAACTGGAAGCATAAAAGTTAAAAATGTAAGTTTGCTAGATACAGGCATGAAATAGTAAAGATTGCTGGGATAGGATGGAGAGAGATGTAGCGCTGCAAATTAAGATAATTTTACACTATAATCTATCTTTGAAATGTCATTAATAGCAAATTACCCAACACAGGTAAACAGGGTCCGAAGTGACATCATAAATGCCATTGCTTCATCGGAAAAGCAGCAAAGAAAAATTTAACTATTAATTTTAGAATGAGCCAGGGAGCAAATAATAAATTTACAAAGCATTAAGCAGCAAATGTGTGGTATATGTATTTGATAAATTACCCAAATGATAAATAATTATCAACATTATAGCGCTGATTAATCTGCTGTCGACTGATCGTTGCAGCTGTAATGAGTCAGTTCACTGCCACCGTGGGAGGGTGTACCATGGGGGGGAGGGGTGGCTAAAACCTGCTGCACCGAGTAAAGCCTTGTTGTTGACACTACAGGACGATAGATGATCCTATACTGTCATTACGACAGTATAGGAGTGTGACTGAGCGAGTGCATCATCTCCTTCTAAAAACGCAAGCGCACGCACACACGCACGCACTCACGCACGCACGCACGGAAAAAAGCAACACCTCCTCCTTCCTGCAGCTTTTCCTTTTGTTCAGCAGCACACATCTATTAACAGAGACACATTCATTTGAGGTAATGGCAGTTGAAAACCATCTGATATTATCCAATTACTTCTCCACGCCTCTGCATGGAGAGCCGACGACGGATCGGAGACACAGCCGGGCAGGGCTATCGGAGTGATAAAAACCCAACAATGGCTGGTTTGAAAGGAGGCTCATAACAATTGTCTATGTGTGTGGGTGTGTGCATGTGTTTGTGTGGGTGTCGGCGCGCATGTATGTGTGCGTGTTTGGCCACACAAATAGACAAGAACTCAATCTGAGGATTTGGAGAGAAGGGCTAGCTGTAGTATAACGACACCTCGCCGAATGTGCAGAGAGGATGCAGGAGAGATGCAGGAGGAAGATAGCAGGGATGGGAGGGTGGGAGATAGCGGGTGATAAGGACGATGGCGGGAGGGAGAGAGGGAGGATGCGCTGAGATAAAGTAGAGTTTCAGGGCTGATGGATGAGCGGCGCTGCTCCAAGGTCGGCCCGGGAGCAGCAGATGACTGCATCACATTATTGCTCACCCCAGCCTGCCTGCCTGCCTGCCTGCCTGCCTGCCTGCCTGCCTGCATGCCAACGACAATACCTTCACAGACCGATGTTTCATTTCAAGTAGGCTTATAGATACCAACCGCAGCTGTCCATATGCTTCGTAGGGTATGCGGTGAGCCGGGAATGGGAATGCATCTGTGGAAATGTGGAAGTGAACGTTTCCCTAATGCATTCATTCATCACTTGCGTTGCGTCGCCAAGCAGCACCAAGTGTGCGTGCGCGCCCGTGTGTGCGTGTCCATGTGTGTGTCCGTGTGTGTGTGTGTGTCTGTGCGCCTGTGTGTGTGTCCGTGGGTTTGTGTCTGTGTGCGCCCGTGTATGTGTATGCGTGTGCGCTTGTGCATGTGTGCTTGCGATCCCACCTCTTAGGAGTCTGAATTGAATGGCATTATCCCAGTCCAACTTGTTATGCAGGTATGGGACAACACTGGAAAAGGAGACAAGCTTAGGGAGCTTAGGGAGACCTAAGCTTGTGTAAACACAGGATGAACTTTCGTTTTCTTCTGCACTGCACATTTTTCTGCCGTTGATACTCCTCTGGTCAAAGCTATACAATATGCAAAATTTTGCCTCTGTGGTCATTAGGCTAGTTGAGATTCACCCCTGACAGGTTACCTTCCACTTAGACCAACAAGCCGGAAGCAGCTGATTATATTATTGTGCCAGTGGTGCATGACAGGCATGGCATAATGACCACTGTGGTCAGAATAGTGGCAAATTATCTGTGTGTTAGACAAGACTAAAATCTTGATGCTGTTTTGTAACTGCCACTCGTATTGAATAGGCGACTATTCAAAACACATTAAATGATTGGAAAGTATTTGATATAATATTTTCATGAACAAGAACTAGGGCCACTGTAACTATGCAAGTCAACAGAAGCGATTAACGAAAAAGCAAATGTTAACCCAGCGAACACCCTTTCTGTACACACAATGAGGAATTTGGAATTAAACAACTCCTCTGCATCTGTGTGAGACTATATCCGGTCCGTACCAAACGTTGTCTCCGGGAATACCCTTCATACCTCCGTCCGGTTTCAGCGTTGTTATGGATGTTGCACGATACATCCTCTAGAGCGATTGTGACAAATTACTGGCATCGACAATCGCAAACATGGCATATGTAGAGGAGATTATCTTGCTTTGTGTCATCCGAAATCGACAAAAAGTGTAGACCTACACGGTGTTAGCTTGTGATGTGACACCCCTCACCAACCCGCAGTTTCTCCCCTCAAAATTTTACGCCATTTTTAAATGACCAGTTACAACTCATTGCCAAAGCAGGTGAACAATAAAATAAAAATGTCAGGCATATAGTATAATATAAGTATAAAATGTTAAATACAATATATATACACATCAGATATACTACTCTCTATATTTTCGCGAATGGTTGGACTTCTGACTCTATACTGCCGCCTCCATATCCGTTGGAATTGCTCCGATTCTCCCAGAGCACTCCAGATTCGTAACCTCAGAGGCGACGGACCCACTGACGGACGAAACGACCTCCGGGACCGGACGAAAGGGTTCCTATCCGTATTTACCGTAGGGTGTGAATGGGCCTTTAGACTGGCAAACTGCCATTTACAGATATCTCGGTGCATGCCTTTAAAATGAGATGAGACGGAATGGGATTAGGATGGGGCGTCGGGGATCGACATAAAGAGGGTGGGAATAATGTGGGGGATGGTTAAGTAGTCACGAGGAGCGTACCGACGTACAGTAAGTAAGTGCACTTCGCGCCAAGTTAAAGCAGAAAAGATGTCAATGCAACAGGGAACTCCTGAACTTGTCAGCACCAGGCATCGTGGGAAGTGTGTGTGGGCCGATATAATGACCTCCCCGAAGGAGACAAGGCTCCATGTCTTCTCGATGCGCAATCGCCCTATTCGATTGTTGCGTCTTCTCCCCTCTGGTCCCTCGCTCTCATTCCTGCCAGTTACACTCAAACACAGACGAACAGATACACGGACACCTCGGATGTGGGAGAGAACATATGAGCTGGGCTGACTGACGGGGAAAGACGCGCGAGACTCATGGTTTTTGAAGTGTGCAAAAAAAATAAATGCAAACAGATTTGTTGGAAGTGGGATAGCAGCCACACCCCAATCCCACCCGTCCTCAAACAAACAGATCAGACTGAACAGCTTCAAATGAGCACCCAATTGGTCACCAATTTTAAGTTGCCGCAAGTATGTCTGTGGATTATTAAACAAACAAACTAATAGCAGGATTTTTTGTTTCCCTCAACATAGATTATAATGGAGTATGACAAAGTTCACATGCTGTAGTTTGATGTTGATCAGTGTATCAACATAACATAACTTGAAAGGTCACATTGCTGAGAAACATGATAAGGAGAAAAAAGTAGTCTTTGAGTCCCTTACAGAGACTGGGGAGAGATACTGGGAGGATCCTGGAAAATGATGTAAAAGATTTAAACACCATTCCTGTAACTTAATGATGTAAAGTTGTTCAGTTCCACAAAAAAGTTGATTGAAGGAAGACCTATGATAACAGACAACTTTTGAAAAGAGCAAGAACAAAATATCAACAGTCACTGAGCGAAGAGCATCAACATGTTTCCCCTGTAAATCCAAAGTGCTGAATTAAAAATATGTTATGATATGCTACAATAGAAGATGACCTATATTTAGATAAGCATGCAACCCCTCAAACCCTCGGTATAGGGGTTCATTTGTGAAATTCTGTCTTGACAAGAGAATTTGTAGCTCGAAAGTATGAGCAAATCAACCTGATAGGGCACTCAATAGTATTGCATTCAGCCACATTATATTTAGTGAAGAGTTAGTCTGTATCTAATGGCACCAAAGTCTTGTGGGGTATTTTTTTTATGAACACAATTGCCGTTGGCTGGCATTGTGATTGTGAAGGAAAACTTGCTTTTCCTTCACAATTAGCACTCCTTGCATTTCTATGGAGTTCTCAATAGAAATACCTTCAATGCCTGTTAAGGGTCATTGTCCTACTGAGTGGTGAATGAGTCATCTTCCATGCAACTTTTAGAGCGAAAGGATTGCATGCCTCTGCACACAGAGCCAGTATCTTCACATACAAGTCTCTAAAATGCAACCTCAAGTCTGGGTTTTAACTCAAACTAAAACCAGTACTTTCACAAGTCTTGGTGGAACAGTGGAAATTGTTTGATATTGTCTGTCGCTTACAGATCCGTAACACATTTGAATATATGTTGTTGCAGAAGATGTGGTTGGAAACTCCTACTCATTCCATTAACTTTCCACAGATATCTGTAATTTTATTGAGTCGGTAAGGATGTCCAAGGCGTAGATCATTTAAAGCTCATGGAATGGAAGCAGATGTTTTGCCTCATAATGATGTAGGTTTGTTTTGAAGCTGTATGGATAGTCTGGTAGCTCTGGGTCTGTTACCATATGTTACATCTGGGTTTGTGTGAACATCACTTCTATGAGCTGTGAAGATAGAAAGAACCGCTCCATTTACCCGGAGGACATTCTGAAATGGCCTAGAAAAGTATTTTCAAGCTTTCAAAAGTTAAAATGACAAGAGTATACTCTAGAGTCCAGAACACTCCAGAATCAAGGTACCCGACACATATTTGAATGGATTTATAGTGTTGCAGATGTTGAACCACTTATTAAGTAAATTCTTGGCTACACAGGCAGGCACATCAAAATGTTTCATGACACCCCAACAGTAAGACATTGGGGGGGAGGTGGGGAGGGTCTGGGGGGGTGGTGGATTTATGGTTGTTTTGAAGTTCTCTTCTGGATTAGAACTCCTCATGAAGAGAGTAACCAGAGAAAAAAAGAGAAAGTGTGAAAATGAGTTATACAGCGTCGGTGCAGGATGTTAATTAAAAGTGGAGCAAAATGGTATTAACGCAGCATTCTCAATTTGTCAACCCCCACACCAACAAACCGCCCACGCCCGCCTCTCAGAGAAAGGAACTCGTGAATCAGCCGAAAGTCTCGCTGGCGCTCTGAAGAAGAGAAGGGCAATGTGACCGGTCAGATAGAATGCTGGAAGGTGATCGGCCGTTAGCAGGAGGTTTTGGTGCGAGAAAGGGGGAGGGGGGTGTCAAGTGAGAGACAGACCAGAGAACAGGGGTGAAAAACAGACAGATGGACGTTATACAAAGAGAAGAAAACGGCAGAAAAGGAGACAGTCGAAGGAAGAGGGTCAGGAGGTGATGTATAGAGGGCATTGAGGGCGCCATAGTTTCTCCAAGGAAACCAAACCAAATATTCTTGGCAATCGTACAAGAGAATGCTGAGCGGTTTACACACAGATTTACACACAAGCAATAGGATTGGAGATGCTGCAGAAAAGCCACTGATCTGATAAACTGCTGACCTGGACTATCATCAAATCAAACCTTTTTTACATAGTGAAGCCACCTAACCCAGTCCATTAACACAATTGCAAGATATGGGATTGAAAGGAAATGAGAATTATGGCGATGCGTTTGCGCAACCAGAACAATAAATAATCAAAATTACACAATAAGTGATTAGGAGAAAGCTAAACCAAAAGGTGTGTTGTAAAAATATTGATAGATTTTGATATAGCCGAACATCCAAGAGGCGTACCCTACACTAGAAACTCCCTCCCTGAAGGTCTTATTGCATGCTTCACCTTTTTTTTTGCAACCAGTGATATTGTTTCATATGGTTCTATATTCTACATTTGACAAGATGCATTCAGAAAGCAGAATAACTAACTCCCTTAAACATATAATTTCTTCAGAGAAAGATAAGAAGTATCTGGTAAACAGGTTCTTAAAATGATGCCGCAAAATAGTTTCGCCCTCGGCCTTCTGTGTATGAAGAGAGGCGTTGTTCTCCACTTTTTATCTGCAAATGCTTTTTTTCCAAGCTAAAACTGCAGTTTGGAAAAGTAAGCCAGAGGATGTAACAATTGTAACTTTGGCATAAAGGGACTCCCCAAAGGCTTTCATGATCATTTTATTTGTCATCGCCCCCTCTGATGATTAACTTTTATTTTTCTTATTTTACTGGATGGCAAAGGGACTCATGTTTGGAACTGAACAGCAGCAAAGGGCAGTGATGGAAGTTAGGGATTACAAGTCCCTATTAACACAATCCATATTCGACACGCAGCCCATTTAATGGACTGGTGCAGAGCCTTCTTTATGTAGTTAACATCAATCACACAGCAGCAGGTAAAACCTAGCAGCTTCTAATTAAAACAAATAACACAATGGTTGAAATGAGAAAGCAGAAGCTGCATAGAAAAAAGCTTTTTTCTTATCCAGTTCTTTCTCTTGTCTCTAAGGGGGTGTTAGATTTCAATGTTGTTTCATTGAACAACATTGAACAACGTTGTTCAATGTTGGTACACTAATCTTTCACTTTTTCTTCCCTAATATAGGATTTACAAGTCATTTACAGTACTTCTTTACAACTCTTGCTGCACTCATAACTATTTGTGGCCTTTGCCTGCTCCCAGGAAGGCAATTTTTATGTGATGATGAAATATATATCTCACGCACACACATACACGCAGACATATACACACTAGCGACACCAATAACTAGAATGTATTGGCTGGCTCATTCTACAGTAAATAGTTAACTGCCATATATTACCATTCCACTTCTTGGCTGTCTATTTATAGTCTCATATTTTCCTGTTATCGCATAATTTGGCATCTATTACACTCTCATGCAAGGTAAATGGTTTATATTGATATGAATTGTTTTCACTTCAAGGAGACAGAACAAACAAACTCCTACATTTAAGGGTGGATAACAAATTGCCCTTTGTGAGTGTAACAGTGATGAAAGGGCCATTCACACACACAGCGAAAACCGGCCCGGAAATAGAGGCCGGATGGCACCAGGTTAAGACCAGAGGTGGACACCAAACAGCTGTCCTGCCACCTTCCCCACCTTGCAAAAGACGGGTGCGTAATCTTCCACCCATCCCGTGCCGCTCTACCGTCCCCACTTCCAATTAACTTGCCCCCTGAGGGAAGATTAACGACATATTAATCCCCTAGTGATTCACCATGGACAGGCTCCCGCATTCCACCCACCTGATAAGCAGCTGCTGTACTTTGGCAGTAGGGTGTTATGACGTTCAAGTTGTACAGCTCCTTTCATTACCGAGGCCATCGTGACACAGCCCCCTCCCAACAGGTGACGTGATGAAATGTGGGGCGCGCCGAAAGGTAAGCGACAGGGGGTCAAATGTCACCTCTCTATTATGATTACTTTGTCGTACCCCATCATCAACTCTGAATACGTTTCTGACCAACAGGTATTAGAGATAATCAAATTTACATTTTCCTTTGTTTCCTTGCATTTTTATGTTATACTTAAGAAATAGGAAGGAAAACTGAAGGATATTGTAGAAGCTATACCAGTGGACATAATGGAATAGGACTTGCCATGATAAGGAGGGCTTGGCCTTCTCTGGAGTCATTTGTTTATCGCTGTGGAAAAAGGATGACTGGTGCACACAACGGAGAGCAGCATCTCACAGCCCCCCGGGGCTAATCAACCTGTCTGACTCCGACTCGGACAGAAATTCTATAAAGAGTTCATGTTGCATAACAGCCAGTAGAAGTGATTTATTCTCAATTCATGTAAACTGAAAAAATTTGAAGTCCATGTTTTTTTTACTTTCAGCAGGGTATTTCGAGGTCAGCGAGGCTGTGGTGAGGATTGGGTTTCATCTCTGCTCTGTGAAAATAACTGATGAGGACAAGATTATAGATTACTGACCAATTAGTTAATTGATTCACTCGCTGAAACAGTTTGACTGATTGTTTAGTTTAATTAACCTTTCTCACCGTTTTACCAAAGGAATCCCCAAAACCAGATGCAGAGTGCGAGGAATCATGAAGTCAGGGACAAGGAGTCTCAGGTAAGCTTAAGAAATATTGGCTGTATTCACCTTTAAAATCCTCATACAAACCAAAGGAATAGAAAAACCCAAATTAGGGCCGGATGATAAACCAATGTGAATATCTATGGCGATAATATCTGCCGCGATATTTTTGATTTACATTTCACAGCATCAATCACTTACTCAGCGCCCTGAATAAATGCCATGCGTTCATACAGAATACAACAGGCTACTTCAGTGAGTGAGGACTTACATGCATACAGTGTCCCAATCATTTGGTTGTGCCCCACAACCCGTACAATAAAGAGTACAAGTGTTGCATGAAACAAAGTCAATGTGGAAATTATTTGAATTGGTTTATGCATGTGCAATTTAGATGTTGGATGTATAAAAGATAACGAAAACAGTCCGGTATACAGTATATGTGCGGCTTTGCAATAGAACCCCATCACCAGCCTAAAACATCAAATAAAAACAGTTGACATCAAAGCTCTTCCGTTCTGTTGTTACTGCTGGCCTTTCGGTGAATTCTCAAGGTGTCCCATTCCCCAAGGAAAGTTGGCTATAACAGGAGCCAAACTATGGCCTGCGTCCCTGATGACAACTACAAGCACAACAGCTGCCACAGGAACACATTGGGAGGGCGCCTTTAATGTGTGTGTGCGCGCGTGCGTGTGCGTGTGTGTGTGTTTCCTTCCTAGAAAACACTGTACAAAGAAGAACAAATCCACTTTTTCTTTTACTTCTGTGTGTCATGTCAGGTGTTCACTTGTCATTTGGTCTTGCAGACTAAAGTATTAACAGGGCTGAGCATCATGTTTTTGTGCAACCTCTGCAAGAACGGAATGGGAGCCAGCCTCAGTAAATCAAGAGTTAATCTGCCCAGGCAGCACTACACATACTGTCATAACTTCAGTCAGGCTGCCTAGTGACTTCCAGGCATACTACTGCCTGTCTGGCTGACAGTATTTATCGGACCATCATTCATAAGGCTAAACATTCATGCTTAAACTTGAGTAGGCCGTATAAAGCGGTGCTGCTCAACTTAAAAGGGGTGTGGATCCAGGGTTTTACACAGCTGTAAAGAGTAACTAGTTTCAAAGAATACAACAGCCAGAGGGGAGGAGGAGAGGGAGAGACCTAGCGCCAATTCCTGCCTTTCACTTCCACTTGAGGGGATTGCTTCAAAGGCCTAGTCCAAATCACTGATGGAGCAAATGGGGACACCAAGTCTGTGGTTCAAATAATGGTCTAACCTTTGCATTCCAGGCAGTTTAGCCAACCCTGCTGCTACACAATGTGATACCAACTTCTGGGGGAGGAAAAGCCCGACCTTTGTATAAACAGTTTCAAATTTGAAATCAGCTTCTGGGTGGGAGTAGCCTACTTGTGAGTGGACCCATTAGAAGAACTTAACTCACCCTTATTCTCCTCATCGCAGCGACAATCTCCACCCGATTGTTTGGCCGGGTCACATCAAGGCTGCCGATGTACTGTTTGCACACACAGAAAATGATGAGTCCATCCTTTAGTTTAGTATTCTCAATAAGGCATAGCTTTGAGGCTGATTAATAAATCGTTAGCCTGATAGAGTATTAATCCATGATAATGAGATTCGTTCATCAGGCCATGATGCACAAGAATGCGCACCAAGCACTAGTAATTGCTGTAAAATCCCATGTAATTAAATGACTGGAAATCATACATTGGTAGATAGTCTAACACTGAACAGTGCAGCCATGTAAACATGACGCTTCCCATTGTCGGACCCAAGTCAGCTCTTCAAGCTGTCTACTCGACTAAATAATATTATACTAATAACAACAACTATACACATTTTAGTTTCTTTGTCAGTTTCACAGCATTAACCAGATTGCATGAGGGTTTTAACGCGATTACATGCAGCTGATCTAACAATGTTCACCTTTGCCTCAAAGTTGATCCCATGTTGAAAGGCTTCCTCGTTGTGTAAGGGAATTCTCAAATCATGGCCATCATCCACCAGGTTGTACTTGGTTTTTCCAGGCATGATTGCAGTGATAATCCACAACAAGAAAAAATATAAAGGAAGGAACAACGCTTCCGTTAAAAAATAAATATATATCCAGGAAAAGAAAGTCAGGGATCCAACGCTATTGCTCCATCGCTGCGCTGGGTCCCATCGATCGCTGCACCGCAAGTCGACATCGGACAAGTGCTAACTTTAAATTTCACTCACTGTCTCCACTTCACGCTGTAATAAAACGTCACTTTCTGACGATAACTATTCGCTGTACGCGTGTGACCCGCTTGTTTACTTTCCGATCCACCTCGGAATGAGAACACCAGCACAACATGAAAGAATACGCAGTTTTCCTGGCTACTTTTCCTCCCGTGTGGAAGTTGTGAGCTCGGAGCCCCTCCTCCTCCACAATCCCGAAGGGCTCCACGGCAGGAGGTCACCTGATTGGAGGAATCCGGGGGATTCCACCTGTTCTCATTGGAACAGAGTCACGTCTTAACACCGGAGGAGGAGTAACGCGTTTCATTCCACCAGCCCCCGGGAAAAGGGGAACGTTGACCACAGTGCGGAGCGAAATAATGCGTTCAATATGTGTGTGGGTCGGATGTAACAGCAGTCGAGAAACCTGCTCTGAATTAAACTGGGTCTTGTTTGAAGCCTTTAGCCTATGTAATAAACATTATATAGGTATACTTGTAGGTCGACCCATAGCCAACCTCTTGGAAACAAATGCAGTTTGTGAACACATTAAGTAATGTAGACCTTTCCATATATGGGAGGAATTTGTTGATTTTTTAACATTTGGAAGAACAAGGAACTTGAACCAATTTAAATGCGTGGTACCTGTCGCCATGCCAGTGTATAAATGCTGGTGTATGAGTGGTAAATTAATTCTATCTCAAGTTGCTCAGCGTCTATGTGGGCAGTCACTATATGGACATACAAAAAAGACACGACTGCCCACTAGCGGCAGCAATGATGACCCGGCAAAAATATATCAATGAGATGTCATTTGGATTTGGCGTATTTTCTAGGATCACTGTGTATATAAAAAAAAGAAGACTCTCAATTCATAATCTTTATTTTCATGGTTTTTAATCAACTTGTTCAAATAAAGTTCTTGTATTGAGGATGTTATATTATGTACAATGAATTATGTACACATTTAAAGCCTTTTAATAAAGGCTTTAACTGAGGAATGTGCAGACACACAATGTAGTCTTGCATGAGATATGTCTTCGCTTATGTATAATGCAGGCGGCCGGCTGTATAATGCACCCCTGACTCACTAGCACCCCCCTCTCCCCTAGGTGGTTTGGGCCAGGGAAGGAAGAAGCTGGGAGGAAGGGTGAGTTTTCTGGGGCAGCAGTAATTCTCTCTTACCATCACCTCGATTAACAAGGCGATAAAGCACTGTCTGTAAGAAACAAGCATTGTCTCCGCTTGAGTAAATAAAGGCCTAGCCGTGGATAAGCTTGCTTGTTTTGTGGGTCAGGATCCTATAATGATGTGGAGCCGTTTTGTAGACCACTTCTGACAACATAACACCATTTGATTAATTAAAGCTATCCTGGACCCATTATGAACACCACTTTGATGAATGGTGTTCCCAAGATGATGAACTCTGCTATTCGTTTTTTTGGCTTTGGAATGGATTGGAGGGAAATGTAATGGAATATATGCTAAAGAAAAATGTTACATGAGATTCATGTGAATCAGAACCAAAAAATAATGATAGTATAGAATGGAGTCAAGAAGAATAGAATACAATATAATATAATTTATACCATGGTCATTAATTCCTGCATAAGAACGACACACATCCCAAAACATATGTTCATGACCAATAGGAATTGTAAATAATGTGTTATGTCATTATATAAAAGGCCAATGGTCATGATCCTACTGCTATCCATCAAGAGGGACCCACATACAGATTCAGGAGAAAACTTTGTACCCATGCATGAGACGTGGATCCTCTTGCATTCCTACAGCTTCCTTAAAAGCATATAGAGCCCATCCTGATCACATACAGCAGGCGATGAATCTTTGATCCTATGTCTAGGACATGGGCTGTGCAGAGCAGATGCTCATGGACAATAAGTAGATTTACGAGGATTGGTGCACGAAACAGCATGGTCCTGCAATCCAGCTGAGCAGGCAGTCTGTCTGGCCGTTAGCAGGTGTTTGCATAGTAACTCATTGATCATAAAAAATGGGGGAAACCAACACCCGAATCAGAATCAGAATTACGTTTATTGCAATCTTATTGTACAAGTACACAGGAGTAAAATTATTATGCTTGGTACCTCAACATACACATAGCGGCAACACTGGACATTATACCTAAGGTTCAAAGCAGGTAACAACACTATTCTTAGAGGAGAGTATACTCAACACATTTAGATACAGAAACACAGAATGATGACGAGGGAAAGAAACAGGGGAAGTTAAATAAAAGGAGACACAGTTAATTTAATAATAAATGTCTACAGACACAAGATGAATTGAATGAGCACATGTTTTCACCCCTACTATTACAGACACTATAACAGAATGGGACAATTATGGCTTAGTTTCAATCCATAAAGACCTAGTTGAATTCGATTTTCATATAGTTCATTGTCAACATCCCAAAGACTTTGTCAAAAACATCCATGCTTATCGTGTCCATGACCAAGTATACAAAAATGTAGCCAACTGAAGAAACACCAACCATCATATTTTTATGAGATGCTATCGACATTCACCTCTTCAAACTAATTCATTTACTTTGACCTGCTACTGCTAGTTCTGCCTACACAGCAGAGATGGAGCATTGTGTTGAGCCAGCTCCAGAGAGCTTTAAGTGGTGTTCATGCCAGTCGCTTGCGGGTCAGTGTGTCAGTGAACTAAACTGTATCTGGAGATTTTTTCCCCTTGAACAAAGATTCTGCCTTGAGCTTTTACTTGGGTGGCAGGCTGGCAGCTACAACGCACAGCCAGTCCATAAGATAGTCCTACACGCACCAACAGAGGCTGAGATGTATTATTCATGGAGAATTGGTGTGCACCATGAAGAGAATTGGATCCACTCCTGCCAAGAGACAATAAGAGCATCAGACAAGGAAGAGGCGAGCACAAGAGATGGATGTAGGATCATTTCGTACTTCACTGGAAAAAGTACTTTCTGGGCTATTCCTTCCACATGCACACACTACATATGTGTGTGTTAGCCTGACACCATGTGGACACATGTTGAATTAAATAGATTTCCCCTTGGGCCCCATTTGCGCATAGCAAATATTTTGGCCGGGCAAAAAGAAAATGACCAGAAAACGGTCTCATTGGAATCCATTTCGCCATGAGAATTTAAAATGATTTGGACCCACCATTGCTGATTGTCAAGGAAATCTAAGACAGTGCATTTCTGTCTGCATCATACATGTGTTAGATTTCAGCTTATTTCTAAACTGTTCGTATATGTTCGTATGTGTATTTTCCGTCGTAGTAGTAATTCTTGAAGTCGAAATCAAAGCAACTTGACAGGTTGGATAAGAGGGTTGATATAGATGGTTTATTCCAGGATGTAATACAGTGAGATACAGACTTAGGTTGAATAATCTATAGTGGACGCGGTTGAGGAGCATTTTGAGACGTGTTCCTTGGCTGTCGAACCCTCTTCTCACCGAACCAAAGGGTTGGGGTGAGTATTATATTGAAGAAAACATGAAGAACAAGAAAACAGAAGTACTCTCACCCTTGATAAGGTATATGGCCCTGGCTATGTCCCAGGCAACCAGGTTGGTTCATCCTTGTTGAGACATAACAAATGGCGGAATGTTGGAAATAACACCTTGTATCAGTGTGAGAGGCACTGGCCTGTTCCTAGACTAGAAATGTGCGTTTTACGCGACATGTTAATTGTACGGGGGGGGGAGGACTTCTCCGACCTGGCCAGCCCCTTGACCGACCTCACCCGGAAGAGGGCCCGTGATACAGTCCAGTGGTCGGAGCCATGCCAGGTGTCGTTTGAGGCTATTAAAACAGCCCTCTGTGGGGAAGCAGTCCTGTGTGCTCCTAATTTTGCTCTCCCTTTCTCCGTCCAGGCAGACGCGTCGGATAGGGGGTTGGGCGCGGTCCTGACCCAGCAGGTGGAGGGGACCGACCGTCCGGTGCTGTACCTGAGCCGCAAGCTGTCGGACCGCGAGGGTCGGTACAGCACGGTAGAGAAGGAGTGTCTCGCCATCCGGTGGGCGGTCGGTGCCCTTCGCTACTACCTGCTGGGTCGCCAGTTCACCCTCTACTCCGACCACGCCCCCCTCCAGTGGCTCCACCGGATGAAGGATGCCAACGCGAGGATTACCCGGTGGTACCTCGCGTTGCAGCCTTTCAATTTCCGGGTGGCCCACAGGCCGTGGGCGCAGATGGTCGTGGCAGACTTCCTCTCCCGTCCCGGGGGGGGGGGGGGGAGTAGGTTTACGGCCGGATGGGTCCCCGGCCTGTGTCGGGCGTTGGGGGTATGTGGAGGTGGGGCGGTGTCTGGCCTGCAGGGGGAGTATGGAGCACCGGGTCTGCTGGGGTGATGGGGTCTGATTGCTGACAGGTGTCTGCAATCTGACCCAATCAGGAAGTGTGTATTTATGTGCCTGCTTGTCTTTCAGTCAGGGGTTGAGAGAGAGAGAGGGAAGACGCTCTCTGTGAGCCAGGGAGAGCGTCATAAGAGCTTGAGACGGACGGACGGACGGAATGCACACGGAACGTTGTCCTTTTGTTCCATAAATAAACGGGAGTTCGCTCCTTTTTCTTCAAAGAACTGTGTCCTGACTCCGCTGAACCCGTTACACCCACTTTTGGCAGTGGAAACGCAACCCGTGCCGCACCTTTGCGAACCGATCCGTTCCGCACCCTGCAGTGGAAACGCGGCATTAGCTAACCCATGGGCAGTTTGTAAAAAGGTGTTATCTTTGTGGATTAGATTATGGCTGTCAAATGAACAATTTCCCCATTTAAAAAAAATGGCACAACAACATCACAAAAAATACTGGTAACATCATGACTCAGTTGGTTTTGAGTAGCAGTTGCAACAGAGTTCTTCTCCAGTTGATGGCCACCGCAGGTGCGTTGGGAGATGAGGATGAAAGTTCCTAGTAGGGCGTCAGGACAAACACTGAGACACAGTTCAGTTCAAGAACAGATAGCCGCCTCTGCTATCCCAAGGACTCAACAAGTGTCCGTGTCTCCAGGATTTTCCAGGTACGATGAAACATGAAACAAAGAAAAAGTGCAGTATCAGTCATGGGGGAGGCATTGTCACAGCCTCCAACAGTAATAATAATCAATCATGGTTTGTCATTGTCTTAATGATTCGATAAACAATGAAAAAATTATCATGCAAAAAAATCGCTTGATTCGAAAATGGTTATATCAGTAATCAGTAATCAGTCATCATGGTTCTCAATAAACCTTGTGTGAATGAATGAATGAATGAGTGAACCTTTGTTCAAAAATAAAACAAAACAAACATAAATGTTCAAAAGCTGAGCAGTTGTGTCAAGAAGGAACCAACATGAATTCTCACTTAGATAGGCGGTGACAAAAGTCCTTGCATCTTTCGAAGACTAACCTCTCGTGAAAATAAAGGAATGAAAATAACAAACACTCCCTACTCTTCACCCCGTATCAGTTAGTTTGCGTGCCAAATCTAACGAGTGTCATTCCAAGTTCGTGAATCAACTAATTTGCAGTGGCTTGCATGTATCCACTTTGTCTTCTTAGCTACACGAACAGCAGATCGAGTAACTAATAGAATTTGGTATGGCCCCTCATATTTGGCCTCTAATGCTAGTCGTTGTGGTTTGTGGATCATAACCCATTGCCCTGGCACTAACGAGTGTCCTCCCTCTGGGGGCTCTGCCCAAGCTTCCTTGACCTGGTTTGATGTTCCCGTGTCTCCATAAGTTGTCGTCGTGGAGTTTTGCTGCGTTCTCAATCCATGTAAATTTTTCCTTGTCCATTCTATTCGTTATTAAGCACCTCTGAAAAAGCAACCTTTCAATATGGGCCATGGTAACGGGACAGCTTTTCAAATTACAGTTTTATTGATTACACATAATTTATGCGGCACTTCTTTGGGTTGGCTGTGAGGCCGGCAGTCCGGAGCGCTCCCAGGACGGCTCGGAGGTGGTGTAAATGCAGGGCCCAGGTACTGCTACAGCGAATGCCGTCTTCTCCCGGGCCTGCTGGGTGAGGGGGACCTGCCAGTATCCCTTTGTCAGATCTAGGGTGGATATGAACCGGTCCGGCCCCAGCCGCTCTATCAATTCATCTACCCGGGGCATGGGGTAGGAGTCGAAGGCCGATACCTTGTTCAACTTACAGAAGTCGTTGCAGAACCGGAATGTCCCATCCTGTTTGGGGACCAGAACCACAGGGCTGGACCAGATGCTGTGGGACTCCTCTATGACCCCCATCTGCAGCATGCTAGCGACCCCTGCCCTGATGGCGGCGCGCCGTGCTTCCGGGATACGGTAGGGGCGGAGGCGGACTCTGGCTCCCGGTACCGTCCGGATGTCGTGGCTGGCGGTTGTGGTCCTCCCGGGTCGCTCTGAGAAGACATTGAGGTGCTGGAGCACCATCTCCCTCATGTCCTGGGACAGGCTCGGGCTCACCAACTCCCCCACTGGAACCTGGGGAATGGGTAGACGAGCGGCCACTGTCAGGAGGGGCGGTCAGTGGTTGCGACCGCTTCAGCAGGTTGATGTGATATATCTGAATGGCCTTGCATCTTCCCGGTGGCCGCACCCGGTAATTGACATTGCCGACCCGGTCGATGATGTCATATGGCCCCTGCCACTTGGCCAGGAACTTGAACTCAGTGGGCGGGACGAGGACGAGTACCTGGTCCCCTGGGTTTAAGGTGCGCTGTTGGGCTCCTCGGTTGTACACGCGGGCTTGGGCTTGTTGGGCTGTGCCCGCACCTGCTCAAGGTGCTCGATGACGGTGCGGTGGGGGGAAGGTTGGCTCTCCGAGGCGTCCCGGTCGATGTCGAGCAGCCCTCTCGGTCGTCTGCCGTAGACTGTGGAAGCAGCTGGTCCCAATTTTTTCCGTCTACTTCCATGACTTTCTTCAGCATGGTTTTCAATGTCTTGAACCTCTCCACCAGTCCGTTGGTCTGGGGGTGGTAGACGGAGGTCCAGAGGTGGAGGTTCTGTAACAACCTGAGTAGGTCTTTCAACACCCGGGACATAAAACAAAAGCCTTGATCTGTCAGTATCTCTTTGACTATCCCCACCCTGCTTAATAAAAACATGAATTCCTTTGCCACCGCATTGGCTGTGGCGGCTTGGAGAGGAATAGCCTCTGGGTAACGGGTCGGGTAGTCTACCATAACTAGAATCTAGCGGTGGTCTCGACTAGTTCTGGGAAGGGGGCCTACAATGTCTAACCCAAGTCTATCGAACGGGACTTCCATCAGTGGCATAGGTATGAGGGGATTCTGTACTGAGGGCCTCGGGGCGGTGCGTTGGCATTCGGGGCAAGCTCGGCAGTAGTCCTCCACGTCCTTATTCACCCGAGGCCAGTAAAACCGGTTCAATATTCTGTCCCTAGTCTTACCCATCCCCAAATGAGCCCCCAGGAGGTGGGTTTGGGCCATATATAGTAACTTGCTCACGTATGTCCTTGGAACGATCAATTGTTCTGTCTCCTCTCCCCCCCTCTGTACTACCCAATACAATAACCCGTCCCATGTGCTAAAATGTGGGTACTGCCGGCCACTCACTGAGTCCTGTGATATACCCTCGTGGACCCGCACGTGTCGGCAGGCATTTCTGAGGGCGTCGTCCTCCAGCTGGGCAGTGGCGAACTGACCGCCCCTGTCCGCGCCCCCCTCAACGGCCAGTGGGAAGTCGGAGAACTCGTTGAGGGATGGGCTCTCGCTCTCATCTGGCGAGGGTTTCTGCTCGGAGGCGGTCATCATGTCCGGCGTCCCGGGTGGAAGGGAGTCCGTGGACGGGGCGCGTAGCTGGCGTACCGCCTCCCTCGTGGGTCTATCAGGAGACTCGTCGCCGTTGGAGTCGGACCAGGATGGCAGGGGATGGGCTGCCGTATAGGCGGGCCGGCTACGGGATGCCGGGGTCGGGGGGGCCGAAGCTCTGCCCCTAATGTCTTTCAAAAATGGGGCAGTTCCGTCCAATTAAAAGTGGCACGGGAAGGTTCGATACCACCCTGGACCGCGAAGGTCCCCTTTGGGGTCTGTACGGTGATACGGTCCGTGGGATATGTCTCTGTTTGGCCGTGGATGCAGCCCACCTCGATATTCCGTCCAGGAGTTCCGTCTGTCAGACCGGGTCGGATCAAGGTGACCACGCTCCCTGAGTCGAGGAGGGCGCGGGTGTCTTGCCGCCCCAGCCGTACGGGCAGGCTTGGGGATACGGTTCTCTCGTGAGACCAGCAAGTGGTACGGAGACAAGCTCCTCCTCTCCGGTCCGACGGACTGGCCGTGGGCATAGACACGTCCCCTGCTCCGGAACAATGGCGTGCAAGGTGGCCCTTCTGGCCGCAGATGTAGCACCTCCACTCCTCTCTCGGGGTCTGAGGGGCGGGGCCTCTGCAGGCCACTGTGGTCTGAGTCGGGTGGGCTGGGGCACGGAAGGGCGGGGTCTGGGAGCCTTGGGTCTCCGTCGTCCGTCCGCGTCGCTCGGTCTGTCTGTTCCTCCGCACAGCCGCTGGGTGACATGGTTGTTTTCCAGGAGTTTGACGAGGTCGTTCACCGATCCAGGTTGGTTCCCGGAGGCCCAGCGTTTGGCACCAGGGGGCAGAGATCGGATGCAGAGGTCTATCACAAGCCGGTCCAGACACTTGGGTCCATCTTCTTCTACGAGCCACTGCTCGGCTAGGTGGACGAGGTGTGAAATCTGGCTTCTCATTGGGCCGAGGGGGTCGTAAGTCCAGTCATGGTAACGCTGCGCCCGGGCCGGGAGGCTGTGTCCATAATTGGCGAGGAGATGGCCCGCTTGAGCGTTGGATAATGCCCCGCCTGAAGGGGGGTGGGATCCCGGTAGGCTCATTGGGCTTCCCCGGTCAGGGAGGGCTCTAGGATGCGGCCCCACTGGTCTGCTGGCCACCGTTCATGAACCGCGGTCCACTCGAAGATCTCTAGGTACGCCTCAGCGTCGTCGTCCGGTCCCATCTTGGTTAGCCGCTTCGTGGGGGCGGCTTAAGCAGGCTCCCGACCCAGCTGCTCGGCCATCCGGATCATACATCTCCAAAGGATGTCGATCTCCTCTTCGCTCGTTGTGGGTTGTTCTGCTGGCTGCATCCTGGTCCGGTTCGGTGTTAGCCAAGGGATCGCGTTGCCTGCATTCTCCACCACTGTGGTAACCCCGGTCGGCGGCGGCTGGGATTCTCGAATCAAACGCTCAAGCAGGGTTGCGGTGCAACGGTTTTATTACGTGCAGCTCACAAAAAAAAAGGGAAATCATAAAGTAACTTAGGTTTCTTCCCCCGGGGCGAAAGGGTGAGGCGTCTCCGGACACGGTCCGCCGTTGAGGTCGCCGTGGATATCGCTCCCGGCCTCTCCCGCTCAGTCCTGTGGGGGAGTGTTCCGGCGTTAATGTGATATGGTGCATTCGTCCCTTACCGCGACAGTCCCCAACTCGGATTCCTCCTCGTCTGCCGCATGCCCGGTCCTTAAGACTCCTTTCCCGTCTCCCTCTCCAAAGTGATCCTAATGCCCATGATTGCCCGGGTCTGCTTGACGAGCGATCTAGCGCAGCCGCGCTGAACGGTATGTTTCTCCCTCGGACTACCTGTGCAGGGAGAGGGCGCTGTTCAGGGTGCTGGCACGGTTCGTCCAAGCCCGACGGCGGGGGGTTGCCACACTACATAAATGGCAAAAAACCTAGAAAAATGTGTTTTCACTGCAACGGTAGAATGAGGCTTTCAGGGGTTGAAAATAAAACAAAATTTTAACAAATGTTTATGTAAAAGGGGACATATTATGAAAACAACACTTTTCCTGGGATTTGGGGTGTTGTTTTGGGTCTCTGGGTCTCCCACACGCATACAAAATTTGAAAAAAGTCTGTACATGATTTTTGAGAGAGATAAGCATTTCTGTGAGTACCCCGCCTACAGTTACCAAACGAGCTAGTCAGTTTCGGCACCTCCACCTACGTAGGAAGGGGGCACACTTGAATATTACCTCCCACTTCTCCCAACTCCCCCACTCCCCTTCAATCAATCAGCATAGCTACGATTTTGTGGACCAGCGGACGAGCAGCTCCGGCGGGGGTAGCCCTTTGGCGGCAGTCCGGCCTCCGTTGAAGCCTTCCGGCCGCCGCCAGCGGCAGTCCGGAAGCTCCGGCGGTTGTACTTCGGGAGCAGAACTGCTGCCGAGGCTTGCAGCTCTGGCGCGGGGAGCTCGGCGGCAGTCCGGCAGCTCAGCTCCCGGAGTACAATCCCTTCGTCCTCCATGTCGCGGTTCATGGACTTCAGAGAGTCAAAGCCAAAGTTCCTTTCCCCCAATTCTTCTCAACAATGGCCGAGATATCCCCCACTACGAGTCTTTACTTGTTTTGGAAGTACCGGAGACGTCAGTCTCAGTCTTTATGATTCATAATATCATCCGAGGCGCACATAGCTTTCGGCCGTGATATTAAATGTATGTATTAATATTATTATTATTTTATTATACATATATAGAACTCCAGGAGTCCGCAAACGGCAACAATCCCTTCTCCTCCATGCTGTGGTTCAATCTGATAGCTCATTGGTCAATGGGCAGCAGCTCATTTGCATTAAACCTAGATACACCAGAAACAGCGCATTCTGAAGGGACTGAAACAGAGGGGTAGACGAGATTTTCTTTCCTAAAAGCTATTTCCAGCAAACAACTTCTAAAACATGTTTTCGGGAGCTCAAATACTATGTTTACTAGTTGGGAAAACACCATAATATGTCTCCTTTAACTACAGGATTTAAAAAATAAAGTTTGTCAATATGTTTGAACTTCTTTGCAATTCCATGGAGGCCATGAAACTGACTGTGGTGTTGTTACACATACTAACCACTAGAGTTCAGTAATGGTCCGTATTGCTGTGACTGATTCGAGAAAAAGAGTTAGTATTCGCTTTCGTATAAACTACATAAAAAGATCGAAGCTGCCTCTCGTTAAATGACATTGGTGAACTTTTTTTAATCACTTTGCCGTTAATGCAGTACAAGGCATATTTGTTTGATATCATGATGAAGTACCTGGGACGGAGAGGGTCGAGGGATACAGACTCTAAATTCATAGATTGCTTTCATTCGCTATCGGTTTCGGTGTAAAATGTAAGAGCATATATATATATATATATATTTTAATGAAATTAAAAATGAAACAAACTCGAAGCGGAACATTAATCCCGTGTCAACGCTGTTTTCAAACCGGATGAAGCACCCGGAAAGGGAAACGTCAGCTAAATGAAATGAAGTTGTGTTTATGAACATCTGGGGGGATAAACCGCTGCATACGTTTTGTGAGCCGCAGGATCGTGAGGCATCAACCTTTGAATGTGCATATTTCTTTAAAAAAGCTAAACAGTAAGTGTTTCATTTTTATATTTTACTTCAGCAGGAAAGTTGACCGATCGTGCACAGATTTGCCTTGGTTCGCAGGCAACCGACGACCATGCAGGCTATTAGACTCAGCATGTCAAGTGTGTTTTATCGTTTATGTATGGATCGCAGAAGGCATGTAAGTTCATTCATTCATCGACTTCATAACATTAACCTGCGGCGTGGACGCGTAAATATAAACTACATTTGTAATCGTTATCAAAGAGTTATGTTCATTTATTCACTGAGGTTATATATGACAGGAGTATGATTGGTTTAATGTATTTTTATTTGATCTCTCACATAATGTCTATGCTACTTTTGTATAACCGATATATAACCAAATTTGCTAAATAGATAAAGCATAGTTCGCCTTTAGTGAGGTAAGGGTTAGGATATTCTGCTGTCATGTGATGACTCTGCTGACGGAGACAGATTTCACAATACATTCCCCATGGTTTTATTTGTATTTAAAACCTTGTTAAAGTAAACCAAATAAGAATTATTTTGCAATGCTTTCCATCCACCAAAAAAAAGGTTATCTCCTTCTATAGTTTTTATGAAAATCCAACATTTCCCAAGAGCATTTGATTGTGAAACATATGCCAATATATTATATAATAATTAACCTATGACTCAGATGCACTTGACTATATAAACGACTTAATATCCGGTATTCCCAAGGATACTTCACAGTATTTAGGTGTTTTAAAAATATGTTACATGACTTGGCTCAGGAGGTGGAGCAGTTGTCTTGTAACCGAAAGGCTGCTAGTTCGATCCCCACCTCCTCCTGTGTTGATGTGAGCAAGGCACTTAACCCTAACTGCTCCTGACGAGCTTGCTGTCACCTTGCATGGTTGACTCTGCCTACACTCTCTGGTGTGTCAATGTGTGTATTAACCGATGTAAGTCACTTTGGAAAAAAGCGTCTGCTAAATGCCCTAATTGTAATCCTGACAAGTGTCTGTAAGGTTGGACGAAGGGAAATTAAGAAGTGGTACACCCATTGTCATTATAGGTATTCCAAAGAAACATGAATGACTTTGCAGTTCTCAACACGGGCCGGAAGATGCCTCTCCTAGGACTGGGAACATGGAAAAGTGAAACAGGAAAGGTATGTTTATGCACAGTAGTAAAGCAAACAATGTATACAATGAAACTGTCTTGAATGGCTATTCATTCTGTCCATTCGTCTAGGTAAAGCAAGCAGTCATTTGGGCCTTGCAGGCGGGCTATCGCCACATTGACTGCGCTGTCATCTATGGCAATGAGGTGGAGATCGGAGAAGCTCTGCAGGAGACGCTAGGCTCTGGCAAGGTGAACACTTAACCCAGTCATCTAAACCTAGACCTTTTAGTTTATAAAGGGGACATATTATGAAAACAACACTTTTGCTGGGTGTTGTTTTTGGGTCTCTGGTGCTCCCACACAAATAAAACGTTGAAAAAAGTCTGAACATGATTTTTCGAGTGAGATATGTATTTCTGAAAGTCCCCCACCTACAGTTACCAAATGAGCGAGTCAGTTTCGGCGCCCCCTCCTACGTAGGAAGGGGGCACACTTGAATATTACCTCCCACTTCCCTACTCCCCTCCAATCAGAGCATAGCTAAGATTTTGTGGACCAGCTGACGAGCAGCTCTGGTGGGGGGAACTCGGAGGCAGCCCTGCAGCTAAGCTCTGGGAGTACAATCCCTGCCGCCGAAGCTTCGGCAGCAGTCCGGAGGAGGAGATATGGAGGAGAAAAGGATTGTACTCTCGGAGCTGAGCTGCCGGACTGCCGCCGAGCTACTCCCGCCGGACTGCCGCCGAAGCTTCGTCTGGCCGCCGTCAAAGACGTCTGAAGCTTCGGCGGCAGCTCCGGCGGTATACTCCGGGAGCTGAACTGCGGCCGAAGCTTTCTGGCTGCTCCGGCGGGTTTACTCCGGGAGTTGAACTGCTGCCGAAGCTGGCAGGTCCGGCGGGGGTAGGTCTCGGCGGCAGTCCGGCAGCTCCGGCGCGGGTAGTTCGGCAGCAAGTCCGGCAGCTCAGCTCCCGGAGTACAATCCCCTTCTCCTCCATGTCGGGGTTCATGGACTTCAGAGAGTCAAGGCCAAAGTTCCCCCAATTCCTCTCAACAATGGCCAAGATATCCCCCACTACGGGTCTTTACTTGTTGTGGAGGTGCCAGAGACATCAGACACAGTCTTTATGATTCATAATATCATCCGGGGCGCACATAGCTTTTGGCAGTGATATTAGATATAATATTATATAAATACCCATACATAATATTATGATTATATTATACAATATAGATATAGAGCTCTAGGAGTTCGCAAATGGCAACAATCCCTTCTCCTCCATGCTGTGGTTCAGTCTGTCAATTAATTGGTCAATGGGCAGCAGCTCATTTGCATTAAAGCTACAGACACCAGAAACAGAACATTCTGAAAGGACTGAAACATAGGGGAATAGTGGTAGGCAAAATATTTTTTCCTAAAAGCTATTTCCAGCAAACAGCTTAAAAAACATGTTTTCTAGAACTGAAATACTATGTTTACTTGTTGGGAAAACACTATAATATGTCTCCTTTAAAGAAAAAAAATACTATTTTCGGTTTTGACTTTGATATAAGACCATTTGCATGCGGCAGGCCCTGAGACGAGAGGACGTGTTTGTGACATCCAAGCTGTGGAACACTCGACACCACCCAGAGGATGTGGAGCCCTCACTGCTGAAGACTCTCAAGGACCTGAAGCTGGAGTACCTGGACCTCTACCTCATCCACTGGCCCTACGGCTTCCAGTAAGCACCCATCTCTGTGTATGTCAGCTAATGCAGTGGACAAATACTGCCAACCAAATTGAAGTGAAACATCCATTGATAAGGGACTGGCCTGGATTCCCGACACCCTAGACACAGCTCGACTCTGCTGTTTTAAGGGTCCCATAAAACGGACCCTGCATACTTATCCAATCTTTAGTAAAGTAAAACAGGAAACTGTACTGTTTATCATCCTTGAACTGCACACGAATGCAGCTGTATGACATGTACTTCATGATGAGGATGCTCAGTGCTATTGTTTTGCATGGATCCCTAGCTTCTTTCTATCTGTTCTCCAAGACGGGGAGACGCTCCGTTCCCTAGAAGCGAGGATGGCACCCTGCTGTACGACAACATTGACTATAAGCTGACCTGGGCTGCCATGGAGAAACTGGTGGAGAAGGGTCTGGTCCGCGCCATCGGCTTGTCCAACTTCAACAGCCGCCAGATAGATGACGTCCTTTCCATCGCCAACATCAAACCCACAGTCCTTCAGGTGTGTGGATGTGGGTGGCTGTGTGTGCGGGGGGGAGAGGTTAAAGGGTAATTCCGGTGTAAAATGGATTTGGACGCCATTTTGTTGTTAAGACTCGATAAGTAGATTGACGAACACAGAGATTGTGACATCCGTCAGCAACACGCAAACTCTGTGTTCGCCAATCTACTTATCGAGTCTTTAAAACAAAATGGCGTCGACGGGTGATCTACTGATGGTATTGTGTGTATAAAATGTCCTTTTTAATAAGAAATCTGTACACTTACAAAGTTCTCAATGCCTCGTTTTATATTTTAAGACCCTTATTATACTGCCAAAGAAGTGTCGGCCTACTTTTAGCCTTCTAAGTGGTTTAAAATAGCGATTTAGTTTTTACCATAACCAGTGCCCCCATCGTTCCAAGGTTGTAGTGTTTTGATAGAATCTGATTAAAACAGCCAACTGAAGAAAGCGTCTATATGCGATTTTTGTGCTCCAAAACGAACCTTTCAACTCGTTACAACTCGTTCATCATACAAAACATAACCCAAATCCATTTTACACCGGAATTGCACTTTAAGTCAATTGCACTATTTTAACAGAGCTACCACAGCATGGCTTAGATAAGGTGAGTAAGTAGTATTAATTACCGGCTTGTTTCATTCAGCGTTGTTTTTGTTTTTGCCTAAATTCAATTGATTTATAACTTTATTACATGTTTAAAGCTTGGTTTACACCTTGTGTCACTTTTGACTTTTGTAATATATTAAAGTTGTGCAAGAAGTTTTTGAGCTCCTCCCAGTTTTTCCCAGTTGTAGTTCAGTCCAATGCGAGTTCATTTTATTTTTTAGAGCTGTTCATTTGATTACTAATGCCATTCTGAAGTTTGTTGAGTTGTCTGCCTACTTTTACTTGTGTATGACAGGTGGAGAGCCACCCGTACCTGAACCAGGTGGAGCTTCTGGCCCACTGTCGGGAGCGAGGACTGGTGCTGACGGCCTACAGCCCCCTGGGCTCCCCGGACCGGGCGTGGAAACACCCGGACGAACCCGTGCTGCTAGAAGAGCCGAACATAGCTGCTCTGGCCCAGAAGTACAGCAAATCCCATGCTCAGATCATCCTGAGGTGGGTTGTCTGTCTGTCTGTCTGTCTGTCTGTCTGTCTGTCTGTCTGTCTGTCTGTCTGTCTGTCTGTCTGTCTGTCTGTCTGTCTGTCTGTGTCTGTGTCTGTGTCTGTGTCTCTGTCTCTGTCTCTGTCTCTCTCTCTCTGTCTCTCTCCCCATTAAACTAGTGATTTTGTTTTTATCTATAAGGTGGCAAACACAAAGAGGAGTGGTGACGATCCCCAAGAGTGTGACAGAGTCTCGCATCAAAGAAAACATCGAGGTAATGCCGACCTATCATTGGAGATGAGCGCATTCACGCAGGAAATCATCATGACCATTGTCCCAGTGGCAAACTATAAAAATGTAGTAAATCGAAATGTTTTTTCTATGTGGATCAGATATTTGACTTCAGCCTCGAAGTAGAAGAGATGAAGAGCATAACCGACCTGCACCGGGACTGGCGATACATTGTACCAACTATCACAGTAAGCAACATGGGCTCATAGACGCTGATTGTTTATTTGCGTCATTTGCCTTATTTTAACTGTAATGTGTTTATGAATTTACAGCACAATCTGTTTGCAGGCGATTTAGGTTTTATTTGGACAAACAATGCATCTATCTAGAACAGGCTGATGGACACAAACAAGGCGCAAACTATCTGAACCAATGGTGTAAAATAATTGAAAAGGATGATGTTTAGGCATGCCAATATATCTTCTTCATGGACATGTCTGCAGTATTCCACAAATATACTTTCAATACTCTATAGATGTGACCTAGGGAATCCAGAGTTTGGGCAAATGGTCAGATTTAGGGTTGAGGTTCACGAATAAAACGGTTCGTTTTTGAGCTTTCAATTTGTTTAGTTACGAATAAGGCCAGCAAGCCAGAACAATCCAACGTTTGCGGGTGTTGCGCCTCGTGCCCACTACCTCCGTCCGTTGACTGATCCCTATTGACTTTGAATGGGGAGGGACGCGCAATGCATTGTGGATCCGTGCGCTGAAGGCTCCGTCAAAAAGTTGAAAAATGTTCAACTTTTTCGGCAGCAACGGATCCGTCATCCAATAAGAACACGTATGCAAATTAAAGCACTGTGACACTACTCGGGCTCTGACGACCCTGGAAACCTCCCCCATCCATCAGCCACGCCTTCCCAGTCCTTTGACCGACGGTGCAGTGGGCACGAGGCGTCAGAATTGTAACAATTAGTTAAGTAGCTTTTCTTTAATAGTGTGTGTGTGTGTGACTATTGTGTTTTGTCGTCTTCTAGGTGGATGGGAAGAGTGTGCCCCGGGATGCAAAGCACCCCCACTACCCTTTCAACGATCCCTACTGAACACACTCATCACCCCGCCAACCGCTTCTGTGCCTTGGAAACCAGACCATGGAACTGCAATCCCATCATGCAACACTTTCTATCTAATCAATTAGCTGTGCCGCCACCACCACTACAAGTTAACCACATTTGGGATTTAACTAGGCATTTTTTAAAAGCTGTCTTATCTGAGTAGTGTCTTATGCATTGCACTTATAATCACTTGAAAGTACTCAGTAAAGTGTATATGTCTTATGAGTGTCGACATGTTATTTTGTAATAAAGTTTTTTGTTACCTCCCTCAGGAATGTCTTGTTATTGGACATGTTGCACAGTAATAAGGTCTAAATAAGGCGATGTGATGTTTAGGTGTAATCAACTCCTTGAATGGAATGAATATTATTCTACATAGCAGATAGATATGTAGAAATTGAACAAGAAATTCAATGAAACTTCAACACAGTATATTGTAAACATTAGATGGCACAATATCAGAATTTTATTTTAATAGCAGCATTCCTGGTGAAAAACATTGTACATCCATTTCAACATAAGTTACATGATTTCAATAATCACTCTCAAACAATGTAATTTGATTTATATACACTTTATGTCACGTTAATTTTAGCGCTTGATGTAAAAAAATCTCCTGGTGATATGCAATGCATCCCAGGTGCTACATTATATAAATAACTTGATAATCAGACCTAAAAATGTCCAGTCTCATTAGAATACTTATTACTCTCAAAAAAAGGCTTTATATCACCCAACTAATAACCATCACATGATTTGATAGAATTGTATCATACTTTCATTCTTGTTTTGTGTGCGTATGTCAAAACAGGAGCAGTACATCGCATAATCACATTGAATGTGGAAGTTTAATTACGCAATTAATTCAATATAAATAAAAATGATAATGAGCACCGTGTGAGGCAGGACATTGGGTTTAATGATCATGAAAAATAATTTATAATATGGCTGAAGATTTTAATAAATTATTTATTTTTTAAAGTCTCACATCGCCCCCTAGTAGACGTCAGTGGTAGCAGCAAACTTTTTCATTGATGGAGCGTGGGTGAAATGTTGGTGAGATACTGAGATAGTATCAATAATGATAATGAACGCCGTGTGACGCATGACATTTGGTAAAAATAATCTTTTGATATGGCTGAAGATTTTAATACATTATTATTCTTTTAAGGATGTTCTCGCCATCCCCTATCGGACATCAGCTAGCAGTTAACGTTTTCTATTGATGATGTGTTGGGATGATTTTGGTCAGATATAGTGATAGTCTCTCATCTCCTGCAGTACCTCCTCCAATGCTTGCTCCACAGTCAATTTGGGTGGCCTGTGCTTGCGGATGAACTATATTTGGAGAAAGAATGGTTGTTGTTAAAATATTCTGTTCTCTGCTTTTTTCACTGGTTGTTTGATGCAAAACCATCACACCTTTTTTTCAAAGGCTCTTTGTCATGGACATGGACATGCACAACAATGTTTATCAATTGAAAAAAGTATTGGTGGGTATATTTTCCTAGCTTCTGAGAAGGCACAGTGCCTTCTCAGAAACTCATTAAGAGGCAGAAGCATTAGTGTCACATCAGCCCTATTGTCTGTGGGATTTAAAAAAATCCTGTCAAACAAGTCACACCCATAATCCTCAATCATTACTGCGTTTGTTCAATCAACCACCAGCAACATCATTCCTCTAAGCCTTGAGAGCTGAGAATACACAAAGACCTATGAACATGTGAATTACATGTGAAAAGTTGGGTATTTGAAATATTACATAACATTTAATTTATTTTATTTGCAGAGTTCCTTGTGTGCTTAGTTCAGTTAGCTGAAATTGACGATTTATTTGACGTTGCAGCTTTTCAGCCAAATGTATTTAAATGAGTAAATGAACAATATGAGCTGGGCATACTTGTTTGGTGTCTTCCAGAGTTGTGTAGGTGTAATCTGCCGGACCCAGGCCCTGCACCACACTGTTGTGGAGATGTCTGCTGGCTTGGGCAAACTGTCGGGTCATGGCTAGCTGCTGCCTTAGCATGTTGTTGAGGGCAAACACTGCCGGGCTGTAGGAGGTTAAAGCTGGAGGACACACACACACACACACACACACACACACACACACACACACACACACACACACACACACACACACACACACACACACACACACACACACACACACACACACACACACACACACACACACACACACACACACACACCTTTTAACCACGCTTTTAGGAATGACTTGAATATAACCAGTTAAACCTGTCAAGTGGCTTACTCTCTGAAACTATTAACTGTAATACTTACCGTAAACCAAGGCAACATTCTGACACCCAAAGACAACATAGAGTATCAAATCATCCATTGTTTTTATGATGACACAAAACGTTTGAACAACTTCTTAATGGCCTTGAGAAAAAAGCTTTAAACTATTCATTACATGTTTCCTGTATGTCAAACCTCACAGGCAAACACCTTTCTAGAGAGACAAGTGTGAAGTCAAAAATCCTATTTCCACATAATATGCAATGATCGTTGTTCTACAGTACCTAGTACTAAGGTACGCTTGGATAACCCACAATGTATTTCAGCATGGGGAGGAAAATCGTATCCTTTGTTAAAGCATTTACATATATAGTACACACCAGCTTTTTTTTCATATCATTATTGCAATCATATATATCACAATATATATCATATATTTATATAAATATCATTTTTCAGGTCAAGTAAAAGGAGGACACAGACTTTCTGTGAACAATGGAATTCAACACATCAACATGCATCAACAGACCTCCCGTCTGCTTTGGGTCAAACTGTGGAACGAAGCCTTTGTTTCTGACAGGTTTTTCTAGGTTCCTTTGTCTACAGCAGCTTGCGTCCTTTTCTGTTTCACCAGGCCTTGAGGAGGAAGCCACTTGTGATTGACAAACATTGGGGGTGGGTTACTGTAGTCCTCAACTCACCCTCAAGGGCCTCTGCACCGACTGTAAGACTGGCCACGGGGGTTGGGTCCACGGAACCCATGCCTACCGCAGGGCCCAGAACAGCCATACCTGGAGGACAGGAAGTCAGAGCAACACAGGATGGTAGAGGGAAAGAAGCAGTAGCTGTATCATGACAGGAACATACTGGACCACTATGATTAACATAACATAACTAACATGATTAACTAACATACAGCATTTACGCATTTAGAAGTACTGCAACAAATAATACTTTTGTTGTACGTTTGACCATAGAGGCATCATGTGTATAGGCGTCTATTTTATTACACTTGCTGTTTAGTTCCTCTAATGTGGTGCTACGTTTCACCTAGCAGGGTGGCAGATGATGGGGTGGTTGTGCAGTGTGATAGGTTAGCCTAGCAGAGTGCTAGGTTGCAATAGTAGGGTCTACTTTAGCATGTAGGGGAGTATGGTTACCTGCGGACCAGTTGTAGGACAGCGGGTCGGGTCGTGTTTGCGTGGCTGCTTCTCTCCCAGGCCGCCTCTGGACGGTGGAGCGTCTGGAGCTGGGCGTCAAGGTGCGAGACGAGGACTGCGCGGAGCAGCCAGAGGTGTAGCTGCTCGCCGCACTCGGACTGCGGTCGGAGAAACTACTGGCGTAGGGGTCGTCGTAGGGGTCGTCACCTCCCTCCCGACGCGAGCCGTCTCCGTCACCCGAGATCTCAGAGAGGTCATCTCCTTTCTGCGTCTTTTTCTTCCTCTTCGCCTCGTCTTCGGGACTTGCCCCAAGGTGCTCTGAGATCTCGCTGGGGCTTTGGTCGTGCTCCGTCCTAATGCTTAGGCTCTCGAAGTCACTGTGGTAGTCTGCCCCAGTTACCTCTTCCTCTCCCGGCTGCTCTTCTTTACCCTCCGGTGGTTGTGTTGTCCACGTACGGTCCTCTGCTTTGTGCTGCTTGGATGGTCGATGGTCCTTCTGGTCGGGAAGGAAGGAGTGAGAGGCGAATTGCGTGAATTAGAGTGGCATTAAACAACATTGTTGTTAGGTTTTGACTTAAAGATGAATAACACCGGTATTTGTATTGATCATCCTTACCTGCTTCGTTTCCACAGTAAAATCAGGTACAAAGTCATCCAAAGACATGATGTTGAACTTGAAATCTACTGGGAGAAGAAGGATCATAGAGTTTGACAAAACCAATGCAAGACCTCATAATATAGGTCTCTCAAAATATACAGTATATTATAATTAATATAATGGATACTAACGCATACAAAACATTAAAAAGGCTTTTACCTGGTTCTCCTACTAGAACGGATGCATACGGTAAAGAAGTTATTGAATTAATTAATAATTAAAAAACAGTTCTTGTATCTTGTGTTGTATCATAAATCATACATTTATCATATATTCTAACTAGCTACTACTACCAACTACGGTACTATAATTATCTTTATGTATGACACCTTACTTATAAAGCTGTTTGCGTGTGATGCTTATGACAAATGTGGCAGACAAATCCTTTGTCTCAACAGATAAGGCACAGCTATGTCAATATTGTGTCGGCATCGCCTGTGTTGACACTTTATTTCCCCTCACCCTCTGAGGAGATGCTGCTGCTCCTGCCACTGTGTGGCCCCTCCTCTTCAGTCGAACCCCCGGGCCCCGGGGGGAAGAGCTCCTCCAGGGAGTGCACCTCCCCACGCCCCCACGATGACGGGGTGGACAGGGAGCGCTGCAGGGGGCTATGTGCAGAAGACAAGGAGGCCCCCCCCAGGGGAGAAAGGGGAGCGGGGTCAGGCTTCTCCCTAGAATCCTGAAGGAAGGAGGACAATGCAAACATTGTTATTGGAAAGGGTTTAGGTGTGTCATTGCCAGACCAATTCCCAAATGTGTATTCTAGTTCATTTTCGATCAACATTGACGGGCCCAGACCAAAATGCCTCCGGAGTCAATTGCATAGACCTACAACCATCAGAATAATAAAACGTCTGACACCTTACTGACAGCCATCTTGATTGTTTATGCAAATACATCAATGGCGCACCCACTGGCCGCTCCTCTGTACATTATCGTGAAATACCCGCCCAATATCAGATAAGCGGTGTGCCAGAGCAAAAAAGATAAAGCATGCCGATTTGTCTGGTTCCAAGGCTAGTTCAAATATGATCAAGACTATATAAGTCAGAGTGTGCTTTTAATCCATTCCTGATGGAAACAGTATTAGACATCACCTTAATTTTGTAGTTGCTACGATATCAATAGTACGCCTTGATTGTTCAACCTCAATTTGTTAGATTCTGGTCACAAAAGTTTGACCAGCAGAATTCATGTAAACTTCTCCATCTAACTACCTTTGCCACCGTCTTCATTGGTAATCTCCTATGTCTGTCCTCCATCGAGTCTAGCGAGTCCCCCAACAGTTTCCTCATACTCTCCTCATCACTGTCCAGGCTAACTCTGCGGCCATCTCCTGCCGCCGGCTCAGCCTTCACCACGCTGGGCTTCACAGCACTAACACTTCTGTACTTGCCAACCGACAAGCCGGCGTCAGCAGCAGCAGGGATTTCAACATTGACTTTAGCCCCTTGGGAATAGTTGAGATTGGTGCCGGCCGTAGCAAGCACTGGCGTCTTCTTTAGGAAGCGTTTCCCGGGACTTCCAGGGTCGTTGCTCGACAACTGGGGCGGCAGGGGGGCAGAGGGGAGCTCCGGCGGCGAGTGTCCATGGGGGGGAGAGGGGCCTGGGTTGGGGGCTGTTGGAGGTACGGTGTGATTGGGGTTCCCCTCCATGGCACGCCCCTGGGTTGTGCTCTGCTGGGCTTGCTGGCGGGCCCGGATGCGCTCCTCAATGGTGGCCAACCTGCTCAGGGCGGCACTCTGGGAGCCCTGCTGGGAAGAAGCCACAAACCTAGAAGCAGGAGATAATAAGCACAGACTTGCATCAAGTCCTTTATCGGGGTTAAGGTGTCACCGGTCCAAATGAGTGTAAATCTGATGAGAGCAGGATGGCAAAAATTACAAAAAGGTTCAGGAAAAACTCCCCATGCTCTGCATTAGCTCTGGTTGCAATATATGCTGGACAGGCAGACATACAATGCAGACATAATATAGATACGTTTGAAACAAGATGCCGCTGTTGATGTCCCCTCTATTAAATCAGCATTGTTCAAATATTGTGAAATGATACCATTCAAGTTATAATCGTATGTACCTCTGTGTTATGATCATGTGATTGGATCATGTGTCGTATTACGTTACCCGCGTTCTGGGGGATGCTGAGTTTGATTTTTTCTAAATTGAGGGGACTGGGTGCTAGCCATGGCCTTTGGTATAGCTTTCTTCAGAAACCTTTGCCCTCCTCCTCCTTCACCCAGTGAGGTTGAAGCTCTGAAATCCTAGAAATTTTAAACATACAGATGCACAGTTATTTCCTAAGTTTAATTTCCTTAGTTTATAACCAAATGGATAAAATCACGGAACAACAATGGCAGTTTGATCGTTTTATTCAGTACCTGAGGTGAAAGCACTTCTCTGCCCTGCTTATTTGTATTGGTTTTCTCCCCATGCTCTGTGACTGAGCTGACAGAGGACAGGTCACTCAGGTCCACTGATAAGATGTGTGTATTCGAGGGAAAGCGGCTCTTTTGGACTGACCCTCCTCCAGGACCCTGGGAAAAATAAATCCCCCGTAAACACAGTCTCTGTACAAGTTATCTTCGCAATAAATAACAAAAACAGTAAAAACCAAATGCTCACTGTATGTCCATATGCCTGAGCTTCAGGTCCATGAGGGTTCGTTAGCTCGGTGGCGTTTGCATCGTTTCTCTTCGCAGAGAGCAGCGCCTGGGCTCGGACCAACGCTGAATTTCGACCGTCACGGTTCCACATTATTGTAACGAGCAAAATCACTTTATGTACATATATCAATGAGCATACTTATTAGCAAATATTGGCTCTAATGCTAGTAAGAAATACTGGGGTCTCGAATCATCCGGTGAAATAGCAAAAAACATTTTAGTGTTGGCAATGTGAAATGGGATTTGAACGCAAATCGTAAATAAAAATGGAGCCAAACAATGGATCAAAACATTAGTGACTATAAAAGAATACTGATGTTATTATTAGACGTCCATAGTTTCCATGGCGAGAAAATGTGTGCTGTTGTTTACAAATGACCATCATTACGACGCGTCTACGGAAAGCGGGGAGGACATACAGTTTTCGCGGACCTCGTCGTATGCGATATACGTATACCCGTTAAAAGGGAGTTTCAATCAATAACAATAAGAACAAACAATAACTTAAACAACAATAGTAACAACAACAACAGCCAAACTATAATCAAGGCAACAGCAATCGGCAAGCTTATAAGTGACGAACAAAGAGTGTGATGCAAAAAAATGTGCACATCGGTCACTGCATGGTACTTTGTTTTCTTGCAAATGCTATTTGAAAGGTTTTCTCAGCCTACGTGATAAGGTATTGTGAAGGCAATTGTCTTCTTACTTTGACTCATACCCACTTAGTTCACTGTGCAAATGACCTATCATAATATACTTAATGCAAATTGATGTTGTGGGAAAGAATCTGTATGTTTGTATGTCATAAAATGCATGGCTATCTAGAACGCTTATTCAAGTTCCTGCCTCTGATTATGAGTTTTGATTTGAATAACGGGATGGTTTTTGTTGTGTCCCTTTCTACATTGTATGTTGTAAAAATAAATATATTTCAACGCTAGTTTGGGTTTAAAAGCTTATTGTTTTCATGAGGTGACATGAGGTACATCGTAAATAATGATATACATCAAAAACAGCAGCGTCTGTATAAACTTGTGAAGTTGTGGCTGGTAGGCCTACGGGGTATGGGAGCTACGACGGGAACAGGAGGGGGGTGAAGTCCTGCGATTTTCCGAGAGGCCCTCGATGTAATCCGAGTACTTCCGAAAAATAACTCGTGGTCTCATTTCATTGGCGAAGCTCTAGTCCAATCACCTGCGGCCATCTGTGCAGGAATAGATAGTAAAGCCTTTCTTGTGCTGCGTTTCCTTGAAGGTGTATTGCTTTATTAAGACCGGAGCTGCTCGATTTACCTGTCATTCGTTGGAGAAGATTCAAACCATGAAGCTCGCCGTCGCAGCAGTCGTCCTTCTGGCATCGTTAGCCATCACTGTCGAGGCTACTGTGCACTTCAAGGAACAGTTTCTGGACGGAGGTACAGTACCAATTCATTATGTAGTGGGTTGAATGTTTTTAAAGTGCACCCAACTAAAACATTTGAAGATTTTCCTTTTCAATTTGATCGAAGAAACATGATAAACATGTTTGATAAGTTGATCACACCTTACGGAACTAAGCTAACACATTGAAGGGCGTATAGAGTACGTGTAGACCTGTGGTTCGAGAATAGGTCATTAACGTTATTACAAAATATGAGTGAATGCAAACTGTCACAAATGTATTCAACTGTAATGTAACTTATACACTTCCGTGTGGCGTTATTCAAGCAACATTACACAATTCTAACCTGATGTTAACTCATTACCTTCTATGCCTTCACTTTTGGTTTCAGTTACAAGTCAAAGGCTCTGGCAGGAGTTTAGTGTCCTTAGAAGATGTAACCCACTTAACTACTATTACAAGACCATGTCGAAGAACAGTAAACATGTCGTTATTAAATGGGGCGGAATGTTACGTTTCAGATGCCTGGAAGAGCCGGTGGGTTGAGTCCAAGCAAAAGTCGGATTATGGTGTGTGGAAGCTGACTGCTGGCAAGTTTTTTGGCGATGCCGAGGCAGATAAAGGTAATTTGCATATTACATTTACAAGTGTCCTTCTGTTGAGCAGCACACTGACTCCAAGAAAGACAACACCATTGGGTGCAGCAGGGGTGAAACCCTTTTGAATGGTTGATAACCACATGCAAATGAATAAAGATGCAACCAGAAAGTGGTTATTTATACATGTACTATGAATGTCGGTAAGAATAAAACAAAACGCTTTACTACTTTTGTGTTAAGGTGTCCAGACGAGCCAGGACGCTCGTTTCTATGCAGTGTCCAGCCGCTTCGAGCCTTTTAGCAATGAGGGCAAGCCCCTTGTGGTCCAGTTCACGGTGAAGCATGAGCAAAAGATAGACTGTGGAGGTGGCTACGTCAAGATTTTCCCCGCTGACCTAGACCAGACCAACATGCATGGAGACTCTCAGTATTACATCATGTTCGGTGAGTGTGGGTGTGCGGGTACGCTTTTGACACTCTCTGCATATTTGTGTGCTTTGAGTCAGGTTCCTGTTTGAGAAAGAAGGGACTTTGAAACATTGATCTTTTTTGTGCATGTTTTCTTTTCCTTTTACACTCACAATTTATTTGAATCATTTTAACTGGTTTGTGTGTTGCTCTTCTTGCAGGACCTGACATCTGTGGGTACAGCACAAAGAAGGTGCATGTGATCTTCAACTACAAAGGAAAGAACCACCTCATTAAGAAGGACATCAAATGCAAGGTATCTATTTTTATGTGTTGTTTATTTTGTTAAAGGGGATGCCTCATGAAACTATCAATTTCTTCAAGAAACATTTCGAAAGTCGGTCTCCAAAAACATCAATACCATGCATAGAATAGAATATTCTCATCCATTATTGATTTATTACACATTATTGAACTTGAGACAACAAATGGAACCCTCTCTTCACACCTTTTCACCCATTTATTAAAGTGATAGTCGACAGAATGTACTATTTTGGTCCATCAAATCTCAAGTAGAATCACTCCATATATTTCCTCCTATTCAAGCAGCTTGAATGGGTGGAGTCTATTTACCCTCTTGGCTACATACCCAAGCGGGTGACCAACTACCGTCAACTCAAAAGGCTGTGACAGTTTGAGGAAGTAGCAACTGCACAAAACTGCAAGGAGGGGGGCGGGGATTCAGACCACGCCCATTATAGTCTTTCCAAGAAAGAGTGTGTAGGCTAACGTTGAGATGTCTATTGACACACTTTTCTACATTTTTCTTGACAATATAAATGGAAGGTGTGCAGTGGATTCATCCCTCTGTGATATTCAGATTCTTATTTTGGGTTTTTACTTCAATCCCACTAAATATCTTGTTTTCTCGACTCCTCTCTCTCTCCATCCATCCAGGATGACGAGCTCACTCACCTGTACACGTTGATCCTGAACCCGGACCAGACGTACGAAGTGAAGATCGACAACGAGAAGGTGGAGTCCGGCAGCATGGAGGAGGACTGGGACATGCTGCCCGCCAAGAAGATCAAGGACCCAGAGGCCAAGAAACCAGAGAACTGGGATGACCGTGAGAAGATGGACGACCCCACCGACGCCAAGCCCGAGGTAGGAAGACACGCGGCACTCACTCAAGGGTTTTATGGGAGTACAGGAAATAGTAGTATAATAATAATAGTAGTAAAATTAGGCCTAAAAAGAGATCAACATTTTAAAACGACAATAAACTCCCAAAAACTTTACTGAAGTATATACAGAATATAAGTCGTAATATTATACAGTACAGACAACAGATTTATTTTTATTGAAAATACATGCTTTTACTATGAATCCTACATTATTGTACATAAGTATCCAAAGTGTCTAATTGATGTAAGTTTCAAGTAGGCCAAAGGGCTGCATTATATAATTTTAGTGTCTAATATCTATTATTAAATGTTATATGAAATCAGTCACGCTAGTCATAAGTAGAATGTTATAGTTCACCAATTCTTGGGGTTGACCGAGCCTCTTTAAACAAATTCAGGAGAAAAACAGAATAACCTATGCCAGAAGGATGAGGCCATAATGTGATTGGTGCATCAGGGTTCACTGTGTCAATATGTTGCAGGACTGGGAGAAGCCTGAGACTATCCCCGACCCTGATGCGACCAAGCCCAGCGACTGGGACGAGGATATGGATGGAGAGTGGGAGCCGGCCATGATCGCCAACCCAGAGTACCAGGTACACCCGTCTGCCCCAGTTGTATGGGAAGTGACTTAATCAACTTGTGACGGTTGCCACGTAAAGATTTATTTTTCGAATAAAAAAGTAAACTGAGGCTGCTCTACAACTGTAGTCCATCAAATATGAATTATTAGTTGGAGTAAGGTAGGGAGCAAGGTGTTTCAAAATAAAATGCTCCCCAGATCCTGCTATATTTTTAGAATAAGTAAGCCGATTTCCTCTGGGGTGGAAAAGGGAGGACCTTGACTTTCCACCTCCTGTCAAAATAAATCTTAGGGCAATCAGGGATAGTGTTTCAGAGTCTAAGGTGTAGCTAAGCAATACTGTAGATGATAACAAAAGTCCCCCCTCCCCCACACCCACACTCATCTTTTATTTTCCAAATGATGGTCGTCAGCGGTTACCATGCTTGCACCTGCCTCCTGTTTCCTGTCCAGTTGCTTAGTTACTGGCATAAGGAAGTTTGTTGGAGGGTGTCAATTTGTGCAAGTTATGCTGTCATCGTAGACATGGGTCCACATTTGCAGGGGCTTGATATGCTGTTCGCTGCAACCCGCTGTGTTTCACTTTCCCCCTTGATTCATGTTCTTGTTTTTAAGAGGTGCTTCATCATTCTGCTTAGCACTATAAAAAAAGCAATGCAGAGATTTCTCAAATACATTCCCAGCAGGTGTAATTGAAAGAATGGGTTAGTTGAAACACACAGAAAAAAGAATTGTGGGGCTATAGAGCTGCAGCCCACTTCCAGTATTAACTGTAGTGTTCCTCTTTTCCCCAAGGGCGAGTGGCAACCCAAGCAGATCGACAACCCCGACTTCAAGGGATCCTGGGTTCACCCAGAGATCGACAACCCAGAGTACTCTGCTGACGACACCATGTACAAGTTTGACAGCATTTCCGTTTTGGGCCTTGACTTGTGGCAGGTAAAGATGCTCCTGAAACCATCCGGATCTGTGTGGAATAGCAATTGTTATTCGATCACAATCCCAATTTATCAAGTTATTAATAAGTGTTGTCTACCAATGGTAATTTGTTTCCAAGGCAAGTCATGTACCTTAAAAATATTATTGTATTCATTTTTGAATAGGTAAAATCTGGCACCATCTTCGACAACTTCCTGATTGCCGATGACGTCAAAGAAGCCGAGGAGTTTGGGGAAGAAACCTGGGGCAAAACTAAGGTAGCCCAGTTTGATAATACTGATGCTAAGTGGCTTTTACAGATTAAGCTCCCTCATTTAATTTGCATTCGGATCCAGGGATGCAGCAAGCCACTAGACCACAGAGCTGTCCGTTCTCCCCCCTCGACACAGCCAATCTCTCTAGAAACCGCTCAAGGGCCAACCAATTGGCCTAGCAAACGGGTTAGGGTCTCTTTTGCAATGAGTGTCACAAGAGTGTCGAGAAATCGAGGCCACGTGACACGTTGCATGGAATGCGTGTTTGGTCCTTAAGTGACGGTTAGCAGCGTAATGCTTTCACTTGAGATACACTTAAACCCTCTTTTGACCGCCTCTTTGAAAGCTATTATTTTATTTCCTTGGACATTCATTTGCCCCAACAGCCAATCAATTTGCATGGAGCACTCATATTACCACCGCCATCGAAGAGCTCACTCAAAATGTATTCTACACATGCCACAGTTTTTGCATAAAACTGGCTGTGACATTTCCTACCATTGAATGAAGTGCCGATTAGAATACTGATGTACATAGTACAGCAGGGTTGGTTATGTAGTGACTTGCTGTGGCCAAATAGGCTGCATGGCTATAAAGATACATTTGAAATATTGTGCATAGGTATTTTGGTTGAAGGTGAACATGATAGACTTTAAGGGCTAAACAATGACTGTTTCACTGGGCCCAGTAGAACTCTTGAAGCTTCATGGATGCCAAGCCCTCAAAGACACCCTTCAAGATTCCACAATAGAGTACAAACACTTTGAAGTCAAGGGGCCAGGAAAGAAGGAAGCATTGGGCCAGAAACATTTTTAACTTGTCATGCAACGCTGCTCCTGTCCCATGAATGGTTTTGACTAGAGAAGACTATGTTCCTGTGTTTAAAAAATGTGGAAGCTCCTCAAAAGGACCACAACACGCGCTGTTGTGAGTTTTCATTTCCTTACAGTGGCTTATTTTCTCCCCCAACAGGAACCAGAGAAGAAGATGAGGGATGATCTGGAGGAGGCGGACAGGAAGTCGAGGGAAGAGGAGGAGAAGAACAAGAAGGATACGGATGGTGCCAATGAGGAAGACGAGAACGAAGATGACGAGGAGGAAGGGGATGAGGAGCAGGGAGACGACGAAGGGGAGGAACCCACAGAAGAGGAGGAGGAGGAAGAGGAGGAAGCCGCGAAGAAGGACGAGTTGTAGAGGTGGACATTTTGTCAACATGGGAGGGACTGCTGGGCATCTCCTCCCAGCAGGGAAACAACAACGCCAACATCAACATCAAAATGGTAGAACCTCATGGACACTGGCAGCAGCCTTAGCCTCACAGTGGTAGCAGTTGAGGAGTTAAATAGTTTTCTTTTTTAATTTGACTTCATTTTTTTCCCTGAGGTTGAAAAAAAAGTTTTTCACAATTCGTTGTCTGCCCTTGAGGATTTTTGTTTATAAAGTTTAAGATAGCTTTACTTGAAGCCATTTAGGTCGGTTTACTGTGTCAGCTCCATGCCCTTTTTCATAATGCTGGTTGATTTAGGTGTTTTCGTAAATGGCCCTATCGACTTAAGTAAACGGGAGTGTGTAAGATGAACGAAACAGATTTTATTAATATTATTTGCATTCAATGAGCCTTTTTAGCCCAATGTATTGACCTTCCTTTGGTCAACTCAAGTCATGACAACCTGACCAACAGATGAAGATATAGTACTAAAGTTAATGGGGAAATGACCTCATCAAAGATTTTCACACGGTCTTTCGCTTGATACTTTGATTTTGTTTACCTTATCATCACCTACTCAACAGAATGCCTTTACGTATTGTACTTTATTTGTTTTAAACCACTGTCAACAGCTGTATGTTATTCCCTTCAAACCTTAATTGAAATTATATCAATCCACTCATCAATCAACTCAGCATTGCTCATAATGTTCATTTTTTGGGGAAATATAGCGTTATTCATACATATAGTCGTAGTTTTCTGTAACTTGACATTGATGTAAAGCACAGACAATTGTAATTGGTGCATTCATAAATTATTTTTTAGGTGTGTGTGTGTGTGTGTGTGTGTGTGTGTGTGTGTGTGTGTGTGTGTGTGTGTGTGTGTGTGTGTGTGTGTGTGTGTGTGTGTGTGTGTGTGTGTGTGTGTGTGTGTGTGTGTGCCGAGGGACTGTAGTGGGCAATCTGTGATTCACGTCTCTTCTTCTATGGATCTTTACGCAAAATGCCAACTGTCTCTTAATTCGGTTTCAGTCAATAAAATAACGCCTTTCTCGATTCTGTGACATCTGCTGTCTTTGCATGTTTCCAAATTTCCAATAGGCCTATAATAGGCCTCCTATAATAATTAAATAGATCCTCAGGATGGGTTCACAGTGATGATTTTTATGCATGTATATATATGTGTGTGTGTGTGTGTGTGTGTGTGTGTGTATATTTATATATATATATATATATTTTTTTTTTATATATATATATATATATATTTTTTTATATATATATACATATATACGTTTCATTCCGGTGGTGAGATGCGCTTGTTACGAGCGCACGCAGGCATCAACCACCGCACGACGGACGCGCATAACGGAACCCTATTTTCCGCCCCCAGTGTGCCTTGTCTCAAGCAGCAAGTAGATGGCGTCTGAGCCCACTTCCACTGCCCAGCGAGACAGCTGAGTCACACGCACACGCATACAAACCACACAGTCGGAAGGGGAAGGGAACACTAAAGATATTCCTGCCCTAGCACGCCGTGTTATTGGGGTTCCTGACAGCCATTCTTTCAACGAATAGTGTTGGAAAGATGCAGACGATAACGCTGAAGACCCTTCAGCAGCAAACGTTCAAGATTCAGATAGATCCAGAATGGACGGTGAGTAGAAGTTAGGGGGGGGGGGGCTGAAGTAAACACGAGCAGGTCAGGGGGGACGGAGTCTCACCCAGCCGGAGGAGGAGGGCCTAGCTGAGGGCGATTTCATGATCAACACAGGCGTGCTGGTTACTTTGTTGTATTTTGTTCAAAGGATCCTATGCTCATTGTTAAAAATGTGGCAGTGCGATTTATGAGTCGTGTTTTCTGGTAGCGTTTTGTAATCCTGACCTCAACAGCTCTGTGTCCCACCGTGAATGACTGTGCAATATTTTTTTTTCTCAATGGATGTAGAAGTATTGTATTAGGCATTGCTGGGCAGACTGAACAGAGGGCATAGGCTATAGTATGGCACTTTGAATTTTCTTCTATAGAATGGGTTATTAGAAAAGGGGCTCAGCTCATGTACCCTTTAGTTAGGCCTACTTCAAATAGACCTGTATACATGGTTAACATTGGGAGTTAGATGTAGATGACAGTTTCGATTATGTGTTATCTCTTATTATGTAGCCTGTGTTGGACATGCTACAAAATGAGAACATTAAATGTCCTTTGTTGACTGAATTTATTTGACTGAGTTGGCTAAATTATAATTGTGGGGTTTGCCTGGCATGTATGTGTGTGTGTGTCTGTGTGTATATACTTTATGTATTTATGTATAAATGTGTGTGTGTGTGTGTGTGTGTGTGTGTGTGTGTGTGTGTGTGTGTGTGTGTGTGTGTATATAAATATATATATATATATATGTTTTATCTGTCATTGTATTTCAGGTGAAGTCTCTAAAGGAGAAGGTAGAAAAGGAGAAAGGCAAAGAAACCTTCCCGGTGACGGGGCAGAAACTAATCTATGCAGGTGAGCCAGAGAATCTATTTTACAGTGGTGACATTGGCACTAACCAAAAATGTGATTTATAATTGAGCTGGATTAGACTAATTAAAGCCCATGAATAATCCATCAGTTTTATATTAACCTTTGAATGGAAGTAATTTGGCCGGTGTTTGCTGATATGATGAGTGATATGATACTCAGGCAATATAACAAGATTATGTCACTGAATGCTATTACACAGATGTTTGACTTTCAGCATAAATTGGTTGTTGTTGTAGATATTCAATTTGATTGTAGGCCTAACTTTCAAGAGACAAAACAGTCTTTGAATCAAATGCCATACTTAAAAGGCAAAATTACAATTGTGGCTGACATTTTGGAGTAATGATTTGACACAGTACAGTTTTTGTTTGTCCACTTTATATATTTTTGTATTAGATTATAGTTTTGCTGATATACATTTTGAAAAGAGTTGAAGCGTGATTTATCTTCTTTCTCTGGCACAGGTAAAATTTTGAATGATGACGTTCCCTTGAAAGAGTACAAAATCGATGAGAAAAACTTTGTAGTGGTCATGGTGACAAAGGTAAGGGCTTTTTAGTGTAATACCCTTCCTGCTTTCACCTTCTCTGATCCTGTTTAATTGCTGGGTTCTACATAATGCCCATTCTGGTTCTGCCTTAATTTGATAAAATATTTGTTATGATACAAATATTACTAGAAATATATCATCATAAGTTCTACATCTGAAAAGTATTTGCGAAAGTATTATGCAGTGTTGTAATAGTTTGAAGAACGTTAACTTGATATGCTTTTATAAACTTGATAGGTTTGTAATGTAATGGGAAACCAAATAAATTCCCTATAATGTTTTTGTTGAGTGAGACATCCCAACAAACTATTTTCTAGATCAATTTTTAACATTCTTTGTACAGGTCTATACTTCTAATGCACATCACAGAAGATTATCGTCCCATAGAGAAGTTTTTGTTGAGGTTTTCTCAAATCGTTGAGCCCCAATGTGTTCAGGGTCACATTCAGCCATTTTAATGGAGAGTGTCCATTTCAACCTTGACCTTGACAAAGTCCATTCGGCCATTTTTATTTTATTTTCCCAGCCCAAACCGTCAAATTCATCAAAAAACGCCCCTCAAGCTTCCCAAACGGCCCAGCACATCCCAGCCCCGTCTCAAACCCCGACAGCATCTGAGGCCCCTGGCCCGAGACGAGTGCCCCCGGCAGCCGTACCAGCACCAACGACTCCAGTGCCTGCCCCTTCCCTCGCCCCGCTCCCAGGCACCACAAACTCAGCGGCCCCATCTGAAACCCAGACTTCAGCCAGCCCGGCGGGTTCTCTGCCTCCGGGAGCAACGCCAGACAGGGAGGCCCCTCGGAATGGGGCCTTGGCTACAGCTCCAGCTCCTCCTCCTGCCACTGCAGTCTCTACCTCCTCAGCCTCCTCAGCCTCCTCAGCCTCCCCAGCCGCCACGCAAGGCTTAGTTTCCAATGAACAGGAAGATGTTAAAGTCACGGAGCAGGCCGTAACGTCGGCCGCTGGTCCGGAGGAGTCCCCTAACACGGGCGAATGCCCCGTCGCGGGTGAACAGCAAGAGGAGAAGCCCCGGGAAGAGGCTGAGACTGAAGCATCTGACCCGCCGCCAGTCCACGCTGGGGCTTTTGGGTCGGTGAACAAAACAGGCAATCATTCTACGTGACATTCGATTACATACTCTTTTAGTAGCACCATATCAAAACAAGACTGGAAATCTGTTTAGTATTTTTGAGTGCAGTTCCCATTGAAAACGTCCCCATTGGGAACGGGCTGATTGCCTGACTCTGGTATTGCTGCTTGCAGCTTCCTTGTGGAGCGCCTATACAAACAACTATACGAACACACTCAACACTGTATTTCCAAGTTTGAATTCGATTGGATGAACGGTTGCGGACAGACATGCATACATACAAAGAGACGCCTCTAATTATAGTTGGATTGTTTTAGTCTGTATTGACGCAATCAATCAGTATTATCTGTAAACATTACGGTCATAATTCAGCTATGATTAAATATGCTTTTCAATATAGTATTACTATAATAAGCTATGTCTATGACAGCTATTAGCTTTCATAGTAGATAAGCAGATTGGATTGCAGATTGAAAAGAACGTTGTTTCTATTTTTATTCATTAACTGTTTATTTGTCTTCACATTTCTCTCAAAGGCTTGTGGACGATCTGGATCTTCTAGAGGAGGCTGCTTCAATACTCGGTAATGAATGTGTATCAACTCCTTCCTTCGTATTTCCGTCCTCTATCTCCCTCTTCTGTCTAAGCGTTGGTGTTCCCCTCCCTCCGTCCTTCCTCTCTGTATCTTTGTTCTCCTCGAATCTCTTCCATCCCAATAACCTTCTATTGGTCTACCATTTTTTGACGGCCTCCTGATATTCTCTAACTCCCCCACAGTGACGGGCCAGGCCTATGAGAACCTGGTGTCGGAGATCATGTCCATGGGCTATGAGAGGCAGCTGGTGGTGTCTGCCCTGAGGGCCAGCTTCAACAACCCGGACCGCGCGGTGGAGTATCTTCTCATGGTGAGGGTGACGCACAAGCACTGCAGTGTTGTGTGTCTCCCGATGGCACACCACAAGTTTGCGGAGTGTCGTAAAGCGTTGAGAGTCAATGTAAGATGCCTAGCCTTGCACGCTACCCAAACAAACAGCCACAAATCCAAAAAACGGCAACAAATGCGAACAAACCAACAAATGACAGAAAATAAGGGCCAGTGTGCCATACCGGTGGTCTTTTGCTGTTGAAGGTACTTGTAGGTTGTATTTTTTTGGCTAAAATGTTAAATTGGTTTTGGTCCAACTTTGGCTACATTCTGTAGGTGGGTGCTGTTGGGGCAGTGAGCAAGCACTTTCTAGAGGGTGAGCTACACTTACTATTTACTATTTAGCAGACACTTTAGCTTATCTAAAGGCAGGCTGCGGACATTGGGGGTTTGAACCCAGAACGTTTCAGCTGGGAGTCAAAAACCCCGGACCAATAGACTATCCTGCACCTCCCCCCCGCTGTCTGGTAATATAAAGAAAAGGATCATCGTTGTTGTTTGCAGGGTATGCCAGCAGATCCTACTGGTCTAGCCGAACAAGAGCCACTGACGCTCAGTGCTCCATCCAACCCCCCTGCTTCCACACCTGCCCCCCCGGATCAACCCCTACAGGCATCAGCACCCCCCAACAGTAAGCACCAACACATCCACGCACGCATACATACTGCTACACACATCAACACACCCACTCTCCCACATAAACACCCGTTTATCAAAGGACAACGTTTTCAACGTGGACCCTGTTCTCCCATCATTTTGGGTCTAGCTGCCGGCAACAAACGGACAGGAAACAAGCATTCAAGGTGGACAACAAACAAGCATTGAGCCCAATCATGGCTCCAATGGCTGGGAATATAGAGTCCACGTTGAAAAAACTTTAAGCAATCCTTTTATAAGGGATGCACTTGGTTTAACGTGAAATACATAATGTTAAACCATAATCACACCAGATGGTCTGAGATGTATCCGGGTAGTGTAACAGGTTAGAGTAGCTGTTATAGCACATGAGTCGCTTTCTGATAACGTAACAATTGTATCAGAAAGTGACCGCCTCGCTGGTGATCGGTGGGAAACGGTATACGAACAACCCCTCCTACCAATTATAATGTATCCTTTCCATGCGCACATTTGTATTATTACACGGTATGCAGGAATATGTTCATGTGCCAATATGTCTTCACTCCAGGCTACTTTTGTCTTCAATATTCACTTCTAGGGACCTGTATAGGAAGACATTTGCCCAATCCCAATTCACCCCTTAACACCCAGACAAAACCCTTTAAACTGGTGTATGTTTTTATTTACTTTTAATAATAAATCTTATTTTCATGCATATTTCAATAATATTTCATGTCTCAAATTCAGATTTTTTGGCAGAGCTGCCTACAATTATTCTTCCATGTCACATTAACGTGTAAACAAGGGGGCATAGTGTCTCTGACCCCAGATGTAGTTGAACCTTGAAAATGTTTGATGTTTGTAATGCATCCATGTGAAAAAGATTTTGCAGAGCAGATTCATTTTATTCTTGTATCTGGCCGTCCAGCAAAAAACAAAAAAGGTCTGGTTCCATGCTGGATCAATCAGCAATGACTCGCAACAAACCCTTGCAGAGAAGGTGACACCCTGCTAACCCCTGGGAGGAATGCGCATCTTCACGTACACATAGGTCAAAGACTGGCAAAAGGGGAGTGTACAGATCTCTGGAGCTGGGATGTGGCTCTTCCCGTCCTTTGCATATATCCTCAGACCATTTTTCTAAAGTAATCCAGTGGGATTTCGGATCACGGATTGGATCAAATCTTGGAATGGGGTTTTTCAAAGCAAAAGATGGATCCCGAACTAAGATCAGATCATGTAATCCGATCTTACATTTGATTTGGATCAAACCTGCCCTTTGGGTTTTTTCAAAACTTTGAACTCGATTTGGGATTTATTTGCTCCAAAAAAACAGGATTATCCTGATCCCTTCGGAAGGGTGGATTCAGTTGGTTATCCTGAAATTTGGTATTTTGGATCACAGTGATCCAATCCAATGTTCCTTTAAAAACTGGCATAAAAGTAAGATGGATCAGGTGACCCTGGATAGCAAAACATGGGATTTCCAAATCTGGATCAATTTGATCCAGATTTTTATAATTCTTTTTAAACTGGACCCAGGAGGCAGAAGTTGAATTTGGCCTCAACTTGAATGCATGTTGTTTCTCCTCCCCAGCAGGGGCAGCATTGCCTGTGAATCTGCTCCCTTTGGTCGGTGGTGGTGAAAGTGGTGATATAAGTCCAGGGGGAACAGTGACAGGGAACCCTCTGGAGTTCCTGAGGAGCCAGCCTCAGTTTCAGCAGATGAGGCAGATCATCCAGCAGAACCCCTCTCTGCTACCAGCCCTGCTACAACAACTTGGCCGAGACAACCCCCGGCTCCTGCAGGTACTTCCGCCCCACTCTATACTGACTCGTGTGGGTTTGTGTTGGTGTGAGAGATTGAGGTTGGGGGACTTCGGTTTCATTGGCTGTTAATTGGTGTAAAGCACACGACATTTTACACGAGAGGCCATTCGTGTAAGATAGAAAAGACGCAAGATGAAACGCCCATGAAGGTGAGCTGACTGCGAAGCCTGAGGTTCTGCCATCCAAACCCAGTTTCGGCCGATAAAACCCCTTCGCTATGAGCGAAAGAGATCAGCCATGAAAGCATCAATGTTAAATATTATGTTTGTTCTGTATGTGTTGTTCATATTATGTACAATATAGTATAGCGAATATAAAATAGTGATTATGTCTCTCAAATTGTACAGTATATAAGCTAATACTTAATATGATAATTGTGCTGTGTCTGAGATGCACCACACAGAGTTTGACAAGTGTTCTCAACAGCGTGATATGTTATTATTTGATTGTTTCTTTAATTCTACTAAAAAGATGAATGTCATTTCTGGAATTAGTATGATGTCCTCCCTTTTCTCCCATGGTTGGAGGCACCCTCACACATACCAGCCCTCGCATTGATGCGTGACTGACAACTAGGGCCGTAACGATACACCCACTCACGATTCGGTTTGTATCACGATATTTGAACCACGGTTAGATACATCCCACAAATATTTTAACTTTAAATAGCATTTTATTTAAACAACACTTATGTAACAATTAACTTAATGTAACATTTAATAACAAATCATTTGGAACACTGAACAGATTTAAACAGAAAGAATACTATTAAAGTATAGCTAAATTAATAAATAAATAACCAAAGATTGCAGTTGGAGAATGCTTGCAGGTAGGCAAAACCCCTCAACTAGTTTGGTTGGTTTAGTCAAATATCCTATTAGCACTTCTTATTAGGCTATGTAGCTTAAATAATGACATAATCAGGCCGTATAGAATGCAACATGTTGAATAGCCTAACTTTCAATAGATGGGAAAAAACATGAACGTCGCAATAACGAGCGTTATCCGTAGCCACGGAGAGCTGTCATCACAGAGTGGGCATCTCGTCGCATACTTACGGCATCAATTTGACCGGAGAGTTAGAAAGGGCGTATCGCGCTTCTGCCTTCTCACACCGCGAGACAGGTTCGTGGCTTTGAGTGTCGCGATTTCGGTTTCGATACGCGTATCGTTACAGCCCTAGTGACAACAGATGATGAGACTCATTTGCATTTTGCGGCAATGCATTTGTCCATACAAATATTTTTACCATTAAGTCATTTAGAGTACATCTTTATGCATAGAGACTTACAGAGAATTTAAGATCCATGCCATGTCAAGGAGCAGGTAGTTATATCTTTCCCTTGCCATTAGGATTCAAACCCAGGCAGAGAGTCAGTATAAACCCCTCACCACAAGATGACCCTGCACCGTTATCCCTGCAAGGCATTTACAAATGGGATCTTTAATTCCTTAAAATAATACCTGTACTGTTTACAGATTGCTATACTTGCCACAGCCAGATGCAGTCAGGAGGACAATTAATTATTTACAAATCCTGTTTTCCTCTTCTTTATGTGTTCTAACAACTGTCTCTTGTTTTGTTCCCCAGCAAATCACTCAGCATCAGGAGCGCTTTGTCCAGATGCTGAACGAGCCCCGCAGTGGGGGGGATACCCCTGGAGGGGAGGGGGCTGCGGGCCAGGGGTCACCACAGACCAACTACATCCAGGTCACTCCGCAGGAGAAGGAGGCCATCGAGAGGGTAGGAACGAGGGAATCACTAGTCTGTCTGTCTGTCTCCTTCTGTCTGTCTGTCGGTCGGTCGGTCGGTCTGTCTGTCTGTCTCTCTGCCTGTGATTGCTTCTCTGATTATAGTTGTGGCAACAGTTGCCATCCCAGGTGTCACCAGGGTTAGCAGCATTCGAGTGAGTGTGGTGGTTTCCCAAATCCTAAAACGTGTGCATCATCATGTTTCAGCTAAAAGCCCTGGGCTTCCCGGAGGGACTGGTCATCCAGGCCTACTTCGCCTGCGAGAAGAACGAGAACCTTGCCGCAAACTTCCTGCTCCAGCAGACGTGGGACGATGAATGAGAGTCCGAAACACAGAGAGACCACGCTGCACCACATGAGGTCCTTGATGGGGATGGAAGGAAAGGACATTTGCAAGGGGGGAGCGCACTCTTTTCCGGGCAAGGGGGTATGGATCTACGGTGATGAGGCTGTTGATAGTGACATCAGCAGTAATGGTGAGGTGGGGATGATGAGGAATGGATAGTGAAGTTGAAGGTTTGACACACTGTTTAAAAGCTACCTGTGCTGCGCCGCTGCCGGTTCGCCACACCGATGTGATGATGTCAATGTCCCTGGCACTGCATCTCTATTTGCTGCTACTATGATTACCGCTGCCCCCTCTGCTGTCTCGTCACACTCATTATAAGAGAAGGTATGGGTTTGTCATCATAGGTGACAACGTTCACCAGATGGGCAATCCAACCATGTGAAATAATTGGAAAGTCATCCTTACATTTGAAAAGTCATCATAGACAAACATAAGACAACAGTCACAGAACTAATCTGAAACCACAAACAAAAGCCTTCTATAGACAATCTTTGACAAAAAACATAATATCGAGATAAGGCATTTTACATAGTTGCTAGGGGAGGTTAAGTCTATGGCTGGTCAAATCAACTGGCCCTTATCTGAGCCAATACAATACAGAAACTGTTGATGTTAACAACCATTAAGGTATTGGTTGTGATTTATTATATATATTTTGATATATATCTATAGATATAAGTATATATCTACATAGATATTTATACCAACAAATACACCACCGGATCACGTGAGATGACATGAATGCATTTGTGTTATTAATGTGATGAAGGCTTAATATCTTGTCATTGACAATATGTCATCATGTTGGCGTGTTGGTGTTACAATAGACAGAGAGTCCTAGACTTCTAATATGAAATCCAATATTTATATGTCATTTCCATGTTTCAGTTTGTCTTGTGTATTTAATACGGATCTTTATGCTGTAAGCTTGCAGATTGGGCCATTGCTCCTACATGCCTTATATTTTTAAAGAAACGAACAGGTATGTTTTGCATAGTGAGCTTTAGTTTTCATTTTATTGTTCTTAAACAAGATTGTTTTAAGAGTGTCGTATCAATAGAGTTGTAAATGCTGGAAACGAATAAGCCTATGTCTGTAGAAAATGGACTAAAGGGAATTCCAAGAAGTGCTAGAAGCCAAAAGATTGAATAAGACCTTTAAAATAAGCATGTGCTTTGAGTGTTTTCGTTGCCTTGGTTATTTTTTTGTCTGATATTTAACACATTTCAGACTGGAAAATGTTTACTTTGTATGGATGGTATCAACAGACTGCACATAATTTCGAAAATGTGCCCTAATTCACCTGAAGAACTTTTTGGGTTGCATGAGTTTGTTTTGAAAGGTTATTTATAGCATGGTATAGCAGGATTAGGGTGGTGTGATATTGTATTGAGTCAAAATGTGTTGGTTTTTTGTTTTTAAATACAATTATAAATTATAGCCTTAAAATATACCAAGACGTTTTGCTGAATAGATGTGGAAAAACTTGTTTCAGCATTGTGTAAAATAAATGGCTTTTACAAAGCAAACTAGTATGCATTGGTCATGCTTCCAGAGGATTCTCTGCAGTTAACTCAATTCATAGTGAGATTGTGTCTGATTATCAGATAGGACGGAGCTCCAAAGGGGAGGGGGGGTATATTAAATAACATAGTTGTATACAACTACATGTAAAACCTTTTAAAAAAACCACACACACATACACACACACAGAATAACACATTCAAACCAGCATTCCTCGACTTCACACAAGAGCTTATCTTCCTCCTGCCTCTGTTAACTGTACATATCGTTCTGGTAGACCAGTTCCAAATTTAAGTACATGACAGCGCTGCAGAGTACAGACAATCAGCTAACCCAGTCCCTATATATATATATATATATATATATATATATATATATATATATATATATATATATATATAATTAATTGATATATGATACATAAGAATACATAAGAAAAAGAAGCCAGTTGGATCAGTAGGGTTTCTGACTTCATCCAGAATTTCTGAAGTTTCATCCCACACTGGAACACAAGCAGTTCTAATTCAGATCCCGGTTTCAATAAATGTTACCACCATAATGGGCGCAGTGTTGACGGTGTTCCACGTCTGGGCCATGTTCTGGGCTTTGATGCAGTTGGCTTCATTGTAGAAGGCCTCTCTGGGGGCCTGTATCGCTCTCTTCTCCTTCCAGGTGAAGAAGTTCTTGTAGTCACTCAAGTATTATTGTTTCCTTTCCTAACACCTCGATTTGAGTCTGCAAAGTGAGGTGTTAATTGTAATTCTTTTGGCAGGTCTAATTCTGGAATTCAAACCGTAGTCACCGTACATGAAATGCACGAGCCAGACTGAAACACACATGATGTAATCACGTAATCAGTGATCTGACATAGGCCTACCCCTAGAATGAATAGATTCTCAACTTATAGTCGATTGTACATATTGTTACCTTAATTAAACACAATTACAATCGAGACAAATTAATAAGCATGTAACATCTAGGGTTATGTTGTTACATGTGCACATGTGGAACAATACCAATATTTTTCATGTCACGTTTTCACTGCATGTCTCCACTCATTCCACTAGTCCAATCTATCTCCCTCTGTGACCAAAACGTGCTGGGCTAAAATCCGCCAAAACATCAAGAACAAAATATGCTTTTTCTTATTAAACAGAAATTATGGCTTGTTTTTCTTGTTTTGTTCACCAAAGGCTTTTAAACCAACATTAACGGATCAACCAATGTCCTGGCACCATTTTGCTGTTTACAAACATGTACTGTATATTAGCTAAGATAGGGTTTCACTTCGGAAATAGATGAATTGCCTTCAATAAGAGCCCACTGTCTTTATCGCCATCTTGTGGCTGCACGTTTCAATTGCAATCGTTTGACGTGAATCAGTTATTTTGTGACCCTTCAATAGATTTGTGCTTTTCTTATTAGATTGAAAAAAATAATAGCATGGGTAATATGTTGGGTTGTTCATTTGAACGTAAGTGCCATGCCATGGGCCCTCAGGGGCTGATTGTGTACGGGGCCCAGAATCTCCTGCAACGCGCCATGTGTACTTTTTCTCAAATAGACTGGTCGTTCTTTGTTATTATCAGATACATTAACTGCCAGGAAAAATAATTTTGTTCTTTCTGTTTTGTCATTGAGAATTCCCTGGACAGGGTAAGACGTGGCGCACATTTTAGGGGCTCCGAATTATTGACTGACATTGAAAGTAAAAGGAGTGTAACAAGCCGCTTCGCCCACTTGGGGGCGTGTTGTCTTCGGAGGGTGTGTGCGTTCCCGCAGCAACAGGGAAGATGGCAGCCCTCGCATCTCTCACCCAGGTAAAGATGCATTCTTTTACGACAGTACACTCTACCGTTTGGCATTTAGTTGCCATAGCATGACACGCTATTTATTATTCTTTTATATTTTTTATTTGATTTAAATTACCGCGAGTCCGAGCGAGATATCCCCTCTGAACCGCAGCAAGAACGCTTCCAGTCAGCTGGTGCGAAGAGGCCTGACGGTGTTACCGTTAGATAGATAGTGGGGGGGACGGGGGGGTGGGGCGTTAGCTTTAGCTACAGTAAACATTGGGTAGCCTAGATGCTGCTGCCTAGTGCACTGACACAGCTTGAAAGCCATTCAATGCTCAAAACCAAATCGTTCAAACCCATTTCCCCATTCAGTCGCTCCATGAAACAGCCAAAGGTGCCCTCCGTAGACGTGGGTAGTGTGGTTGTACAGAAAGCGTCGGCGTTATGAGGGGGCTAACGTTAGCATAGCCTCGGTGTCAGCAGTGTTGGGAGGATGAAGGCAGTGTCTGCTGGGCTCCAGGAGCCGGGGAGCTAGCAAGCTAACCACCTAAGCTGTGATGAGGGATGCTGCCTGGAGCTTAGCCTGCTTGATGCCCTCGTCGGCTCTTGCGACTCGCAATGTCCTTTGCTTTATCTATAGCCTGATAAAAATGAAGGACAAATGATGTTGCTTGTTATTTGTGTCAAAGCATTCCCCTTTCTGAGATGTCTACTGTTATTTTGAAATGTAATAATATAAATTGAAAATACTGGTCCATTCACTGTTTTCATTTAGGTTGATGATTCTAAAATTGGATCTTTCCTCTTGCTGTGCTGTCAATAATAACAATTGTCCTTTCTTCTGATTTCGTGTTTTGCACTCTATTTAACTTAATGCCGTGTGTAATAACATAATATGTATAGTCATTGTCCGACCTTAACGTCAATCTCTCTTTGCTGTAGTTGTCAAGTGGGAACCCTGTATACGAAAGCTTTTATAGACAGGTAAGCTAGTATAAGAGACTACCCATCACTCCATCCATCTGATCTAGATCATGCCTGTTCTGGTGGGTGGACAGTAGAATAGAAGAGCCTTTCCCAGTTTGCATACAGTCACAATTCACATCCCTAGACAGTCCACAGACTGGGAAGGAACTTAACCTGTCTAAGTTGTTTTTGTTTTGTATCTAATGTAACAGACAGTTTACTTGCGGTAGATTCGATAGACCTAATGAATTGCAGTAGCCCTAATAAAGAATAATATCCATCCTGTGCAAACAAAGTCATATTCTGGGAAAAATGCAGGCTTCTTTAAATTAGATGAGAGGGTAGATGCCATACTTTTGACTGTAAGGTCATTATAAAGCAGTATGTGTGTGTTTGTGCCAAGGTTGATCCTGGGAATACAGGACGAGTAGGGCCAACAGAAGCTGCCTTGTTCTTGAAGAAATCCGGGCTGCCCGACATCACATTAGGAAAGGTGGGTGATTCAGGCCGTGTCTTACGCTTTTAGCTCCATGGCTTTCGGAAAGATAGAAAACAAAGCAAAGATAATGCATATCAAAAACGAACGTGTATGCCCCTTCTTTATTTTTAGCTGTCCTCTATAATTTAATTTTCATTGATTCTGGGTCCGATTTAGGAATAATATGTTATGTAAATCTAGTATTCTGTTATGATGCTGAGGTTGTCCCTACGGTAGTCAAACAAACTGCATAAACAAAACGTGCAGTAACGGAAAACAGAAACCCAAATGCAAATGCCTCAATACATATGCAACTCCAGCAATAATCGTTCATCGATTTTTAAAGCGCTTTTTGCATTTGCACTTTGCTCAACATTTCTCAGCCATACCATAGGCTTAGTATATCCCAACAACAAAAGTCACATTCTCTAATATTATTTTTTTGTCAAGCTTGACCATATTATGATTTGTCAGGTAAATTAAGTAGTTGAAGTTGTTGTTTTTGTGACATTGTAATAATTATGTCCATATAACAGAAAAACCTGGAAAAGTTGAAGCATCAATGTGCAGACAGAGGCCCATACCCTTTAGCAAAACGTTGACCAGCTGAAACCCATCAGTAGGCTTTAGCGCAGGCAATAGTAAAACTGCTTCAATTACTAACAAACAAGCATGCAGGCGAGTTCTCCCAAAAGACACTGACAGGAAGACAAGGGCATGGCCATACCAGCATCACTCTCTCCCTGGAACAGATGCGGCTTGCTATCCGCTCTCTCCGCCCAATTTATCCATTTCCATTTCTTATCAATCCTTATATGAGCTCACATTTATATTGTTATATTATCCACCTCCTTAATGGCATTAACTGTTTGAACAGAATACAACTTAATCGTCCCCCTATCCAAGATGAAATCTCTGAATAAAAACGGATCAGGTCACATAGCACCGTTCATAGTTATGTACAGAATCATGAAATTTCTTTGGTTTTCATTGTTAGTAGAACACTGTATTAGCCTCTAGTAATACACAGGTGCATGAGGCAAACAAAAGGTTGTTGGGGAGCTGTTAAAGAGTCTTGTTGCTCTATACCCATGAGAGTATAAAGCAATAAATAATCCAACCTCTTCACTAACTGCATCACTCACTCCTACTTCTCTTGGCAAACTCACATTGGTGGCTTGCCAACGACAATGTGTTGACTCTGCTTTTGCTTGCTTTTATTTTTCAGATCTGGGATTTAGCTGACCCGGATGGCAAAGGCTATCTTGACAAACAGGTAAAATAAAACACACAGACTCACACCATCCTTAACATCAGTTAAGGTTTACTTAGAACTTGAGTTTGCTTATCATTTGCATGGATCCCAAACAAACTGAACTGTGGAGCTGAACTGTGTTTGACAACCAAATCTCTCTGCAGCTCATGTTGGGCATTGCATTGAATCACCAGCTACCTCAAATCCCTGTGAAAGCCTTTATGTTGTGTTCAGGTGCCTTGTGGCAGGTTAAACGAGTTGACTGAGATCCATGGATACAAGCCTGCTAGTCGATATGAACCTCTGAATCTGTTTTGATCGTTCCCAGGGGTTTTATGTGGCCCTACGGCTGGTGGCGAGTGCTCAGAGCGGACAGGAAGTCAGCCTATCCAGTCTCAACCTCAACGCCCCCCCGCCCAAGTTTGTGAGTACAAGTTCATCTTCAACAGCTCCGAGGCCTTATGTAGCCCGGTGTGGAAACCACAGTCAATTTTCAGCAGCTCTTAGGCCTTATGTCACCTGCCGTGTAAACCACAGTTCATCTTCCACAGTGCTTACAGTTACATTTACAAAATGCTTTTATCCGAAGCGACTTGCATCCATTCATACAAGCATACAAACACCCACGATGGCGTCAACCGCCGAATCAAGGCCACAAAATAGCAACCTTCCGGTTACTAGCCAACCCACTCTGCCTCCTGAGCTAATGTCCGCTGGTGCGGAAACAACACGCTGCTCTTCCACAGCTCTGAGGTCTTGTGTACCCTGGTGCGGATAACACAGTCTACTCATACTGTTAGCTAAGGTTGTTGTATTAGATGTTAAATGAATCATTATGAAATGTAATAGCAACATAATGTCATGCTATAGGTCAAAATCTGTCATTTGACCCTTCCTTTTATGGTTCTTCTTGCAGAAGGACACCAGCAGCCCGTCTCTGAGCAGCACCTCTTCGGTCCCCATCGAGCCTCACTGGGCCGTCAGGGTTGGTACACCACATTGGATCACCTCTCATTTAGGGCTGGACTACCTCACAGAAGCTGTAGACAAATGACATTAATAATCTTTCTGAGAATGAATAGACACAAGACAACATGGCTACAGGAGGTGTGATAGTATGGGGGCACTTATTTACCTTTCCTTATTGTCTATGTGTGTTTCTAACCTTAAGCCTGAGGAGAAGAGTAAATTTGACGGCATATTTGAAAGCCTGGCGCCGGTCAACGGACTGCTTTCAGGAGAGAAGGTCAAACCAGTCCTCATCAACTCCAAGCTACCTCTGGACGTCCTCGGAAAGGTCTGAAATGTTATTATTCAATATCCTACAATTTCAACAAGATCAGAGTGTTATTTGAAAAACAAAGTAATAACATCTACACTACATGGATAAGGATTATTGGTATTGTGTATATGTTAATCAGTGAGATAGAGTATTTTTTTTTACAGTGCAATGACTCACAGAGCTGTGATTTACATCTATTGGGATTGTGGTGCTTAAATGGTACTTATTTACTGTACTGAAAGTACAGTTATCCCGTTTGAAGTAGCACAACAATCAAAAACTTGCAATCTGTTTTCCAACCTGTAGGTGTGGGACCTCAGTGACATTGATAAAGATGGACATCTGGATAAGGACGAGTTTGCAGTGGTGAGCAAGTCCATGTTTTTCTGCAAAAAAGAACCTGCACCTCATGTGGGGCAGTGGCCAGCATTAGAGTCCGTATTAACAAGGAGCGGTTATATGGATATAGAAGTTTTTGTCTGTAATGTGAATTAAGTAAAATGGCTGTTGTTTGATACATTTATAATGGGATGGTGGTATCATTGTCGCAACTGGGGCTTCCATCCTATAAGATATAACGTGTACATTGACATGCCAACGCCTCTCTATGATTTCAGTAATCGTACTACTGACACGCCAAAAAACCCTCTCACTCACGCCACCCAGCCATCTGAGCTAAGCTAGTTTGCATCACACAGTTGTCACACAGCTATTTAAAGCGGACCAAACTCTTTTTAGATTCTGAGTGAATTAAGTTTTATTCTGAGAGGAGCTCAATCGTACACATTGCGTCTTAAATGTTTTCGAATAGCGTAACAATTAGCGTTGAAAAGCAGAGTGGGGCGTAGCTGTGTCCTTGTAACCAGAGCCCGTCTCCCTCTCCCCAACCGCCAACCCCAGGCCATGCACCTGGTGTACCGTGCGCTGGAGAAGGAGCCCGTCCCGGCGCTGCTGCCCTCCTCGCTCATCCCACCCTCCAAGAGGAAGAGGAGCTTGGGCTCCGTGACGGCAGGGCCCCCAAGCCTCCCGGCCAGCCCGCCCCCGCCCAAGGACTCCCTGCGCTCCACTCCCTCGCACGGCAGCATGAACTCCCTCAACAGCGCGGGCAGTCTGTCTCCCAAACACACGCTCAAATCAGGACAGGTAGCCCCACACACACACTATGCATTCCGCACACACACACACACGAACACACACACAAACACACACAGCTGTGTTTATGAAGCAGGTATAATAGTAAATGTTCAATTTCTGCAGTCCACACCTATTAAAAGAAAGCAAGAACAAGCGAAATACCAAGGACAAATGATAGCTAATTCATCACTGAATTCAAATTGAATACCCCACACAGGATCTGGTCTCCTATCACCCATCGGAAGCTGTGTCATTTTAAATTCTTACAGTTAAAAAGTTATGGTCGCCGAACGTCGTGCATGAACTGGGGTGCAATCTAACAACGTTGAGTGAGCCTACTACTCGTCCACACCAATTTTATGGCAAAACAGTGACTACATATGGCATGGCCGTGCGGGGACTGTCCCCACGTCACGAACGGTGTGTCAGAGGAACTGTCACGCCCCCGCTTTAGACTTCTCAGCAGGAAATCGCTCAACTTCCCCTTGCCTTCCCTCCCAGCATACGGTGAACTGGGTCGTCCCTGTGTCAGAGCGCGGCCGCTACGATGACATCTTCCTGAAGACGGATGCCGACATGGACGGCTTCGTCAGCGGCCTGGAGGTCAAAGAGATCTTCATCCACTCTGGCCTTCACCAGAACCTTCTGGCCCACATCTGGTAACGGGGACGCCTGCTTAATCTTTTAAGCCGTTGATAATCTATAGATAGTGCAGACCCTTTTCCCTGATGTGTCATCTTAGAAAAGCATACTATCTAAACACTAATTCATAACACTATCATAACACTCATTTTAGGTCTGATGCATTGATGTACAGTACAGTTATATGCTCCTATAACGGCTAGCCGTTGGGAGTTGCTGGACCGGCCCAATTGTCGATCCAGCGATGAAATTCATTTTTACTAAGCATTATCCTACGTAGCTGGATTCATGTACGCACTATTATTTTGAACGTCCTGTCACTTAAAAATAGCATTGTGAAGCATCTTATCCTAGCTATCTTTGTTGTTCACGGGGAATGGATTAACCTAGCAATTGATCCTTACTGTACCGACGGAAATATATTGTTTTGTTTCTCATTCTTCTGACAAATGTAATTATTGTATGTCGCTTGAAAAAAAGCGCTGGCTAAATGTAATGTAAGTGTAAATGTCTGCTCCTTTTAGGGACAGCTGCAGTGGTGATAGACTGAACTAGCAGTGATAATTATACACTGACCATGCTGGGGCTCTGGCCGCTATAAATGAAACACACCTATTTACCAACCCAAGGTTAATGCTGGGGGCCACACCTTGGTTTATGTATGTATGTATGTATGTGTGTGTGTGTGTGTGTGTGTGTGTGTGTGTGTGTGTGTGTGTGTGTGTGTGTGTGTGTGTGTGTGTGTGTGTGTGTGTGTGTGTGTGTGTGTGTGTGTGTGTGTGTGTGTATATGTGCTGTCTTATTCCTATAATAATATAAATCAATACTACAGAGAAGCTTGGGGACAGCGGGTTTAACTCAAACCACTGCAGCTAACCCAGTGCATGACCTTGGTGGCGCCTCAGCCTCTTCTCATCCTTGCCCCCCCCCCCCGCCCCTCCCCCACCAGGGCGCTGGCTGACACCAGGCAGATAGGGAAGCTGAGCCGGGAGCAGTTTGCTCTCGCCATGCACCTCATCCAGCAGAAAGTCGGCAAAGGCATCGACCCCCCGCAGTCCCTCACCCCGGACATGATCCCGCCATCGGAGAGGAGCACCCCTGTGCCCGTGGGTTCACGATACAAAACACACACCACAAGACCCAAGACTGCAGTAACCAAGTATAGCAAAAATAGCACAATTGCAGGCAACAACACATTGCTCAGAGTGCCTCGAGTCAATGCTGTACTTGCTCTAAATTTTTCTAACGTATCTTAACCAACAATGTGATTGTCAAAATGGGAAAACATCAACACTTAACATGCAACATTTAGCAAATGTAGGGAAGAGTAACGGCATGAAGTACGTTTGAGAGGGTCTTATTCATACAACGATTGTCAATGACGTTTGCACCTTTTTGCACCTCTTATGAGACTAAGATGCATGCTTTCTACAAATGGTGAAGTGATGGTGGTTGTATTTTGTCTGTTGGTGTGTCATCAGAGTTTGTCTGGCTACATGACCCCTGTGGGATCAGAGATGGTGGCTCTGTCTGAGATGAGAAGGGTAAGTGATATGATTCTCTTCACCTTTCCTCTTCTTCTTCGTTCTCTGCTTTGGCAGCAGAGTCACTTGTAGATATGTTTTTATTAACTTGCTTTTTATTAACTTGCACTCACAAATTATAGCAAACCAATCGTCCAGCCTCAACACAAGTAGAAGACTTTCATGTTTTGTATCTATAATATGTTTCTGGCGATGAAATAATTGAAATAATAATTGACTCATACTTTCATAGGTTCATAGGTTGTGTCAGGCCAGGTTGTGTCAGGCCAGCTACTACACTTTGATGCACGGCTAACCTCACTGCTTCACCAAGAAGTGCACTTAAGATATTCTGAACCTCTTATTCTCTCACTCTCTCTCACTCTCTTGCTGCTGCTGATGGTTATATGCCCTCTCCTCACCCCCCCCCCTGTGTTTAATGGTTTTAGGCTATAATGTACAAGCTATGGGTAGGTAACACAGAGTGGAACCCACTAATGCTTTCAGTGGCTGTGGGACAGATTAGTGGAAAGCATTTGGGAAGTCTCCGGAAACTGCTCTCCTATGCAGTGCAGTCTAGTGCCCACTGGTTACCATCACAATACCTGCACTGTTCTTTTTAACAAAGGAATTACAAGGTGTTAAATCTTCAGAAACCTTTAGAATCAGTCCAAATTGTAGGGTTCTCTTCTTTTTTAATATTTTTTTATTGAATGATTTCGTACATCTTTCCTCTTACTTTTTATATCAGTGCCATTTCAATGAACATTCTAACTTTCCAAAAACGCTGCATCTAGTTAGTCACACTTGAGTTAGTCACATTGATTAATATGTTAATCAATGAGATCTGCTTAGGAACATTCAACATTGCCTATCAGAAATATCATATTGTCCTCGACACGATTGTCATTAAGTAACACAATTGTAACTGTAAATCGAATTTAAAGATGGCCAGCTACAGAAGTACTTCTTCTTATTTTCTTATTGTTTTGTGCGTTGAACCTTACAAGGATTGTTTAAAGTGGGATTAACCGTTTTCAAAGGACATTTAAGCAGACTAGAGCAACACACCTTTGTGTCTGGATAGTGTGTTGTGATGATAAACCCTTTTGCTTATCAAAGTCCTTGTCCCCAATCCTAACCTTCCCAACACACGTGGGGACCCTCCAGTCAGTGTCTCTTTTTCTGTGGTGCTCCTACCCCAACGTATCCACCAGTGTTCAACCATTCCTCCTTGGCCTTCCATCATCCTCTCTTACCTGCTTATTCCTTGCTGTTTCTGGGGCGGACATCTCTTCCTTTCCTTTGTTTCTCTTGTCGGAACTGTTTGGCCTCTCCTCTGCCTTTCTCCCTCTGTGTAATGGTTGGACAGGGTTAGGGTTAGGGTTAGGGTAACCCTAACCCTAGCCTAACCCTATGAGCCTTACCTAGAAGACATCTTGGTTCCATCTTGGTTTATAAAGCTAACTGAGTGGTGGAAAAGGATGCAGAATTCTGCATTCTGTTCCCCCACCCAGGTAACTTTAAGAACCGAGACGGCCGTAAAAAGAACCACATTGCTCTTATTCTTTTTTTTTTCAAAAACACTGAAGAGCAAATATAAATATTTAACACCAAATGTTCAGTCTTTGTTTCATTCCATCTCTCTTCTGTGGCTGTTTGTCCTTGCAGGACAGCTCCAGTTCGGTAGGCTCCGGGGAATTTACGGGCATCAAGGACCTGGACGACCTCAGCCAGGAGATTGCTCAGCTCCAGAGGTAAACAAAGCAGCCTCTTTCTGTTTGGCATGCTTTAGGACTAGGAAGCATCACCAGCCAGCCACACAACTTTGCCTCACGCCAGAAACACTCAAAGCCACATTTGGATGATCTCATTTAGGGCTCTTCACGTCCAGGCATGAGAAGGCCTATACAGACAAGTGTTATGAAACTTCAATTGAATTCAGTTTTATTTTTACGGCCATTAATCACAGTAACAGACTCAAAGGGCTTAACAGGCTATATATTTATGACTAAAACCTCAGTCAAAACAGAAACCGTCTTAAGTTAAGATCGTGTGGAGCGTTTGGGAAGACGATTATCGGTTGTGGACAGAGCAGATATTTAGCAGAGCTGAATAATTGACTCCCTGTTCCTGAAGAAATCTCATCTTCACATTGATATGCAGGATAGTGATAGGCTATAAACGTATCTTGGCAAAAACGTTGCTGACTCAAAATACCCACAATTCATTGCACCGCAACCTGATCGTTATTTCACTCTGCATTCCAAGATTTATTTGTATTTGATTGTCTTCATAAGTATTCGTATTTCTGGGAAAAACCTTGAGTAAGCTGACAGTTATGAGAAACAGATGTGGGCCTTTTTTTTTTTTTTTTTTACAAAATAGCACACACAACTTCCCAGCACATATTTCTTCCATCAGACCATTTTACTTGAATGTATCTCCTCATCGCTTATCGTAAACTTTGCATTGCGATAAATCCATCCTCACGTCCACTGCTAGCAGGCAGAGTCACTGCTATCTCTAAAGGGTTATTACTTGCATTAGTATTAATGTGCTGTTAGCCACAAGTGATGAAATATACACTTAAAACAAAATAGAGCCATGTTCAAGAATGGATGAGGTCGCGCACTGCTCCTCTCTGGCCTTAACTCATCCCATCGCCCTCGCGCTTGATCCACTCATCCATCCATCCATCCATCCACATTTCCTTTTGATGTGTATTTTATCCAACTTTTTGTTTTGTTTTGTCTGTTCACCACTTACTCTTCATGCTGCGTCAGCACTCTTGCATTTACCCAGTGGAATGCTCTCAGGTAAACGGACATGCTAACTGATTCTGTTCACAGGCTGGCCTTCTGTCAAACCTACAGTCACACACACACTAATGCAGGTCTCGTATTCAACCGCTCTCCTCTACTTCACTGACTTCTGCTGGTTTGCCCGGTGCCACCACTAAAGCAAACGCACCTGTCCCCCGCGCAGTGCAGCAACTAGACAACAATCACACACCCATTGACTATGACAACGGGGCATTATGATTCAAGCTTCAAGTCTGCCCTTCACATTACTGTGTGTTAGTTCATAGAAATATAAAGGCCCAATATGTAGAGCTTCTCTTTTATTGTTTTATTTATTGAGCTAAAAATATCATCAGAAAATCGGATCATCTCTCTTTTAAGTTGAGACCAGGAATTAAAAAAATCATTTGAGGTTCAGTCAGTTCCAGTGAAAACATTGAAAAGTAATACAAACAATTGCAGCCAAAGCCAACACTTGGATTCTGCGTACCTGTGCCATGGTTCGTTAGCGAATTTGCATTATGGTCTGTGACATTGTCAATTTGATGGAAACCTAGCCTGGTGGATTGTTCAAGGGTTAAACCAATCAGGGTGGTGTGTGTGTGTGTGTGTTTTTTTTTGCTCGTGTGGGTGTGTGTTTGCTCGTGTGTGTGTGTGTGTGTGTGTGTGTGTGTGTGTGTGTGTGTGTGTGTGTGTGTGTGTGTGTGTGTGTGTGTGTGTGTGTGTGTGTGTGTGTGTGTGTGTGTGTGTGTGTGTGTGTGTGTGTGTGCGCGCGCACTGGGGCGGTAAAGGGTGATTTTCTCATTTTATATGTAACTAATGGTGTTGTCTTTTGTTGTTGTCTCTGTGTTTGTGGCTCTGTTGTTGGTCTTGCATTTGCTTGTTCTCGCTCTCTCTCTTTGCGTGCCTCTGTCTATATGCCTTGACCTGCACACGTGTTTGCACGTGTGCCAGAGAGAAGTTTACACTGGAGCAGGACATCCGAGAGACGGAGGACGCCATCAGACACAAGGGTTCAGAGGTGCAGGTAGGACTCGTAGCTCCCCATCAACAAAGTCCAAAGTACAGTTTTCTGCCCACGTGGAAAGATGTCAAATAGCGAACAATCAATGGTCTTTTAGAATCTAGCGGTATATTGATTTTATCCCTGGTTCATTGATCAGAATTGCAATTGTGTACTCTTGTAACAATGCTCTTGTAGAAGGTTGAATACATCAAAACTAGCAATTTAAACTTGTTTTCTACGATTCTATATTATTAAGCTTATAGAAGCGTGTATAGCATCACCCTGAGTTTGGTGACCCCCCTCAGTCAAAAAGCAGGAGAGCCACCAACTTCAACAATTTATTTAACAACATATCAATATAAGGTTTGATGAGCCACAGGATAAAAGCGGTTTCTGTCCTGCGCGTCCCATCAGGAGATGCAGAACGAGCTGGATCGTGAGACAGCCAGTCTGCAGGAACTAGAAGCTCAGAAGCAGGATGCTCAGGACCGGCTGGATGAGATGGACCAGCAGAAAAACAAGCTGGAGGACATGATGAACGAAGTCCGCATCAAGTGTCAGGAGGAGTCCCAGATGGTGAGGAAGGGGGAGGGGACGGGCGGTGTTGAAGAGGGGAGGGGAGCATTTTTTAAGGAACTGCCAAGTGGAAAACATGTATCCAGCCACAAAATGGAAAATCCAAACGGCTGTGAGGATAAAAGACATGAGAGTATGTATGCAAAGTGGTTCTGACGTTGTCGTGAAACTAAATATTTAGGCAATGAACTTAACCCACGGGAGGCACAAAAACATCAGAAATGACAGTGGACGGCTGAATAAATGTACAGTAGAGGTCAGCATTGAGCTAAAATCAGACCTGATGGGATAGATTCAAACATGTTTTTTTTACATTCGGGTAATAAAGTCCCAAAGGCTGACAAGCCAGCAACAACACATGCCCATCCCTTAACTTAAGTTTGTGGTTTCTTTGTTCACTTGGCCAATAGGATAAAATGGACAAAACAACATAAAACCAATGGCATGTCAGGCATGGCCTACATGCAAGCAAGCACGCATGCATTCATGAACGCGCACACACACACACGCATGCACACACTTACACAGACACACAAAATAAGCGCATGATAGGAAACCGATTGCCTTTCATCAAGTCATTTAAAAAAAAAATAGAAGTGGAAAATCGTTGTTTTCATATCGAGTGCGCCTCAACTAAAACCATACTTCATTAAACAAGCTATTACAAAAAAAGTTGGCTCACAAGGTGTTCTGGGATTGCAGGGAAAGTGTTCAATTCGGGTTTGGATGTAGACTAATTATATTAAGGACCTGAATCAAATTTCTATTTAGTTGTCTCTCAGCGGTAATGTAATGCTGAAATGAAGGAAGGAGGTTACGTCCGATCATTTTGTGACATGCAGCCTAAATGATTGACATAACAACAAAAAAGATTGTAACACATATTAGTTGCTATAACTAGAATATCCGACTTGATATCTAACTTGAACATGTTAGACATCTTTTGGTAGTCTGCTATTACCATAAACAATGGACAGATAAGCAAGGGATGTGCAGAGAGAGGGAGGAATGCTCGATAGATAGAAATATGGCGCCTAGCATAGGGAGCAAGTAATTACTGGCAATAGGACGGGATATCAATTCGGTTGATATCCAAAGTCGGTATCGTCTAAATTGATTGCCATACTTGGACAGGAGCGAATGAAACGGAATCTGGGAAATTGGAAACACAGGCGCTGGGACGCTCAAGACAAAATATTGCACTCGGGTTGTTAGGAGGCCGTTAGACCTCCTAACAACAAAAAAACCAAGAAACAAAAAGACAGCAACATCTTATTCCACCCAAGCACTAAAGGCTTGTAGGTTGGTTTGTGCTAATGAACACATCCAGATGGATTACTCAACAAACACAGGGAGTGGTACCTGGACGTGAATCTCTCTCTCTCTCTCTCTCTCTCTCTCTCTTGCAGTCTCTCTCTCTTGCAGTCTCTCTCTCTCTCTCTCTCTCTCTTGCAGTCTCTCGCTCTGTCGCTCCCTATCTTTCTCTCTCTCTCTTGCTTCCCTCTGTCTGCTCCGTTTCCTGAAGTGCACTCACAAGCCTAGGGGTCACAGCAGTAATCATAACATAACCTGTGAGGTTGTCTTCATTCAAAAATTCAGTTGTTTCTGTTATAGACATATGGTGGAATTTCGTTCCATGGAAAATCGTGACGTTTGATGGTAAAAACATCGGATCCACTAGGCCAAAATCTGTGATTGGGCACGAATTATATATATATATATATATATATATATATATATATATATATATATATATATATATATATATACATATTTTTTTACATAACTTTTTTCAGTTAATCGCTTCTGCCATGTGTTTGTACTCACTGCAACTCTCCTTCCCACCAGATCTCGTCTTTGCAGAACCAGATCCACTCCCAGGAGTCGGACCTTCAGAGCCAGGAGGAGGAGCTGTGCCGGGCCAAGGCGGACCTGGGCCACCTGCAGCAGGAGGAGAACCAGCTTGAGCAGAGCCTGGCCGCCGGCAAGCTCCAGCTGGAGACCATCATCAAGTCCCTCAAGGCCACGCAGGACGAGATCAACCAGGTATCAACCTCTCTCGCTCTCGCTCTCCCCATCTCCCTCTCCCTCCCTCCCTCCCCCCAGCCCCCTCCCTACCTACTTACTTGTACTTTATTTTTTTTTCCATTATAAATTGAAAAGGATTTATTATTCACCTACACTTTGACAATTTAAAGCTGTTACAGCACAATAAGCATCATTTATGCATATCAAAATGTTGCATTTTGGTTGACCTTTTGAACGGCAGGTCTTCCCATGTCAGCGGGTCAATTGTTAAAACCGGTTCAATCTTGTTGGAACCATCTCTAGTCAAGACACCTTTCTATTCCGTTGCAGTCGAGGAATAAGATGCACCAGCAGGGGGCACTCTCGCACTACAGAAGAATACCGAGCAACTACACCACATTACAACATTCTGGCATAGAGTGGTTGTGTGGTTGTCTATGCTGTCCATCTCTCAATCATGCTATTCATTTCAGTTTCCCTCCACCTTGTTATACCGCATAAAAATCTCCTCACATCAGTCAGTCACACGCACGTCACACTGGATCTTCACTTCTGACATCACATCCCACACATAAATCAATCCCACATCTCACCTCAAAACACCCCCTCCATCTCACATTAGTTCCCGGACACACACACAATCTCTCTCTCTCTCTCTCTCTCTCTCTCTCTCTCTCTCTCTCCTCTCTCTCTCTCTCTCTCTCTCTCTCTCTCTCTCTCTCTCTCTCTCTCTCTCTCTCTCTCTCTCTCTCTCTCTCTCTCTCTCTCTCTCTCTAAGGTCACAGGCAGGTTTCAAGAGAGAGAACCAAGCAGTTTCCTCATGCTCACCTGCAATAATAACCCCCCTCCACCATTCACACATGAGACATACATACACAAAGACACACACACACACACACACACACACTAACTTACTTTTTGGATCCAGTAACCTTTTTGTGTTGACTTTCCTGCAAGCCCAAGGGAAGTCCATAGTCCTACAGCATGTCTATGTCCTTTTATTTTTTTATGCTCCACATTCTTCACCGTAGTTCACTTCAGGCCCTTTAAGATGAGTCAACATGCCTCCCTACCACAGTGTTGTGGTGTCTGGTTCTAGTTTAGTCCCTCTGTCGCTCCCACTCTCTCCCATCTTCACGAAGAGCACTAACAACTCTCTGGGTCACGGCCCTAATCAAAACATAACCCGCAAGGTCATCTAATTCAGAAGTGATGTTGTTTGCGTCATGGCGATAACGTTGAGTTGCGTCGAAAAAGACATCTTGACGATTGTTTTAAGTTCATGGTTCGCTCTTTGTTTTTATAGGAAAAAAGGGATCCTTTTCTTGAAACACCTGCAGGTTAAACTGTATTCAGCTCAATCGGAATGATCTCACTGTTGAGAGAGAGAGTCGTGATATAGCTCTTGGGGATTTGCTGATGCTCTTCAGTAAAGGCTGTAAAGAATGAAATGAATTAAGCACATTTACCTCACTTATTATTTTATTAATTTCTTTATTATTTCATTATGGTTTCACTGCACCATAAGATTTATGAGGGGCGGAACTTCAATTAACTTAAATGAAATCATTTGAAACTCTGGAATTGTATTTAAGGACTTTACTTTATGTCGCTCTAACAGCAGTAAAACACATAATGTAATCATGTTAGCTATAACCTAATAAGAATTCCAAAAGCCGACATCTAGTCTCAATGTGTGTGTGTGTGTGTGTGTGTGTGTGTGTGTGTGTGTGTGTGTGTGTGTGTGTGTGTGTGTGTGTGTGTGTGTGTGTGTGTGTGTGTGTGTGTGTGTGTGTGTGTGTGTGTGTGTGTGTGTCTCCGCTAGGCCCGCAGCAAGCTGTCCCAGATCCAGGACAGCCAGCTGGAGGTGTCCAAAAGCATCGAACAGTACAACAGCAGCCTGAATGGCACCCATGGGGGCAGTATGACCAACCTGGCAGACATGAGTGAGGGCTTCACCGACCGGGAGAACGGAGGATTCCCCCTCATGGTGAGAGCAACACACATGTATGTGTGTGTGTGTGTGTGTGTGTGTGTCAATGTGCTGCACATTGTATATTGCTAATGCTGCATTAAGTTCTCAAAGCCACTGCTTTGTGAGCCTTGTGTTTATGTTCGCTATACCCATGTTTTTGTTTGCCGAGGTTGTTACCCAATCCAATGAGATCTTCGCCATCTGCCTTGACACAAAAAACCTGTGTTTGCCGAAATCCTCTGCGATAAATTGATGGCTTCAAATCCTCTCTTGCTAAGACATGGGTTTTAGTGAATCTCTGCCATTGCCATAAAGTTTCCGTCAGGACACGCCCCTATTCCCCCACACACAGACGAGGGGTTAATCTCACGATGTCTGTGTGTCTGTTGATGTTCCTCATGATAACTTGGCATAAGAAAAGAAAAACACATCCTTCAGGTTGAATGATATCAATACTGCTGTGGATTCATTTCTGTTTGAACTGCACTAATACATAGATCCTGTACTTAAATGCTAACTCAGCTCCCAGAATTAGCTGTCAAAATGAGTGACTTGTTATTTAGCTTTTTCTGTGTCTTCATGCCTTGACGTCGAAATGTATTACATTTAAACTAGCTCGTAGCTTAAAATAACCCAGACATATCTGTAGTCAATAAGGTTTGTGTCCTATCATAGTGGATCATACAATTATTGGTTGGCGATGTTTGATGAAAAAAAGGCAAGTCTGCCACGTCACTCATTTCATTTCACAACCAGGCAATCCACTGAATAATGTTTATGTGATCTGCTGTCCTCCGTCTATCATCACAAAGAGCATTTGGGTTTAGAGGGAAAGCTTAAGGTAGAAGGGTGTCTAGAGTACAAGCCCAGTAGACATAAATAACGTAGTCTCTTTAAAAGGGATTTGATTGTGCCTACTATTAAGCACAGTTTAGCTGTGAAGCTATGCACCCCCTATTATTTTCAGTCTTTTAATACCTCACATAGCTGAGATGATTGGACATAAATTGTACCGTGCCAAAGGGCTTTTAATACTTGAAAAATACCTGCACACCTGTGTTTATTTGCATGCTGGGTTGCAATTCTCTATTCTGCTTCCTTAGGGGGCGAGGGGAAGGGTTTGAGACGAAGACACTTTGTTTCTGGAGTCTATTCCATTGTGTGTGTGTGTGTGTGTGTGTGTGTGTGTGTGTGTGTGTGTGTGTGTGTGTGTGTGTGTGTGTGTGTGTGTGTGTGTGTGTGTGTGTGTGTGTGTGTGTGTGTGTGTGTGTGTGTGTGGTGTCAGGTGAAGGGTGCTCCACACTTCACATATCTGCGCGGCCGTGGCAGCAGGCCAGGGCTAAATGCTCTAACCTGTTGTGGCTCATTAGCAGCTCTCGGTTTCAATGGGAATCGCTGACCCGCAACACACTGCTGATCCCAGATAAATATACACATTGCTTGCACACACAAACACAAGCACACACGCACACATACATAGACTCAGACACAAACACACAGACATACGCACGCAAAGAAACACAGACACGCACGCATGCACACACACACAGCCGCACACACACATACACACACACAGACACACAAACACTCACAGCCCCCTTTTCTGCATTGCTGAGCTAGAGTTGTGTTGTGAAAGAATAAGGGGAAACAATTTTCATTCTCTTATAATTTAAAAATGTCTCTGGGCTTTCTGGTATGGAAAGCTTTCTGCAGAGCCACATTCCTGTGTATGTCTGTGTCTGTGTGAGTATGTGTGTGTTTGTGTGGGTGTTTCAATGCCATTTCTTTTCTTAATGATCCATCTTAGACATTCTTGTAAAATGTTCACTCTCCCGTCCAAGTATCCACGTTTTTTTAGCTCGATGGAATATAACACCACCCATGCACATGTGAGCATGCAGTCATGCATGCACCCGTAGGTTATTTTACCTCCCAAGTTTGCATGCAGTTTGCTTGCATGCAACTTTCAATGTGCAAATATACCGAAATAGGACCATTCTGTATCAAGCCCATTCATACTTGCTTTCCTCCCTCATTCTCTTCCTGTCTTTCATTGTCTCTCTCTCCTCCAGGAGGACCCATTTAAGATGAAGCAGTCGGTGTTCAATAGCCTGCCGCCGGAAGTCCACCCCGACCCCTTCACCACAGAAGACCCCTTCAAAACAGACCCCTTCAAAGGTTTGCTGCCCTCTGGCCCCTCTCCCTGTCTAGAAATCCATTGGAGCTGACCGATGTTTGGATGTGATACATGGATACGATGAAAGAAGACTATATCAGTGTTGGTATCAGTTCTTTGCATACTGTATTACTTTATTACAGGAATAAAAATTACTGAAATGTGGGGGCTTATTTATTGTATGTATGGCTTATTAGGGGGTATTCTAAGCTTGTATCTTGTGATTGCCTTGTACAGTGTGTGACCATGTGTGACCCCCTCCTCCTTCTCTTGGCCCTGCAGGCGACCCCTTCCAGAATGATCCCTTCGCCAAGCAGCCAGTGGCAGCAGCCAGCGCAGGTACGAGGGCCCTTCTGTCTTTTGTCGTGCTTCCCAAAGACCTCGCGGGCTGATCCTTCTCATGGCTCCAGCAAGCGTCTCTCTTCCTGCAACCACAGAAGTGGCGACAGTGAATCGGTGTTGCCATGACCTCGGAACAATACTGTCACTGTTCACTCGGACAACCATGGTCCTGCAGAGTTATATTCAGCGCTATAAAGCTGTACGAACAGTATTTATATATGTTGGGGCATGACTAAATGCGGTGTACCGGAGGCAGCTGTGCAGCCTCTTGCCAGGTTATTCTATGTGTGTGCGTGTGGTCCCGTGCGCGTGTGCATGTGAACCGTGAAACGGTGGCAAAGTGTGTGAACCATGGGTGTTCTGTACACTTCCCTCTACAGCGATATTGGGCAGTTTCACTTCTCTTGCTCACAGCGGTGTGAGCAGATCGTGAATGATTGCTAATAAACAGTGGGTGCGTGTAATTAAAGCAGTTCACTCCAGGTCGCTGGAGCTCCCCTCTACAGCGCTGTCAGAAGAGAGCAGGCCCGTTCACTGCTGCCCTGACTGTTGGTTCACGACCCGACACTACCTCTTTGTATATTATGTTTTAGGTCATATGTGATACATGCCTGTCATACTCACAGGCCTGTTAAGCCCTTTTGAGACTGTAACTGTGATTAAGGGCTATACAAATACAATGGAATTGAATTATACATCATTATCCACGTAACAAAACAGTGTTCTGTCGAGGCCAAAGGTAACCCTGGCGTTGGCTGTTTCGTTGCTTTTGTGCAGCGGACCGTACAGCTGAAAGTGCAAACTGAAATTCATGACCAGATGGTTCAATAGAATGCTTTCAGATTTTTTTTTTACGAAATGTTCAATTTCAGAAGAAATAAATAAAATAAAAGGGTTCCAAAATAATTGCCGGACCTTGATCCTTTAGGCCAAAGGGTTGAGCCAGTCCAATCTCAAATACTACATGATAATGTAAATTTAGCCCTGTTGGTGTTAATCAGGATTATGTTCTTTGTGATCTTTGACAGATGTGTGTCCACTCCCCCCAGACCCGTTCGGAGGGGATCCATTCAAGGAGGCCGATCCGTTCAAGGCCTCATCCGAAGACTTCTTCAAGAAGACAGCAAAGGCAGACCCCTTCTCCAATGCGGACCCATTCAGTAAAAGCACCACACTCCCATCCAAGGTACCTAGACTGGCATGTTTATAGTATGACTAAATAAATGATCAAATAAATGTATATGTACACGTTTGCACGGTTGAGTCTAAGCTGGTTTGTAAGCATTAAAGCATGGGGCATTTCTTTGTAACACGGGCATGATCACATTAAGGGTGGGAGTGTTAACATAGCGATTAACAAAGTATATTCATTTGCTTTATTATGTGCTTCTTTCAGCAGACCACCAGTCACTTTACAAGCAGTGACCCATTCATATCAACTAGCCCCAAACCCAAAGGACCAGGTAACGTAGTGTTTTATTTCCTGCTACTTTATAATTAAACTTTTTTAATCAGCAGACAATGAACCACATTTTGAGGCCTTCTACCACGGATAGAACCGATTTTTTTCAAGTTGCTGTGCAAGTTATAGCCTGAGTATATCTACTAATATTTGAAATGGTAAATCCAGTTTATCTTTTAGACTGGATGCACTTCATGCAGTTATACTTGATGCACTTCATGCAGTTATACTTGATGCTTGATGACCCCTCTTAGACATTGCAGTATACCAAGCTTTTTAATTGCATAATTCCTAATTAGGTGAGTGCTGCATGCAGCGCTTATCTATTGATCTTCATAAGTTTCTTTCTTTCTTTCTTTCTTTCTTTCTTTCTTTCTTTCTTTCTTTCTTTCTTTCTTTCTTTCTTTCTTTCTTTCTTTCTTTCTTTTCTTATTCTCTACAAACTTTGGGACCTATCTCCTTCCTAAATTTTTCACCTACAGACTCCATTCAAATTTTAAAATATTCAGAATAGCTTGGAATATTTTATACTTTTTAAGATATTCTACTTTCAAAATATTATCATTTTTTTAGCATGGGAGTCAATGGTACTTCAGACTGTACTTTCAACCGGTTATCTTCGTTCAAACCATTTAACAAATCTACACAATTGTATCTTCAATAATATCCAAACGGAATTTCGATATCATTTAAACTTTCTTCAGAATCACAGTTTTAGTTTCAAACCGTCATATTCTACAGTTGGTCCCATTGAAGCCGTCTGCCCATTCTGACACTAAAATTACCAAGACATCGTAACTCGGTCAAATGTCAACTGTTTACCATCATTCAAACTGTTAAACAAATCTACACACTTGTATCTTCAATAATATCCAAACGGAATTTCAATATTATTTAAACTTTATTCAGAATGACTTTTTTTGTTACATACTGGCTTCGTTTTGAGTTGGCGTGAGGACGTTCAGCAGTGTTGCCAGATGGGGCGGTTTTTCTTGCCGGATTGGGGTACTTTTGGGGGACGTTCAGGCAGTGTTGCCAGATTGGGCTGTTTTTTCTCCACTCTTTTGAACTGCGTTTAAATCCCTTCACTTGATTTAAGCCATTTAACGTTTCTTTATGTCTTAATCTATGTGAATTTATCGAAAAATATTTTCAACCTCACTTTGTGCTACAGTACTCACCGCATTTTCTGCAGGAAATGCATTTTCTAGTTGAACTTGCATTTTGTTTGCACATCACAATTTTTGATTGGCTAGGACTCTCCACACACAAATTCTATTCTATTCAACCTTTCTGTCTGTCTGTCTGTGTCTGTCTGTCTGTGTCTCTATTTCTTGCACTCTCTCTTGGTCTCTAACTTTATTTGTTATGTTTTTTTATTAAATGTTGTTTTAAAATGAGCCGGCCTCCAACCTTGACGTCATGTTATTAGCAGAGCCAGCGGTCTCACCTCAGCACCCCGTCGCGGCTTAACACTCACAGACACAACAAAAAACGGGCCTTTTCCATAAGGATCACGCCATTGAACCCCCTTATTAAAATCAACACACCAGCTCGCCCACTCAATCAGTTGGTTGTCTCACACTATTAGGGGCAAAAAAAAAAAGCGTGTTTTGTTTGCTTTAGGATATGAAGTTGCTCTATACAAATAAACACGCACACACACGTGCAAGGTCATGTTAAAGACCATACGGTGTGTGTGTGGGAGTGTGTGTGTCACACACACTCTCTTATGAAGGATAGGAAGGATAGTTGGAACTTGGAACTCTATGAAACCCACACACGTGGAGGGTCACACAGAGGGCCATACTGTGTGTCTGTGTGAGTATGTGTCGTATCATGTAAGAATAATGGTTGGAACTCCATCATATGAGACCCACACACGTGGAGGGTCACATGGGGGGGGCAAAAAGTGTGTGTGTGTGTGTGTGTGTGTGTGTGTGTGTGTGTGTGTGTGTGTGTGTGTGTGTGTGTGTGTGTGTGTGTGTGTGTGTGTGTGTGTGTGTGTGTGTGTGTGTGTGTGTGTGTGTGTGAACTCTATCATATGAGACCCACGCTGGGACCACTGTTTCCACAAGCTCAGGTTAGCTTGTCTGTTTGCCTATTAGACCCGTGGCTGGTAGACGGGGAAGGCGTCGGGTAAAGGCCACACGCTCAGTGTCAACATCCACTGTTGAAGTTCACTGCAACAGGTGTTTCACATTGGCCACAGCAAGACGCCACGTTTACATTTATTTGTAAAATACCAATTTAATTTACACTTGCGTATTTATTCTTTTTGGGGGGAATGATATTGGCTGTGACTAATTCATCAGGACCAGCCAAGAAGGATCAAACTTGTTTTTGGTTTCCGTTCCGATTCGCACAGTGTTTGATAGAAACGGTAACATAGAGCGATGAATAATAATGTGTCAAACCAATTCAACACAAGGGGCCCTATTTTAACGGTCTGAAACGCAAGTGAGAAGCGCCAAGCGCAAGTAGATTTGTGGGCGGTTCTATGGCGATGTTGCTATTTTGCCGGCGCAAAAAAAAGACTCTTGTGCCCGGCGCAAATCTGAAAAGGGTTGATCTGAAGTAGCCTAATTACCCGGAGGTATGTTTTGGGCGTAACGTGCAATAAACCAATCAGAGTGCGAACTCCCATCCCCTTTAAGAGCCATGAGCGCATTTGAATCTGACAAGTTCATATTTTGACAACGCGTCTGCAGTCTCCGATGAGACAGATCAAACTTCAAATGGCTCAGTTTATGGCCAAATAATATGGCCTAATTCACACATGGAATCAACTCTCTTCTGACAGCGCTGTAAATGGGAGCTCCAGCGACCTGGAGGGAACTACTTTAATTACACGCACCCACTGTTTATTAACAATCATTCACGATCTGCTCACCGCCGTGAGTTTTCTTCCACAACTTCAGAAATACTGAGTCCTCAAATACATTTTGGCAAAATAAACTTAACACACATATGATATGCGACAACTGTGGTTCTATTTAATGATATACGCAACACATTATAAACGTTGTTTCTTATCAGTATTATATGCATTATTGTTATCGACTTGTGTTCCTAATATGCATGTGTCCCCCCGTTAATATACATTGCCATGGACTGTATTATGCGTTACGTGTTTTAAGCAGATGGACGCACACACACGGGCCCGCATTCATTAATTCATAATAGCACCAGGGAACGTTTGCGCCAGAACACACCTCCTCCTTTCACCGAATCGCCCCTTGGGGCGCAAGATCATTCCCTAATTTACCGACGCGTGGCGGTGGAGGGAAAAGAACGCTCTGCGCCAGTTGCAAACTAGCAACGACACATGCGCCAGTGAAAAAGTAAATTGCACTGGATGCAAGATAGGGCCCATGGTTGATGTGTGCATTTTTCTTTTCGGAAGGAAAAAACATGATCGGAAACCTATGCAATGTGTCATGTATAGTGCATCAATTCTCCTTCTGTATAGGTCATTAACATAGACAGTGATGCGTAGCTAAGCTGCCCTTGTAATGGGTTTCAGACCTATTTGGCACGTTGGACCCATTCGGCAGTGGTTCCTTTAGCAGCGGTGGCGGCGGCAGCAGCACCAGCAGCGCTGGGGGCTTTGCGGATTTTAGCCACATGGCAAAGACAAGGGACCCGTTCGAAGGCAGGGCCAGCTGGCTGCCCGACTACCAGAAGGTAGGGGGGGAAAACCTAAGGGAAGTCTAGAGATACTAAAATGACTAATAGGCTCCCCTACTTTGTGGGTGTATTTTATGCCCGCCTTTCAGGTGTTTTTCTGTGTCTAACTGTCACATTTCCAGTCAGGGTTTGTAGATGATCCATTCACTAGGAAGAATGACACACCAGCTCTACCACCGAAGAAGACCGTTCCTCCGAGGCCGAAACCCCCCAGTGGTAAGTGTGTGTGTGTGTGTGCGTGTGCGTGTGCGCACGTGCGGGAGAGCGAGAAGAGGATTATATTAGCTGTTTTCTTTAATGAATGATATGACTGAAAATATTTGGTTGCGATATTGTCAAACAAAGCAAATCAGCGAATGCCACACATTACCACAATTAAGCAGACAGTTCAAAGCCTTATATTTCTATTTCTACAGAGGCATAGCTAATACTTTATTGCATATTTAGATGAAAATATTAGGTTGGATTCTTAGGTCAGATTACTAAATGTTTGTTGTCGACACGTGGTTTACAAACAAGATAACGGCAAGGCAAGGGTGTACTCGTTATTTAGGTGCAGTGAACAGTGTCTGGCTGTTTGGCTGTTACAGGGCTTATCACTGATGGGGGTTCATTGAGCTGCCCTCAGGCTTCAGGTATAACCAGGGACTCATCTCTTTCCACAAATAAACAATTATCCCTCCTCATTTATAACTTTCAAGATGAAGCCATAAACATTCACGTTTTAAGACTGCACTCTTGCTTCTTTCACATTTTTGTTTTGATTTTATTTGAAGACCCTCATGTTGAATAATTTCAAACAGGAGTTTTGAATAAGCTAGGTTGCAGAAGTTACATTCAATTGCGTTCAGCAGCAAAGCTTGGTGTTGCTTCTAACCTGCTATCCATTTTGCCAATGATTTCAAAAATGCACTGGCAGATACTTCTGTTTCTCAGTTAATGAACCAAATTCTTTGTTAGCTTTTATTGTTTTATTTTTTTTAATTGGGGAACACTCTAAAAGCTACTTCCCTTGATGGTGGTAGACTAACACTCTCCTCCTACTCTGTTCTCACTCTGTAGCGTCTTCTCTTAGCAGAGGCAGAGCAGCATTCAGTAAGTAGGCCTGCGTGCCAACCTAGCATAGCATTCTTGGTGAAACCTGTGTAAAGTGGATGTCGTGCTAGTGAGTAGTGGTGAATGTGCCCCCTCCCCCACCCTCTTCCAAACTTAAATAATTCAAGGTGGACTTTCCTCCAATACTCATACTGTCTCATTTAAAAAGTGGCCTACTGACTCACGAAGGCACACACACATACATAACTTTTGCCTCTCATAACCAGTGACTCTTTACCAAAGAGGGCATTGTAAGGGAACATCAGAGCTCCCAAATAGAAAACTATCAGCTCACCCAGTCCTTTTTTATTGAAATATACAGTGTTTGTGTTTGTGTCTGTTTGTATGTGTGTTATGAATGAATGAATTGTGTTTTTCATATTACTATTAAATGCTTTTAAGAAGCACAGAGAGACATGAAATAAAATGAAAAGCTACTTAAGTAAAGCCAATGAATTAGGGGAAGATAAGCTGATAAGAACATAAAGGGTACAGTGCAGGGGTCTGCAGTCACAGTACTGGTACAATACAAGCATCTCTTCTTTAACCTCTTTTTTCTTCACTAACCAACTTTCTCTGGATGCGAAATGTGCAATCTCATTTTCCAGAGAGCTTTCTCCAGGTGAAGAAATTCTTGTAGAAACGTCAGCCTTATCGTTTCCTTTCCTAACGCCTCTAGCAGGTTTTACAAAGTATTGTACATTTGTCAAAAGGCTCGTCCTTGCTATGGATCAGTTAAAATGAAGCGGTTTGCTCTTGTTTTTCTCCTCTAGAACTTGTTTTGAATGTCAAAGCATCATGATACCATGACTCAGTTTGTTTTAATGTTCTTTGATCACATAAGAAGTTAGGAACATGATTTTACCAAGATTCCAAGATTTGAAAAATCTAATAAAAACAGTGTCTAACATGTTATATTAGTACACTAATTATTAAAATAATTTGTACAACTATATGAAAAACCTTTGGACTTTACCAATGACACTACAAACCCCTGACTGTGCTTAGTTTACATTATGAGACATATGACCTGATATATTTCATCGGGAACAAACATGTAACCATTCAGAGAGTAAAGCAACAGAGTAACACATACATATTCAAATATGTTGAAGAATTGGAACATCAGCAGTCTTTAAACACTGAAACACTGAGTATAAATTAAAACATTGAATAATATATATATTAGGGGTGTCCATCTCTCCTTTATAGGACGATCCGATACATATCTAGATACATGTGCTACGATACGATTCAGGGACGATACATTGTAATGTATCAATGTTCTAACGATATATATATATCTCGTTAGAACATATTTATATCAATGTTCTAACGATATATATATATATATATATATATATATCTCGTTAGAACATTGAATCGAATCGCATCGAATCGTTCCATCTGAAAATGTGTTTTCAACTTTGCGATTCGATTCAATATCGTTAGAACATTGAATCGAATCGCTTCGAATCGTTCCACATACAAATGCATCGTCCCCGAATCGTATCACACAAACACACTGACTGACTGACTGACTGACTGACTGACTGACTGACTGACTGACTGACTGACTGACTGACTGACTGACTGACTGACTGACTGACTGACTGGAAAACACAGCGGAGGATAGTTTACATGAAGAGTGTGGGAAACCAGTATTTCTTTGAACAGGAAACGTTGTCATTGTGGGCAGAACTAGATAAAGTTTCAAAGATGGCAGTGTCATGCACTACGCTTAACCTTTATCAATGTCCCTTTGACTCATCACGAGCACGAGAGGTTTGGCTGAATGAAGCTGTGGCGTTGGTAGCGGCTGCAGGGTCTTACCTTACCCTCCACCATAGATTTGGGTCAGCAGCTTTCATTTTCATGAAATTTTCAACACACTGCAATTTTATGGGATATGTGATTGGGTGGGAAGTTAATCCAGGCTCAATTGCACAAGATGACTGCACGTATAATTGTGTATTTCTGCATGTATGTATATATATATATATAAATACATACATACATACATACATATAGATACATTCTCGCTTGATCACTCTCTCTCCCTTTCTCTCCCTTTCTCGTTCTCTGTCTCTGTCTCTCTCTCACTCTCTGTCTCTATACAATAGCCAAGATATAAGTATAGTTGATGAGATTTGTGGAATGCAGGGGTTTAGCACGGACCCATAAAAAGTGCAACATTATTTGACCATGTGTAGCCCATATCTCCTCCTGAAGTGTATCTAGTGCAGAGCTCTCCATAGTCATACCTTTAGTACCGGTACCTTTAGTGTGAAGGTGTTCAAATGCAATAAGGCTTTAGATGTTTTTGCCATCGGCATGGCCATTTAACTGATGCATGAGGTCTCTAGGAGAAGAAGAGTTTTTAGAGACGGTATAAGGCTGGCGTAATGGGGTAAAAAAGGGCCTTTAATAACAGTGGGATTGGTAGGAGATGATTTTGTCTAACCCTGGTTGGATGTTTTATGTTTTATCTTTTTAATAACACCCCTGAAATTCAAAAATATACACTACTGTTCAAAAATTTGGGGTCACGTAAAAATGTCCTTACTTTTTGAACGAAAAGCATTATTTTTTTCAATGATAACAACATTAAATTAATCAGAAATACAGTCTAGACATTGTTAATGCGGTAAAAAAAGGCTAATTGATGATTTGAAAACCCTTGTGCAATCACGTTAGCACAGCTGAAAACTGAGTTTTCATGGAAAAAAAATATTTGACTGGGTGACCCCAAACTTTTGAAGAGAAACAACTGCAAAACTTGTCGTGGCTTCATAAGCGTTACTCACTCTAAACTCTGTCTATCTTGACACAAAGCAAAGTTGGTGCATGTGTGTGTGCATGTGTGCGCCTGCCTCTGTAAAAGTGATGTGTAAGAGCATACTATTTGTGGTTTGCGCTGCTGGTGCTGGCAGCACACACCCTAGCATGCTTCCTCTTTTCTCTATGTGTCAGTGGGTATGTCAACAAGCGTGATTGAGTGAGAATTGCCCTGCAAGCTGCCTCTTCTTTCAGCCCATCTTTCTATCACTACATCCCTCTCCGTCGACACACACACACACACACACACACACACACACACACACACACACACACACACACACACACACACACACACACACACACACACACACACACACACACACACGCACAGACACACCTAGACACACACACACACACACACACACACACAGGAGTAGGAGGTGGGTATGGTAGAGGAGGAGTTGCTGATATGCTGGATGTGGAGGTTCTGGTATGCTGGATGAGGAGGTGCTGATATGCTGGATGTGGAGGTTCTGATATGCTGGATGAGGAGGTTCTGGTGTGCTGGATGAGGAGGTGCTGATATGCTGGATGTGGAGGTTCTGATATGCTGGATGAGGAGGTTCTGATATGCTGGATGAGGAGGTTCTGATGTGCTGGATGAGGAGGTGCTGATATGCTGGATGAGGAGGTTCTGATATGCTGGATGAGGAGGTTCTGATGTGCTGGATGAGGAGGTGCTGATATGCTGGATGAGGAGGTGCTGATATACTGGATGAGGAGGTTCTGATATGCTGGATGAGGAGGTTCTGGTGTGCTGGATGAGGAGGTTCTGATATGCTGGATGAGGGGCAGATATGTTAGTTGAGGAGGTGCTGATATGGTGAATGAAGTGTAGCAGATATGTTAGTTGAGGAGGTGCTAATAAGGTGGATGAGGAGCAGATATTTTAGTTGAGGAGGTGCTGATATCGTTGAGGAGGAGGAGCAGACATGTTAGTTGAAGAGCTTCTGCTATGGTTGTGATATTACAAAGAGTAGTTAACTGTCAAGCAGAAACGGATCGCCCGGCAGAGAAGGTTTCTCAGTATCTCATGTGAAACCACCCCCACTTCTCTCACCCTCTGCCCGGGACGCACAGCGGGGTCAGATGAGAGGCAGCACAGGATCGCTATCAAAACATATTGATGTGTGACAGCAGTTTGCCCGAACCGTGCGGTTAACAGCTATACACCAGCATCAGGCGCGAGCACGGTTCCCACGGTATTCTGCCGCCTTCAGCCCTTTCTGCAACCATGCAGCCCTTTCTGCACTTTAATTTACAATCGACTGAACCTCGCTCCAATATTTTATAATGCAATGACCCGAGTTCCACTCCAGAGTTGAAGTGTTGCACTGAAGTGCACGGTGAGACGATGAATTTGTAAAGGATATTGGTTTGTGTCTGGTAAATGGGTAAACCACAGTAAGTGTTGGGTGTTGTGGGTTGGAACCCCTAACCCACGGAGCTCAGCAGCCTTCCAGAATGTCCCTAACGTTGCACACTAACATTTTGGGTTTGGCTATTTACTGAATCTCTCTTTCCCTCTCTCATGTCTTACTTGTGTTTGTTATGTTTGTGTGTCAGAATAACAACATTCTCTGGATGATTAAATGCCACATGCAGACATTCAGCTTTGTGTTGGTTTCAAATGGTTCTTCAAACACATATTTGTCATATTGCAACAGATAAAAGGCCAGCGAGGAAGTCGATGAGTAAATTGAGATGTATCTCATCAGAATGTGTTAATATTTAGGAACTGAAATTGCATGTGAAAACGGTTGCTGCAAAGTGATAACAAACGACGGGCCTGACTTTCTAAACCGTTCTCGTCCCATTTAGTGTAGCCCTGCCTTCAATCATAACATGCTTCTTCTGTCCTAGTTGTACATGATTTGTATATTCAATGTTTGTGTTGATTCCAGTGTCCAACAAGACAGCATTTTGTACTTTATTTAAATCAACACAATTGGCACTCATTGGTTTGTATGTAGGATTTACTCCTGTAGTTTTAAAAATTCCTCTGCTTTTGTCTTCCCATTCGACCCGCTCCCTTCCAGGTAAGACCACCCCTGTCAGCATGTCCAGTGACCCCTGCAAACCTCCCCCGGACCCCTTCCAGCCCTTTGGAGTGGAGGCCGCTGACCCCTTCGCGAGCAAAAAGACCCTGGGAGACCCTTTCAGCGGCAAAGACCCCTTCGCCCCGTTTTCAGCAACAAGTAAACGTCCTTCATTTTTTGCTGTTGGCATGTTTATTGAATGCACTGCATTAATGTATACAACTCCCCTGCCTTCATATGAGAGTAGACACTGTTTCTTAAGGGGTGTATAAAAAGTATGAAAATTGTCTTATCCAGTAATTATTGTCTTAAGTTAAGTTACGTCTTCAGTGTGTGAGAAAAAGTTCAAAACAATCACCAGTGTGGGAAGTGGAGGCTGGGGCTGTGCATCGGTCTACTGCAGCCTTCATTGCACATGTGCCTGCTAGTGCAGGAAAAGGGTGTTAGCCCTTTTTGTGGTTTTTGGTCTGTGTGAATGCGAGTGTGTGTGTGTGTGTGTGGGTGTTTGTGTGTGTGTGTGTGTGTGTGTGTGTGTGTGTGTGTGTGTGTGTGTATGTGTGTATTTTAGAAGAGCATTGAATACTGATTCACCTGCCTTCTGATAAAGCACACATATCATATGCTTGATAAGGCACACATGCTACGATTTCAAATGAAAACAACAACTGCTATCTGCAATCATTAGCAGCAAATACCAATTTAAATGGTAGGCAGAGCCAGGGCACACGCCACGTTTATTGGGACATGTCACAGGCAGCTCTGTGTATTAAAAATCAGGTTACACGAAACATAGGGAACCTTTCATAAACAATGATTCAAGAAGATTTGATAGAGGTTAAAAAATCTGGCTACACACTGAGTTCATAATCATTACTTTTCTATCCGTTTTTTTCTGACAGGACCTGAAAAACCCAAGGTAAGATAGTTTTCTTGCATTGTTTGAGTTCAAAGGAAATGATTGGGAACTCTTGGGAGATTGATTTAGAGCGTGTTTCTCTTTCGAGCTCCCACTGTAGATAACAATGTTCTGCATTGTCTCCGATAGCAGCAGCTTTAATTTAACATTGCGAAAAATGTACAGTGTGTACATTTTCGTGCACAAGGCTAGCACGCTAACCGCCAGATGTTCCTGATTACTTTTCCTACATTCTAGAAATGGAGGAAAACCAGCATACTGAATATACAAAACACACATCTATTGTTAAATGAGTGCAGTGGTATGTTTCCATGACAAAACAGGCATGGGCATGATTGTGGATGAAACTACTCTCTGGGTCATTTCCAAAAATTGGGTTTTGATGATTAGATCTTAATGTGTGTTGGAAAGGTTGGCACCTGTATTTTTAGTAGTCAGATGGAGATTGGATCACCCAAGATGCACTTTAATGCCAAGTGTGAACACGCTATATAACAACCATTAGCCTAAGACTGATAGAACACGACTGCTGTTGGCCATTTTTGACCAGGCTGCCGCCCATGAATAATTTCAATTTGGAATGAGCTCTTGGCTAGCTAGTGTTAAACTAGTGTTAGCTTTAACCCCTCTACTTATTTGAGGTAACACTCTTTAGTAGTCCGAAAAAAAGGCCGGAGAGGTCTGACTGTTACTACATACTACAGAGTTAATTTATCTCTTTGTTCTCCACAACCCTTTGTGACTTCTATGTGTTTTCCCTCCTGCTCTTCTGTCTGTCTGTCTGTCTGTCTGTCTGTCTGTCTGTCTGTCTGTCTGTCTGTCTGTCTGTCTGTCTGTCTGTCTGTCTGTCTGTCTGTCTGTCTGTCTGTCTGTCTGTCTGTCTGTCTGTCTGTCTGTCTGTCTGTCTGTCTGTCTGTCTGTCTGTCTGTCTGTCTGTCTGTCTGTCTGTCTGTCTGTCTGTCTGTCTGTCTGTCTGTCTGTCTGTCTGTCTGTCTGTCTGTCTGTCTGTCTGTCTGTCTGTCTGTCTGTCTGTCTGTCTGTCTGTCTGTCTGTCTGTCTGTCTGTCTGTCTGTCTGTCTGTCTGTCTGTCTGTCTGTCTGTCTGTCTGTCTGTCTGTCTGTCTGTCTGTCTGTCTGTCTGTCTGTCTGTCTGTCTGTCTGTCTGTCTGTCTGTCTGTCTGTCTGTCTGTCTGTCTGTCTGTCTGTCTGTCTGTCTGTCTGTCTGTCTGTCTGTCTGTCTGTCTGTCTGTCTGTCTGTCTGTCTGTCTGTCTGTCTGTCTGTCTGTCTGTCTGTCTGTCTGTCTGTCTGTCTGTCTGTCTGTCTGTCTGTCTGTCTGTCTGTCTGTCTGTCTGTCTGTCTGTCTGTCTGTCTGTCTGTCTGTCTGTCTGTCTGTCTGTCTGTCTGTCTGTCTGTCTGTCTGTCTGTCTGTCTGTCTGTCTGTCTGTCTGTCTGTCTGTCTGTCTGTCTGTCTGTCTGTCTGTCTGTCTGTCTGTCTGTCTGTCTGTCTGTCTGTCTGTCTGTCTGTCTGTCTGTCTGTCTGTCTGTCTGTCTGTCTGTCTGTCTGTCTGTCTGTCTGTCTGTCTGTCTGTCTGTCTGTCTGTCTGTCTGTCTGTCTGTCTGTCTGTCTGTCTGTCTGTCTGTCTGTCTGTCTGTCTGTCTGTCTGTCTGTCTGTCTGTCTGTCTGTCTGTCTGTCTGTCTGTCTGTCTGTCTGTCTGTCTGTCTGTCTGTCTGTCTGTCTGTCTGTCTGTCTGTCTGTCTGTCTGTCTGTCTGTCTGTCTGTCTGTCTGTCTGTCTGTCTGTCTGTCTGTCTGTCTGTCTGTCTGTCTGTCTGTCTGTCTGTCTGTCTGTCTGTCTGTCTGTCTGTCTGTCTGTCTGTCTGTCTGTCTGTCTGTCTGTCTGTCTGTCTGTCTGTCTGTCTGTCTGTCTGTCTGTCTGTCTGTCTGTCTGTCTGTCTGTCTGTCTGTCTGTCTGTCTGTCTGTCTGTCTGTCTGTCTGTCTGTCTGTCTGTCTGTCTGTCTGTCTGTCTGTCTGTCTGTCTGTCTGTCTGTCTGTCTGTCTGTCTGTCTGTCTGTCTGTCTGTCTGTCTGTCTGTCTGTCTGTCTGTCTGTCTGTCTGTCTGTCTGTCTGTCTGTCTGTCTGTCTGTCTGTCTGTCTGTCTGTCTGTCTGTCTGTCTGTCTGTCTGTCTGTCTGTCTGTCTGTCTGTCTGTCTGTCTGTCTGTCTGTCTGTCTGTCTGTCTGTCTGTCTGTCTGTCTGTCTGTCTGTCTGTCTGTCTGTCTGTCTGTCTGTCTGTCTGTCTGTCTGTCTGTCTGTCTGTCTGTCTGTCTGTCTGTCTGTCTGTCTGTCTGTCTGTCTGTCTGTCTGTCTGTCTGTCTGTCTGTCTGTCTGTCTGTCTGTCTGTCTGTCTGTCTGTCTGTCTGTCTGTCTGTCTGTCTGTCTGTCTGTCTGTCTGTCTGTCTGTCTGTCTGTCTGTCTGTCTGTCTGTCTGTCTGTCTGTCTGTCTGTCTGTCTGTCTGTCTGTCTGTCTGTCTGTCTGTCTGTCTGTCTGTCTGTCTGTCTGTCTGTCTGTCTGTCTGTGTGTGTGTGTGTGTGTGTGTGTGTGTGTGTGTGTGTGTGTGTGTGTGTGTGCATCAATGTATGTGCGTCCGTGCGTTTGCATGTGTGTGTGTTTGTGTATTGTGTGTGTGTAGTTTGGGAACGAGGCCCAGCAGATGGAGTGGGCCAAGCGGGAGAGCGAGCGGGCCGAGCGAGAGCGGCTGAAGAGGTTGCGGCTGCAGGAGCAGGAGGACCTGGAGCTGGCCATTGCCCTGAGCAAGGCAGAGATGGCATGACCTGAGACACACACACACACACACGCACACGCACACACGCATAGACATAGAACAGTACAGGACTAACCCTCGAGACTGTTGAGACTCGCATACATGTACACTCATCTCAAACGCATTCTAACGTTTTCCTTCATTAGAGAAAAAAAAAGGACAAAATACAACATTTGCACATAAGAGCTACTACTGCTGAACGTGCAACCCCACCCCCCCCCTCCCGCCCACACACTCAACTGGAAAAACAGAACGAATGAAAAAAATCAAGCAAACTTCTGGATGGGTCTTCGCACTGCGACCCAAAGTAGACGCACCCCTTCTATCTCCCATGTGGTCGGGTCAGAAGCATAGGGTTGTGAGCCCACAATCAGTTGACATGTCTGGTGAATGTGAGCAGATGAGACAAGGCTACTGAAGGGTGGGCCTGTTCGTTGAAGAGAGGGTTGTTTTGTTGTTATTGTTGTTATTGTTGTTTGGATTTGGATGAGGCGATGCACTGGGCTATATGGGTTATATGCACTATAGTGGCTGGAAGAGGTGGCCCATATGCTTAACGTGACTGTACGTAAGTCTAGTGTCACTGGATCGCCAATGCCTTTTTTAGTGAGGAATTCCTTGACACTTTTAAAGTCAGTGTTCATTTTTTTTAGGTCTCTCTGGAAGATTAACTGTTTCCTAATGTTTCCTAAGTAATCTCAGTTTGTTTGTTTTTTTATGTTTTGATGTATTTCTTCCCACTCCTTGTAAGCCAAGCAGCTACTTTTCCAGGACTAGTCTTTTATTGCTCTCTTCTCATCATCTAGTTGCTCAAGTATTAAAATGCCAAGGTATTCCTCCAGACAGGAATATTTCCCCACCAAAATACATTGGATTTATATGGTTATAGCATTACACTGGATGGGCCGTGTCCCTGAAATTCAGTATTTCCCAAATGCGTGACAATGTGTGTTTCTAAAGTATCAACGTGATGTATGCAGCTGTAACTCTGGGGGACAATTAAGCATGCACGAGTTTTACTTTGGTAAGCCTTGATATTTTGGTTATCACAACGCTTTTTTAACAATTGATTTGGATTATTTGTTTGCCGAGTGATGATCTTCTCTGCTAAACGCTCCTTGCTGATGTGAAAGTAATCGTTTTAACAGACATCAGATCTCCCTAGAACATTAGAAGTTTTAAATCACATACCTTAGGAAAGTGGCCAATGTGCTTCTCTAACACGCTAACTTTGAGCTGTAGAAAGAAGCTTGAGGTTGCAAAATAACATTGGAAACAATGCAAAAGGACTACTCTCCCTTTTCTATTGGAATAACAGACTTATTACACAACATGTAAAATATAAGACAACATAAAAACCCAATATGGTCACACGCTTCCATCTGAGAGTAGCAAACATAGGTGCATATATAGCATATGGGTCCACAGGTACCAGACCCACCCCACAGACCGCTTCTGTTGCACTGTGTCCAGTATAGGTTATCAGACGGCGTTCATCTCTCATCTCGCTCATACAGGTGTACTATAAACATACTACTGTGAAAATCAACCCCTGCTCATCCCTACCCTGAAAGGCCAGATGAGGGAATACATTTCCTATGTTTTACCTACCGTTACACTTTTTAAGAGCTCTAATTTTACCCCTTTTGGTTTTATTTCAATGTGTGATCGGTTGTTTTATTTTTACGTGTTTCATTCGTTTTTAAGAGAACATCAAAAGAGAATGTATATTGTTGAGTGGTTTTATGTTGGTGTGAAATCAGACTGTAGATGAACAACAGGCACATGGTGCGGAGGGCTGGAGGCGAGTGGGAAACGTCAGGTCATTTTGAGTTCTCACTGGTACAACTGGTCAATGTGGGAATACCCTTTGTTATTTTCAAACGTATTAAGACATTACATAGAACAACATGGTACGCTTGGTTTGGTATGTATGTTTTAATATTTTTTTTTACTTGAATTTGCTTACCTGTTTTGTATAGTTAGTTTCAACTCATGTCTGGGACAGAAAGTGGGAGAATCTGCTGGAGCCAAGCCCTGTTGTTTCCCCTCATGCTGTGTTGTGTTTGATACATGTGTTATGCTTTGTGTTATAGTTTGTATTTTGTTTTCATGACCAATGATAAGCTTCAGTCAGTGTTTTGCTGAACAGGTTGTAACAATACCTGTTATATCTTTTATTCATATTTAAATTAAGAATACTCGCAAAGATCAACGACCTTCAGATTGAGTTATTTGTCTCTCAAATGGTCTAAGTGGAGTCATGCTAAACTGGTTTTGTTCTGACAGTATCTCAATTCAAGTCACAATTTACATTGGCCCTGACAAGATGATCAGAAATGTCCTGCAGTAATTATGACATTTAATTTCCCCCTGAGACACATTTGTCTGCTTGGATAGGAAAAAAGTTTCATTCTTGTTTTTATCCACTCCTATTCGTTCACATATATTGATCTCCTTGGCCGATTCTTTATTGTGGAAGGTTTGTGTAATATTGTTATTATTGCATATCATTTGTATTATTTTGCTATAGACATGACAACCCGTATTCTTGTGTGAGCGGCCATCTTGTTATATAGCCTGTTACTCCTGTCATTCACGTTAGCTTGCCATAGCTTAAGAGAAGGATTTCAATCGTGTGTACTGTTCATAGGCGAGAATGCATTAGTCTCCTCAGACTTTAGTCTTCACAACCAACAGGGACGGCTAGTCTCAAGCTTGAAAAGCTCCCTTTCTGCTTATACAGCCCATTATTCTCAATAAGTAATGTTAACGTTACTGACAATGTACATTTTAGATGAACTAAAGTGCCACTTTTTCACCACAATGTGACAGGAGCCCTGTGAAGGAAAATAACTCGACAAGCGTTTTAAAATGTCAAAGTGGCCCTTTAAAATTAGGCCCGGGCCGTTTGTGGTGTTCTAATCACTGCCAGATGTCTTGGCTGCGTTCAGAGAGCAAAAACATTGTGAAATGTTCAGATAGAAGCAGAAATATATCATGTAGAACAGATGTGTCTTTTATAGGAGGCGGATAAGGTGATACCGTTGGCTTTGGCCCGCGGACCCTCAAAGGATCTCCCAACGAGAACCTTTTTTGTATCACAGACGGCAATCTTATGCACACATAACTCCTAAAGCTCACAGAGGAACATCTCATTTGTAATGAGCTATCTCGATGGACTGATTTGATCCCTGTCCAGTGTGTAAAACAGAAGAATCACATGAGAGCATATATATCCCATGAATGCCTGCCATAATTTAAATTCCTCTTTGTACCAATAACATGCAATCAATACATCCCAGCTTTTGCACTCGGGCGTTGGTGTAAAAAGGTGTTTTCATGGGGAATAAACAAGACTACCCTACTACTGTCGAATGCTGCTGGCACATCCAGTCACTTGACTGGACTCGCTGGGTGCTGTAGATCCACAGCGGTTTAGAGAGGGATGAATGGTCATCCGCCGCCCCGCGTCTGCTCTGTGTTGTATATTTCTCTGTGCTCTAGTCGTTGCTATAGCTAGTACCTCAGCAGGTCCTCCTGCTCCATCCAGCCATGTAACGCTCCGTGCCGACCCACCCTCACAGACAGATACCACGTTCATGCTGTATTACGTTCTAATACCTCCACTGTGCAATAGATTTGGTGTTTTTACTTGTTTTTTGTTTCTCGAGATAACTGTGACATTTTTTTCTTTTTTGGGATTTTTGATATGTATTATTTTTGTACAATTTATTTAAGCATGACTTTAATGCTTCGGCTGCTGTCCCTTGTTTATCATATGTTTTATTTGCTTTTATTTCATTCTGTCCCAGAAAACCGAACAATTCATGAGTGGAATCTCCATTCAACACAACAGTGGTTCACAAATCATTTGAAATCTCTACCTTTACCTGTTTACCTGTTTGATACAGATACTTTTTTGGATATTAACTTTGTTAGTCTAATACTGCAAGGCTTGTTTAAGGGTGCCACTTTTTATTTTAGAACGAAGATGTTGAGTTTCCACTAATAAGCAGGCAGATAGATAGATGATTACTAATTGGTCAGAGACCTTTTTGTGGGGAGGGGGGCTGAAGCTAAATGCATTTCTGTTGTCACATTTGACCTGCCCTTTTCATGTATGTGAAATAACTCAAGCTGTCTTTATTTAAAGATGCATACAATGTGTATACAATCTGTATAGTGTTCCATGTCTGTTATACCTATGTCATGTCTGATATAATATAGGAGATAAGAAGATTACAAAGAAAACAAATTAAACAAAAAAAATTGGGGATTTACTCCCAATGAAATACAATTCAGTTCATTTTGAATAATAATTCTCACCCACGTGGTCTGTAGTATTTACTAGAATAAACATTTCAGTTAAATTAAGGGAAATGCAGTTTTTTTTCTCATTTACTGCCAAACAGATAACATCTGTGAAGCCTGCCACGGCTGAGCATCCATTGTAGACCCGAAACAGAATTTTGAAGACTTTTTTTTAAGGGGTAATGGATTATTTGACCATTACCATCTAGAGTAGATCCTCCTTCTTGTGTAAGGATTTCAATTTCTGTCTGTTTCTCAGAGTAGTACCAGATACTTATTTTGCCGTTATTCATCCTTTTTGAAGACTAAAACCGCTGCTGTTGTGAAGCAAAATAAGCAAAAAAAAAACGTTGTCTTTCTCTTTTTTCGAAATATGTGTTATTTCTTTTGAATGAGGCTCACAATAAAGCCTACAAGTAATCGGAGAACTAAATTATGTGGCTCAAAATTGAGCCAATGTGCCGCTTTGAGGCGACTGTAATGTGATTAAAGGATACACATGCCTCGACTTGACATGAAGGCCAAGGCATGTTACTGAGACAATGGATTTGGGGGGGGGGGGGGGGGGTTACTTTAGGAGTCCTAAACGGTACAGTAAAACGATCAGTGACAGAGAAAAGGATCCTGGGATTACAACCACGTTCCATCAAGTGTGTGGCAGAAAGAGTGAAGGAGATGATGTTGGATCTCACAACGGGCGAGCTGCATACAAACACGAGACTGCATAAGACAGCTGCAAATAATATTAGTCAGTAGACTTGCTTTTTTTTTTCTCTCTCTTTTCTCTTTTGCATGAAGAGAAACAGTCTTGTCAGGTTCTACCCCATGTAGAGAAGGCATGCAGGCTCTGTCAGGGGCAAGGAATCCACACTTAAAGATGGATAGGGGATATGTTAATTGACAAAGGCCTGTAGAAATCTGAATTCTGTGCCAGAAAATACTAGTGCATAACTAGCACAAGCGCGTGCGCCTTTAGCCCGTCGAGATGTGCGCAACACTGAGCAGCATTTCAAGGACATAGCTGTTTGATTGGGGGGGGGGGGGGGGGGGATGGATGCTGCGCAAACAGCGCAGTCGTTTACTGGACACATTAGCTGGAAACCCCAAGCAATTCGCTGCGTTAGCGAATGCTAACTGTCTCAGTATGGAATAACAGGAAATTCCTAGGTAGGTTTGTGTTTACTCTATGGTAATGGAGAGGAGGAAATGAAAGGCTATTGGCTTTTAACTAGGAATGTGGGTCAGGGAGAATTGGAAGATAAACTCAAGTTTGGCCTCACCGATACGATATCTGCTTACCTTAGCCCCTCCCCTACTTCTATTTAAGGTATTTATTTCCACCAATCTCTTTATTTTTTGTATTTGTATGTGTGTTATCTAAAACACATTTTAGGAGAGGTTGAATGGGTACATAGCACCTTTATCATTTCACTTTTTTCATATATGCCTATCCATCAAAAACGTTTAAGGGATACATGGGGACATGTCCAAGTCTGGCACGCGACCTCCATTTTGTTATCATTATGTGACCCAATCACAGTTCCCCGGTCGATGTTTTCAAATGGAAAATACACCTCCTCCACACAGGGAGAATTTGTGGAAATAATGAAATATAAGCACTGCCCCCGACTCCCATGTACGTCACCTTAACACCAGACTTTCCAAACAATGAGCGTACAGCTTGTCTGTGACTATTTGAGTGGCCTTTAGCTCCCTCAAAGGTAAAGGGCACTGTTGCAGTTTTGTTTATCCAAAAGAGTAATTGTTAATTGCCGTGAATGTGGAGAGCTTTGCAAGGACGTTTAACGTTAGTCTCTTCATGCAGTGTATGGTTAGCATGCAGCAAACGACTCCAGGCCCACTCCTACATCTTCACTCAATCAGTGTCAACTTCATTCATTTGGAGGAGAAGGGATTTGAGTATATTATTCTAATATCTTCATGGACGTTGCACTGACGTCATTATTAGGCTGATGGTAAAACATATACTCTTTGTATATGTTTTATAAGTAGTATTGAGCATTGATTATTAGTCGTATTCATTAATCAACCCTAATTCCTGCTTGAAAAATAAAAAAACATTCAATAAAATATATCACATGAGCAAATAAAATGTTGTTACAGAATACGAGATATGCAAATACAGCCCCAAATGGATTCAATATCATCTGTTTAGACAGAAGCCAAAATATCCAATACGTGCCAAATGTATTGATTTGATTTGCATGGTGTGTGTATATCCACCCTCAGGCAGTACAGAAAACCTGTCTTCACTCATTCCATTGTTCTAGGTCTATTCGCTCCATTCACATTGAACTAACTGCTCTGAACACAAACATATTATATTTCCTCATGAAATGTAAAATGACCTACGCGACACACACACACACACACACACACACACACACACACACACACACACACACACACACAAAAAAACAGTTGCAAACATGCCAACCCCTGGACTGCCCCCTGCCTTGCCTTTTGGTTCAGTCAGAAAATTTGCTTGCTTTGTTGGTGTGCGCGCCATGCACTTGCTTTGTTGGTGTGCGCGTCATGCACTTGCTTTGTTGGTGTGCGCGCCATGCACACTAGACTGAATAACCATTTGTGTCCCGTCATTGTTCAGCTATAGACAAATAAATAATTATTTTTATGGAGATAAGGCGTCTCGTATATGTTTTTAAATGTGGTAATGCTAAATTAATCTTCACGGTGCGATTTAAGTGCTCTAAATTTAATGTAATTTATAAGTCCTATAGCTATCGATTGGCCATTAGAGAGTTAAATGCTCTGAAAATATCTGTTCTGTTTAACTGTATACACACTCCCATACACAGACTTCATGAAGACCAATCTTAATCCACCTGCAATCGTGTCCTGATCCTCATCCACTCACCGCAGTAATATAAACCACTTGTTTTTTTCCTGGCCTGCCTTCCTTGCATCCAAATGTTTCTTTACTTGACCCATAGTGCTTTGTCTTTCTCAATTTATCTTTCTCGCTACATCTTTAAAATAGTGAAGCCTTCGCTCTTTGACTCTCTCTATCTCTGTCTCTCTTTGTGTGTCTCTCTCCCTCCGTCGCTCTCTTTCTGTCTCTCGCTCCCTGGCCTTAAGACTATGATGAAGAAAATCTAAAACCTCTGTAGCAGAGCTAGAGACGGGGGAGAAATGTGAGACTCTGGTCTGCCTCCAATAAATAGACATATCGCATGCGGAATTTGTCAGGAAAGTTAAGAGTTAGATAGCTAGTTGTGTAATTAGCATTGGTTATGGAGATTTTCTATAGAAGAAAACCAATGTGAGTGGATGAGGCTTTGAGAACGGGATTTTGGTATGGCCTTTTGGTGAATTTCTACAGTGGCCGGTCGACACGGTATTGATTTAACAACTTGACAGTTAGCTTCTGCTGGTGAAGTCTGTTTTCCCCAATTCCGTGTTCGTAGATCCCCACCTCCAGCTGCATGATTGGCCGAAAAACATATGAAGCAAAAGAAAGTGAAACGCCCCATTCACCCAGATCTGACCTCGTCTGCATGATGAATAGTAGACTCTTCATACAGCATAATACATGTAAAGTATGCACATATAATTTTCAGGTTATATTTATTACTTGAACAATGGATGGCGACTAAGAAGGAGCACAATTGCCCTGTCAAACACAGCTTTTTCTTTGCTTGATGAAAAACCATTATTGTCCTGTATATAGCTGTACATTTTAAAGGATTCTCATTCCCACCACCACCACTACTCCTTCAGTCGGGGAATCTCCCACATGTTCTCTGAAGAATGTTGTTTTGAAAGGTCCTTTCCTTAAAGGAGGATTTTTTTTTGGTAGGAAAGGGATCTTAACAGACAACTTTAGGGCTGCGTTGTGCAACGATTGACCGGGAGGTGAAATAAGTAGTCTGGATGGATGGGGGAGTTCCTGCACTATTCCTGTAAAACAGCAAAAGTCTATTTACTCTCTCTCTCTCTCTCTCTCTCTCTCTCTCTCTCTCTCTCTCTCTCTCTCTCTCTCTCTCTCTCTCTCTCTCTCTCTCTCTCTCTCTCTCTCTCTCTCTCTCTCTCTCTCTCTCTCTCTCTCTCTCTCTCTCTCTCTCTCTCTCTCTCTCTCTCTCTCTCTCCCTCTCTCTCTCTCTCTCTCTCTCTCCCTCCCTCTCTCTTGATCCCTCCCTCAATATTTCTCTCTCGGGCCTGTGTGTGTGTGTGGCTGTCTCTGTTGAAAAGACACAGCAACTAGCAAAAACATTGCTAGTTGAGAATGTAAAAAAAAAAAGTGGACCCATAATACCCCGTGGACTTTGAAGGAAAGTGCAGAACAACATACTTCCCACACACCACATCTCGTAGACGCGATGGCCATCGAGTCTTTAGCTCTCTGTTTTTTACGGCTCCAAAGTGAAATCGTCCGTGCATTAACTTCAAACCCACTGTCCCCCCCCATACCGACTCTGATTGAACATGACGGCGCGTGTGGGGTGCGCAACGTGTGTCACCTGTGATCAGGGAACCAAAATAAAGAACTCTTGGCTCCTTTCCTTTTATTTTTGTTTCTGTGGTCCAGTAGGATCTCTTTGTAAAACAGCAGGTATTCCTGCCCCCTGGGCTCTATAAACACTGAACGTGATGTTTATCTGGAGGGAGCTCACTTTATAGGCCTGGACTAGCCAACAGGCCCCGCGCTCAAATGGCTTTGCACACATTGATAAAGAGTTTAACTGTGCGGAGCTGCTCTTTGGTTTTTTTATGTTATCTTCGTGTGTGTGTGTGTGTTTGTGTGTGTGTGTGTGTGTGTGTGTGTGTGTGTGTGTGTGTTTGTGTGTGTGTGTGTGTGTGTGTGTGTGTGTGTGTGTGTGTGTGTGTGTGTGTGTGTGTGTGTGTGTGTGTGTGTGTGTGTGTGTGTGTGTGTGTGTGTGTGTGTACGTGCGTGTGTACGTACGCGTCTGTACATGTGCGTATGGGACTTTTGACAATCCATGAACTCACCTTGTACCTGTCCGAACCGTGCACACTACTAATACACCAGAAAAGTGAAATGAAAAACGTGGGTTTTCTGCTTGAGGAGGCAGGCTAATGATAGCATCGCCACCGGGTTCCCCTTTTCTCATCAGCGGCAGGCAGCCGCTTTGTAACTCTGAAGAAAGTACCGACTGCACAACACTTAGTGTTGTACTGTTGACCCTGTGAAAACCTACTACATATGACTAATCAAACTGAAACTGAACCATAAAATAAACCACAGAGACACCACTGACTAGCCTCGGGATGGCGGCTACCACAGGGATAACACTCTTTTTAGCTTATCCTTTTCCATTTTCCTTCTTTAATCACAGAGGTTCATATTTCACTGTTTGACCTGTCCTTAGCATCTGTCCTAATCTCTTTTTTTCAAACGATAACAGGGGTACACTGACTTTAGGCGTATTATAACCCTTGACGTACAAGCAGTCAACTTGAAGAATATCCCAGAATCCCTAAAGTTTTGCCATCAAATCGCCTATTCATACCAGGTAAAACTGGCCCTGACTGGTCCCGGGACTGTGCAGAGTGGGGCTCACAGATACGGGGGCCACAAACGCAGACCCTTTAAATTTGTCCTATCTCCAGGAGCAGCGAATCATGCTTGACTTTGGCTTTCACTGTGCCAACACAAAAATTGTTACAGATTATCTTTGATGGCAGCATTCTCTTCATTTTGATTAATCTTTATCCTATTATTTCCCCCTTGATTTCGGAAAGCAGGGAGCTTTAATATGCCATTTTCTTTTTAAAGATAGGCCAATTCTCTCTCTCATGTGCTCAAGTAAAGAAGAAGGCACTTTTAATTAAACATCTACCTTGTTTTTCTTAATTGTATACTGTATAAAGGAAACCAGGGCCGTTCTGTATTCATTCGAACGGACAACAAATATTTATATAACAGAACGATTCCTTATTGAGGCGGTTGACATCCAGCCTGATTGTAAACAAGTAAACTAATTATATCGGTGGAAATTGGCATTAACGTAGCTACATCGGCAAAATCAGAAAAATTACAACAACATTTAACAAGACTGTTCACTAACGTGAAGTAGTAATTAATTCAGTGACGGACATCTCGTTCAAATGTTCACAGACATCGCAAATGAGTATTGCAGCGCAAGCAGTCTCATTATCTTCGACAGAGCTTTATCTCTAGACCAAATTGAGTTGGTGAGTGAACATAGCCCACACAAACACCAAATTGTGTTGCAGCAAAATCGTGTACTATTCCATGACATGTTCTAGCTTCATCCAGGACGTTTGATAAATGAAGGGCGTTTTCTATAATTGGAAAATAACATTTTTTTAAATCCTGGTAACCAGGACCATGTTGAGATCCTAATCAATATTGGTAGAGAAAGACTGCAGGTGTTTAGTGAAGGGGATGTGGTGAGCTGCAGGATTCTGAAAACTGTTCAGTGCACGCATTTCAGGAACTGTCAATAGTCTGGCGAAAGGGTGGACGAGAGACACACCTTGAAACGTGAAAAGTTTGCTCTGTGTCACCCAAGGTACAGCTCAAAGTACACGTATGTGTGTGGGTAGGTGTGGCCCCACCGCCTTCCCCACCCCCTTTCTGTGCATGTGTCTTTGCTTTCTCTTATATTCACCTCCCCCCATCTCTCTCATTCATGGCTCCCTCTATTTTTTGCAGTCATCCAAGTCATTGCAACAAATCACAGAGTAGCACCAACTTGGCAAACACCCACTTGTCTTCCAGGTTCGTTTATGTTATTATGAATTGTGTTTATTGGTGCACGCAGACAGAATTCTCATGTTCTCTTTACAAATGTCTCTTTCTTCTCCACGGCTGCTCCTTTTCCTTTCCTTCCATCCTCCTGTTTTTTCCTCTCTCTCTCTCTCTCTCTCTCTCTCTCTCTCTCTCTCTCTCTCTCTCTCTCTCAGTCTCTCTCGCCTCATATTGTGGGTGCACGGATACCGACGCAATTCCTTCCTCTCACTGCAGCGTCGCAACGGAGGGGCAGCGCATCCCGCGGTGGCCGGCGTTCCGATTCATAACCCCTCCAGACTAAACTCTCTCTCCTCTCTTCTCTCCCCTCTGGTGAACTTCCCTTTTCCCTTGTGTTCCGTTTGTCATCCTGGCCCCTCCCTCTCGTCTCGCCTCCTGTCCTCCCCGACTCCTCACCCACCCACCCATCCCTCCTCCCTCTCCGCGCCTTGCGGTGTTGCGCCCCTATGCCCAGACTGCAGCCCTAGCTCTATCTATATCTGGCCCTCTCCCTGTAATTATGTCAATGTAATGCTTGTATTTATAGCCCGCCACCACAGCCTGCTGGCACACGCGCCGCCACAGCTGCAAGGAATTGGCTCTTCCTGGCGTTCCTTCAGAACAGGAGGGTGTGTGTGTGTGTGTGGGGGGGGGGGGGGGTTGGCCCGGCGACACGGGGCCAGATGAAAGATGGGATGCGTCCGGGAGAGATGCTGGGGGGTGGTGTCTGTGATTGTGTGGTGTGCCCAGGACAGATGAGCTAGCCATCTGTATCTTATCGCTTTATCTTCCATTGGATATCATGGGTATACGGTAGCTAGCCCACAGGTTTAATTACTAGACGGTAGTGGAGGTTGACAAGTGTGCGTGTGTGTGCACATGTGGGCACGTCATACCTTGCTTTGGTATAGCCTCCCCCCGCTTCCCTCCCTTCCCAATACACACACTCGGCAGACAAGATTGATGTTGTTCTTCAATTAGTTTAATATGTACATTAAAATAAACTATTTACATTTTATATATATATATGTAAATATATATATATATTAAAAAAAGGGAACTATTTACAAGGCACAGTACACTTATCGAAGACAAAACAAACATGTCTTAATGCCACGGGCTAGGCGTGCAGCCCGCTGACTATCACGTCAAGGTTGAGATGGCTTGCGCTGCAGAGTTCCTGGTTCCTACGGTAGGACCCTGACTGTATCTCCAACACTATTCCAGAACACTCGCACAATCAACATTCAGTTCAAGCCTCCACACAGGGAAGGGCCGAAGAGGCAGTTTTAGTAAAAAAAACATTGTCTTAAAGCTTATTTCATGTGCTCTTTACAAATTACAAAATATAACACATAATTAGTATAAAAAACAAATTCTTCTGATTGTCTCTAGCCAGTGCAGAATATGGCACTTTGTAAGGTGTGTGTGTTATATGTTATCAAAGGCACTAAGGGTGAAAATGCATAATGGCTTATTGCTTTCGGTTGAGGTCAATGCTCTTCAATAGATTGTCTGCTTCCAGTTGTTTCAGTGCTGAGTGTTTGAAAGGTCCTGCCTGATGTGCTGTCGACTGGAACACACAGTATGGCTTTACAGTAGTACCAGCTACAAATCTGTCTCAAATGTTTTGTCCAAACAGAATGAAACTGTTTCTGTCATGACTGGATATTGCGTGTTGTGTTTTTTTGGTTGTTTTTCTTTCTTTGATAGTCAAAGTTGTCTCACAATTGCAAAACATAACCAGAGCAATTAAATAAACACATATATTACAACAAAGTGTCCCCTCTCATAAGATGCTTTGGTGAAGCGTTTCGTCGTCACAAAAGTCTTTTGTTTGTTTTTTATTTCTTCCGGTCTCAGGTCTTGTGTGAGCATCCTCACATGTGTCGCTTCATGTGCAGAGCCAGGTGGTCGGAGCGGGAGAACGCCCGCTCACACAGGTGACACTGGAACGGACGGTGGCCTGTGTGTTTGCGGAAGTGGCGTGTGAGTTCGTCAGAGCGGGCGAACTTCCAGCCGCAGCCTTCCCAACTGCAGTGGTATGGCTTCTCACCTACAGAGACACACGGGACAGAGGGGAAACAACGGTGAGCTTGGACTCAGATTGGGGGAAGACATTAGGATTTAATTAGCAGACTCTATAGGCTAGTCTAAGTGGCTAGAACCCAGTCAAAGACACAGGGTTTGATGTGCAAAAAGGCTACCTGCGATGGGCATCCTTAAAGGTGCCCAACACCTGTTAATGTTAATTACTATGCATCGAAAAGCAAACACTGAATTCTACAGACTACCAAATAGTGTTTCCTCTCACACGAATATAGTCCTGTCATTGTGACACAACAAAGTCTTTGGCATTACTGAAGTACAGCACAAGTAGGCCTATTTGGCATGACTTGTTTCATTTCAAAATAAAATACAAACATAATTCAGACTTTTACTCAAACATACCGGTGTGCGTTCTGTGGTGCGCCTTCAGATGCGAACTTTTTGTGTACGTCTTTCCACAACCGGCGTACGTGCAGGTATGCGTCGCGGTCCGTTTCCTTGGCCACGATCTGCGGCCCCTCTTCGGCTTGGTGTCCAACATCTCCAGCGGGGAGGACGGCGGAGTGAGCAGCACCCGTTGGCTGCCTGGCCCCTGTTGCTGCTGCTGCTGCTGCATGCCCAGGGCGGCGTCCTCGCCGTGGTACATGCCGGGGAACTGGTGGTGGTGGTGGGGGTGGGGGTGGTGGTGGTGGGGGTGAGGGAACGGTAGCTGCATGCCCGGGTATCCCCCTGTAGGCGTGCGGTGGTGAGGGTGGAAGCCCTGCGGGTAGGTGAGAGACGTCGCGCGGCACATCTGCTGCTGGTGGCCCTCGGAGCTCATCAGGTCCACCGGGCTAAGGGGCGGGGTCATGCTGCCCACCGCAGCCTGTGGGGAAGTCGCCGAGCGCGGCTGCGGCTCGAACGACATCATGCACGACACGCTGCCTTCGTGCTTGATTTTGGTGCAGTTCTGGGGCACCATGGCCAGGACGGATCCGTACGACGGGGAGGACGACGACGAAGTGTCCCTCGGAGAGGCGGGCTCCACTTTGATGCCCAGTGGTTCCGCGAACAATAAGTCCTGAGTGCCGCTGTGGAAGGGCGACGTGGAGACCAGGAAGCGACCCTGGATCCCGTTGGAGGGGCTCCCGCTCCCGCAGAAGCCAGGGTCCACCACGTCCGAGTGGAGGAGCTCGGCCATCAGGCTGCTGTTGTTGTTGTAAGGCGGCGGCGGGCTGCTGATCTCAGGCTGCAGAGAGGCGTAGTTGGGCGGCTGCTGGTGGTGATGCTGGTGCTGGTGGAGGTGATGCTGGTACATGGAGGCGGCGCAGGGGTCCTCCTGGTGTCGGAAAGACTCGTCTAGCCCGTGTGCCGAGGATGAGCCCAGGTCAGAGGCGACTGAGTTGGCCAGGATGAACTCCAGGTCCAGGAACTCCAGGTCCTCCACGTCTTTTCCTCCGGGGCCCTCGCCGTCAATCATGACGGGGTCGAGATTGCCCAGCTCCACCTTGAACCTCTGGACGCGCGGAGGAGAGAACTGGGGTGAGTGTCAGCAGAGGTACCGAGTCGAAAGTCATGCTAAAACTCCAAATTCTGCCTCAGCCTTGCAGTCTAGCCAACTACGCCGCATTTAAAATATTTTTTTAACTTATATTTGTTCACTATTAGGCCTGCAGCTCAACGCGTAAAGTGCCATGCGCAACGCGTAAACGCAAAAATAGAGAAGAAAGATAAATGTACTTACATCTTCCCAGCTTTTTTCCTTGTGGTTTGCAAACGTAGAGATTGACGGTAACATGGTCCCGCTTGAGGCCATGGCACTTGTTGTGAACGGCACCCAAAAATAAAGTATATATTCCTAAGATTTAATTCTTAATATCAAAGAAGAAAGTCAACAAAAGCTCCCCGAAGATCCTCTTTCGCAGAAGCTGTGAGAAGAGTAGTTTCTTCTGCCGTCAAATGCAACAAAAAAATAAAGTTCTGCTCCAAAGTCATGTGCAACTCTTGGTTTGTAGAGGGATTAGAATAACTCATATAAATACTGTGGAGCGGATCGTTCCTCTCGTCTCGTCTCCTAAGCGGAGCTCCGTTTCCCTCTCTGCGTGCAGACAGAGCGAGGCGTTGTGTGTGAGTGGTGTATGTGAGCAGGCGCAGCAGAGTTATGTCTCCGCTCCGCTCAGCCTGGCTTCTTAAACCTTTCACGGTGACCACGCCCCCCCCCCCCCCCTCCCCGCCCCATCACCCCCACTCTGTGAAACCTGTCCAACAAGTGGTCGAGTGGAGAGAGAGGGAGAGAGCGAGTGAGAGAGTGAGAGAGAAAGAGACATAGAGAGACATAGAGAAAGCCATTACCACATTGAAAGAACATGAAAAGGCGACGATACCGAAAGGAGACGCACACGTATTACATGAAATGGAAGATGTAGTGCCATGGGCAATTATCATGATTGTATTGATTGCTGCTATATGTATACGGTATGCAGCATATCCGGTTGTAAACTAAGAACTACATATCAACAGATGTAGCTCTGCATATTTAACAAAAGTTGAAAAACCTCTTGTCTCTCCACCATCTCTGTTGATCCGCAGCCTCTGGGTGCTGCGTAAACTCTCTACCTCTGATCGTTTTTACGCGCGGAACGAAAATCATCAGTCGTTTAAAAACAACTACATAGCTTTCAAAGTCAAACTATCTTATGACGAATTTTCTGCCTTGCGGACCGCAATAACAACGACCAAGCTTTTCATCTCCGCTGTGAGCACTCCAGCCCGTTTCACTCAGTTTTTCTGCAGCAGCCAATAGGACACGCGACATGGTTCTGTGTTGGTATCGACAATATCGGCAATTTACAATGGTAAGACAGTAACGGACATTTTATTACACAGTAGAAATCACAAAATAAATATTCGGGAATTGTATTCATTGCTATAGAATTACAATGAGAACATTTAGAAATTCACTTAAATACAAAACATTCCTGTGGAAATAAGTGAATAGCAACTTTCTACATTGCATGCCTGTCTCTTTATATGAATTTTTTTCTTCCAGCCTTTTTCCCGATGACTTCGTTAAAAAAAAAGTCTTCCCTTATCAAACGTCATTATGCCGAATGCATGCATGACCACCACACACACCCACACACATCCACAGACAGACAGACAGACAGACAGACAGACAGACAGACAGACAGACAGACAGACAGACAGACAGACAGACAGACAGACAGACAGACAGACAGACAGACAGACAGACAGACAGACAGACACAAACGTACAAACACACACACACACACACACACACACACACACACACACACACACACACACACACACACAAACACACACACACACACACCGGCTCTCACACACAAACCCCCAAAGCACACACACACACACACACACACACACACACACACACACACACACACACACACACACACACACACACACACACCCATCCCCCACCCGCTTTAATCGCAACACTCGCCCCAATTAGAGGACATGTTGGAAGAGCGGTGCGGTAATGGCCCAGCGGAATTACCTGCTGATCCTTTATTATCAAATTGTCTTAAGTCATTATAACAGACGGCCAGGGATGCACACAAAGCCAGGCGTGTCTCTCTAAAGCTGTGTACCTATGTCCCTGCACTGTGTTCCCTGGTGAGGACACACTCTGGCAGCCGCCTGATTGATGCTGGGGATTTGAGAGCTGACTGGCAGCTGCCGTTGCTCTGGTGGAATTCCATTGGGTTTAATCACCAGGGAACGCGCGTTAACTGAAGAATAGGTTGCGTGTTACGACACATTTTAATCTATTTTTGGTCTGTTTAGTCTTGGTGTGTGTGTGTGTGTGTGTGTGTCTGTGTGTGTGTGTGTATGCATGCCTGTGTCTCTCTTCATAAGGAAAACCGGTTGATATTTTGTTATCGTTCTTCTTCTTCGTCCGCTTCGTCTTCTACTTAAGTTTGAATTGAGTGTATTGTGTGTTACAAACTCTTATCAGGCGCACACACACAGTGAGGATAATGTGAAGCGTTTTGTCATAACATCACACACACACGCACACAGTCTGCAGTCACAATAATGCAGGTTGAGTCAGAATCACGCACACAGCAAAGGAGACGCGACAAGTTTTTAACGTTATCTTCTGGATTGAGACACACGCACACACACACACCTGTGATGCTGCAACACTGCGTATGCGTGGGACACACACATTCCACAGCACAGCAGGAGAGCAGATGTAGAGAAAAGGGGAAGAAGTAGAATCATTTTGTCCCCTTGTGACCTTATGATACACTTGTGGAGTCGCTGCTAGCGGGAATATCCTGCCAACCAATGAAATGTCACCGAGGGGACAACCAAAGATGTCACCTTGCAGGGACAACCAATGAGATGTAATCTGTAATACCCCTAAACAACACACACATATTCCCAGAAGATATGATGAGGTTTTATCAATGGCTTGAGTGACTTGTGTTATGTATCCTCCCCACAATGGATTTGTGATGCGTGTGCAGTATTGTTACGTGAAGCTATGCACCTGTCCATAAATTGTTGTCCTGACATTCATAGCTTGAGGCTTTAGTTTTTTGTGTGCTGAGGTCAATGTGTCAACAGAATAAGGGACGGCTACATTCTGACCGGTGTGAATGGAGAGAATGACTAACAATATTGCGTAAAAAAGTATGGAAGTTCTCGGTCTGCACATTCCTTTACGTCACATACCATAAACCTCCCTCTTTCCTCAGAAATAATAGAGCATTACGTGCATTTGAACAAACCCAAGCTGACCGTATAATATACCATATCTGCGTGTTCTCCGTAGCTGTCAGTAGAGCTGGACAGCACTGGGAAACTGCAGCTGATGGTCTATGTATCGTCTGATCGGCATCGCTGCTTTAACTCCTAGGGGGTTGACATGAGAACGTCATTCATACCCGTTACTGCTGTGATGTCTCCTTCACCCGGTGTAGTTACAGACAGCATCTCCAGACGTAGCCAGACTAGTCTGTGAATTCCTGTAACTCACTGTGTCTGGGAGACAGGCGACAATCCAGAAGTCTTTCCCCCGTTTAGCGATGGTGCTTCTTAATTGAATTGGCTTCATCTGCATGATTCAACTATTTGTTTGTCACCAATTAAAAAGAACTACAGATATTGAACAATGCTTCACAAAACAGAGAATTGTGTGTTTCATTGCCACTGGTTTAAATGTGTTTGTGTATCCTTCCAAATAATTGCTCCTCTTTTCTTAAGAAAGGGTTGATTCATTTTTGAAAACTGATATCCTGGGACGATGCCAACCCAAGTAAATATTATCTGTTACCTTGGTATCTCCCGTCTTATCCCGGAATTAAGAATTCAAGAAAAAATGATGTGGAATTTCCTGTTTGTAGACCACCTTTGTGATATGTGAACGGTGTTACATGTTTTTAACCTGTATGTTGTAAATATCTGTATTTATGTCAGCCATGACAGCTTTCTCTGTCTTGGCTGTCATGTATCAACAATCTTATAGCTGTAGGCAGAATACCTTACAATGAGGCCACATGTAGGTTGTTATATTCTCAATAAAATGGAATTCCATAGAACTGGTTGTTGACACCAAAAGGAAATATGCCCTGAACCCCATCGATTTGTCTGAACGCCGCAATGATAATATAATCCCTGTAAATGTTTTGATTGGGTTACATTTCGTAATGCCTTATGTTGTTAAAACACCATCGTAAATTGTATGAATAAAGGTGAGTTGAATAAACCTATTCCCCCCGAAATCCATTACATTTAGCTGTACAGGTAGTTTGAGAAACATAATTTGTCTCTTGATTTTGTAGTTCTTCTTGTAGTTATTCAAACTATTCGAGTGTATTCAAATGTAAATATCTCACACGTGCTGTGTGTGTGTGTGTGTGTGTGTGTGTGTGTGTGTGTCTGTGTGTGTGTGTGTGTGTGTGTGTGTGTGTGTGTGCGTGTGTGTGTGTGTGTGTGTGTGTGTGTGTGTGTGTGTGTGTGTGTGTGTGTGTGTGTGTATGTGTGTGTGTGTGTGTGTGTGTGTACGTGTGTTTGTGTGTGTGTGTCTGTCTCTATGTGTTTCTGTGTCTGTCCGGACCAGCGCTGTGTATAATCACTCATACCCTTTCTCCTCTCTCACAGACACACACACGCACGCACACACACACACACACACACACACACACACACACACACACACACACACACACACACACACACACACACACACACACACACACACACACACACACACACACACACACACACACACACACACACGCACACACACACACACAGTGCTCCGTGCCGGGCTGCTGTGGACTGGAGAGAGCGGGGAGTAGTTCTGGGAGCGATTGGGCTCCGTCCTCTAGCTTATATAGGCGGGTTATTTTTAAACCCACTCCCACTTCCCCCCCTCCCCCGCCCCCCTTTCCCTTTCCTTATTTCTTATTACTAGCACTTCCTCCCCCAGACTTGTACAGGAAGCCCACTTTGGCTCTGCCTCCCTGGTCCTCGTGTTCGGGTCGGCTCTGACTCAGAATGCAGTCTCAGAATGTGTGTGTGTGTGTGTGTGTGTGTGTGTGTGTGTGTGTGTGTGTGTGTGTGTGTGTGTGTGTGTGTGTGTGTGTGTGTGTGTGTGTGTGTGTGTGTGTGTGTGTGTGTGTGCGCGTGTGTGCCAGCGCGTATTTGTGTGATTAGTGTTTTTTTTTTTTTCTGTTTTGGCAGGAGTGATGAGGAGGAAGGGGGGGGGGGGGGAGGGGGGTGATAACGCCGGGACATCCAGGCAACCCGTGAAATAGCAACAGAGGTTTAGAGAGAGAGAGAGACGCCCCCGCCACAGACAGACACACACACACACACACACACACACACACACACACACACACACACACACACACACACACACACACACACACACACACACACACACACACACACACACACACACACACACACACACTCTGCCTCACAATGAGATGGAAAGCGAACGGAGGAGATTAGAAGAAAATATAAAACTTGAGCTATGAGGAGATGGGAGAAAAAGAGGGAGAATGGGGGAGGCAGGGGGGAAGGGGAAGGGGTGACAGTGTGAGAAAGACGTCGAGAAATACGAGGGAGGAGGTGAAAGGAAAAAGGAAAGGCTGGCACTTTTTCAGAGTGTGACATGAAGGGACCTGGGTCCACTCCAGGCCTTCTTAAATAGCCCCCATAGAACACCTCCGAAACAGGGGGAGGGAGGGAGGGGGGAAGGGGGGAGGAGGGGGAAAGGAGGAGGTGAGGGAGGAGAGGAGGTAGAAAAGGAGGAAAGGAGGGGGAGAGGCAGGAGAGGTGGAGAAGAGGAAGAGAGGGAGGAGTGGAGGGGGAGGAGGAAGAGGAGGAAGAGAGGGAGTAGAGGAGGAGGAGAGGAGGAGAAGAGGAAGGAGAGGAGGAAGAGAGGGAGGAGAGGGAGGAAAGGAGGAGGAGAGGGAGGAAAGGAGGAAGAGGGGGATGAGAGGAGGGAGAGAGGGAGGGAGGAGAGGAGGAGAAGAGGAAGGAGAGGAGGAAGAGAGGGAGGAGAGCTGGGGAGAGGGAGGAAAGGAGGAAGAGAGGGATGAGAGGAGGGGGAGAGGGAGGAGAGGTGGAGGAGAAGAGGAGGAGAGAATGGAAGGAGAAGGGGAGACAGAGGAGAGGGAGGGAGGCAGATAGGGAGGAGAGATAGAGAGGAGGAGTAGAGTGGGGAAGAGTGAGACGATGAGATAGAGGCATGGAGTAGAGAAGAGAGACATGGAGGAGAGGTACAGAGAAGAGAGATACATGGAAGAGAGCGAGGAGGAGGAGGATAGAAAGGAGGAAGAGAGAGAGACAGGATTGACAGAGAGACAGAGAGGGGGCAGGGCAAGTAAGACGATAAGGTTGCAAATTCAGAGAAAATGTTACAATGTTGTCGGCAAATCAAGAGCCAGGGGGAAAAACCCTGGTTGTGAGAGTTTGCCACCACCACCTTCCAGTGAGTACAACACAGGATATCAATGACTAAATGTCGCAGATCAGCTTCTGTTCACTTGCACACAAAAGGTCACTGTATGCTACGCTGACCTACTGTAAAAGCACAAGCACCGACGCCTACCAACACTCACTGGGTAGGGCATTGTAGGAAAAGATTTGTGATTCTTGTCACCACATCATTTGGCAACGTAAGCATTTACGGCCCACCAAAAGACATGTCAGCGATGCTGCTTTAATTTGTCTAGTGTTGTTTTTTTTCCGTGCATTAAAAGGTCAAGCCGCACACGGGAATTCCTTCTGGTAAGCCGTGAACGTGAGGAGGAAGGCGAGGCGAGGGACTGCACAGAGAAACAGAAAGGAGAGAACCGGAGGAGGGTGAGAAGAAGAAGAAGAAGATGAAGAAGAAAAAGGAAAGGAAAAAAAATGGAAGGCAGAGATTCCAGGCATAGTTGTGGGCGATCTTGGAGCGACGGGGATAAACTGCAGTTCTCTTATGGGACAGGCCGGAGCTGCTGCTCTGGTTTATGTTCACCTCTGATTGGTGAGAAGTTGAGGTGCTGCCTGCGCTGCTACGGGACAACAACCAGGAAGGAACGATTGATTTGTGAAGTTTGTTTGTGTTAAGTTTTAGCAATCCATGTCAGACGTCGTTGATCTTATTCAGAATATTAACACACTTAATGAATAGGAGTGTGTGCATTTGGGTGTGTACCTGTGATGCGTGTGATTGTGTGCATCAATGTCGGTGTGAGCATGTGTTTGTATTGTGTGCGTGGTTGTGTGTGTGTGTGCGTGTGTGTGTGTAAGTGAATTTGATTGCATATATGCACGTATGTATGTATGTATGTATATGTGTGCATCTCATTGGTCTGCTTTTGTGTGTGCGTGTGTGTGTGCTGCAGGTCGACCTGGGGCCTAGCACCGCGGCTTGTAAAAGGTGCTATTCCTGGGTCATTAATGGGCCTCATTGGATACAGCTGTGCCTAGCAGGGAGGAAGCAGGGCCTCAAACGGTAGTTTTGAAACAAACAACACTAACAAAGTAATAAGTGCTTCACCTGGCTGGTAACACTTAACACGTAACACCCGCGCTCGCCTGGCAACTCCCAGGTCTGACATTTTTATGTTAGTTTGGTTCATTGTTCATTTACAGGCAGTTTTATATCGGGGGATTACAATGCTTGAGGCGGTGAGGTGTTCCTAATAGATACATGATGGAAGAGCATATTGCAGTGTGTGTGTGTGTGTGTGTGTGTGTGTGTGTGTGTGGGTGTGTGTGTGTGTGTGTGTGTGTGTGTGTGTGTGTGTGTGTGTGTGTGTGTGTGTGTGTGTGTGTGTGTGTGTGTGTGTGTGTGTGTGTGTTTTTGTGCCTTTGCACGTGCATCCTTGCGTCTGTTTGTTTGTGCATGCATCGGCATTCTGAGGAATCTTTATATGGAAACTATAAATGGATGTAAAGAAATTAAAAACATGCACGGCATCTCTTCTCAGTAAAGAACAGAACAGTTTTGGCAAGAACAAGGATCAGGTACTATTATGGCAGAAATCTTTAACGTGGTGGAACTAATGTGGGTCCACGGTGTGTGTGTGTGTGTGTGTTTGTGTGTGTGCGTGTGTGTGTGTGTTTGCATGTTCCCTCCATCCAGCATTGTATTGTTTTTGTACTTTCTGTGCACCATTCGCGAACGTGTGTGTTGATTGGCAGCTGAGACGTACCCGCATGTGCATATGATTCTCTAAGTCATACGCAGAGAAGAGGAAAGTACTTCATTAGCTGTTAACACTCCCCAGCAACCCTTTACCCATCCCCACACACACACACACACACACACACACACACACACACACACACACACACACACACACACACACACACACACACACACACGCACACGCACACATACACACACACAAACAGACGTACTTGCGCAAACACACACACACACACACACATGTACTTGCGCACGCACACGCAAACGCGCACACACACTTGATCACATGTGAGAGCATTTGACAGCTCTCATCGTTTGCTGAAAGGGTGACGACTAACAGCTTTCCCATGGCTTCATGGCAACCGGGTCTGCGTTCTGTCATTTTCCGTCTTACATTTATAACATTTTTTCGTTGCTGGTCAAACAATGGAAACGTAACCAAAACAATCTCAAGGAGGCAAGGAGAAACACATGACCACGCGGCCACCCCTGCTGGGAGAGGGGGAGAGCTGTAGGGGGTGTGGCGCATAATTTATGAGTGTGGTTACATGTGTGTGTGAGTCCATAGATACTCTCTGGAGGTTGGGGGGAGAGGGGGGGGGCACAGTGTTTTGCGTCATATTTGATTCTTGGTTTCCACTCATGTGACTGCAGGGTGTAGGGTGGGGGGGGGGGGGGGGTAGTTTTGGTGTGGGTTACAGCAGCGAGGAAGGAATGGCCTGTTGAATTCCAGTGAGCGGAGGGGAACCATTGGGGCCCGAGAGAGACTCGGAAGTACAGGACTCATACAGGAGAGATGTGGAGACCACACACACAGGCAACGCACACACACTCACACAGACACACAGCCACACAGACAGACAGGCTGGTTGGCTTGTACCATGTGGAGGAGGCATGGCAGAGAAGGAGAGGGCGAGAGGAGATGAGGAGGAGAGGAAGGGGAGAAGAGAGGAGGAGGAGAGGAGGGATGGAGGAGATGAGGAAGAGAAAATGAGGGGGGTTGAGGAGCAGGGGGAGAAGAGTGAGGAGGAGAGGAAGAGATGGGGAGATTAAATGAGGAGGAGAGGGGGAGAGGGGGTGAGGGGGAGAGGAGGAGAGAAGGTGAACGATGTCCAGGGCTGTCGTGCAGGAGATTATAAGGCTGAGTTGAAGCGATCTGGAGCTGAACCTTGTTTTGCTATTCTCCTGGAATACCTTTCAAAGCACGACTGAATAACCCTCTTCCACTCTCTCTCTCTCTCTCTCTCTCTCTCTCTCTCTCTCTCTCTCTCTCTCTCTCTCTCTCTCTCTCTCTCTCTATCAAACTCCTTATTTCTCAAATTCCTTCTTTCTCTCTCATTTTTTTTACGACAAGACGCCAAAGCCACAGGATTGCTGTTCAGACGGACTGCCAGAAAGCCGAGCTCCATTTTTTTTGTAATTGAAGGGCAGGAAGCACAGAGTGTACCGTTAATGGCATAGGGTTCAGTCAGTTCCTCACAAAGAAATCCAAGAGAGACAGACAGAGGGGGAGAGAGTAGGAGAGGGAGAAAGAATAAGAGAAATTAGAGGTTGGAAGAGGGTACCGGAGTGAAAGAGCGCGGGAAAAAGCGAAAGGACGGAGAGACGAGAGCCAGAGAGACAGAGTTCACCAGGAACCACAAGATTTTCATATGCAAAGCCTCAACCACAGACACGCACACAAACGCACAGACACACACAGAGACAAAAACACACACGCACACACACTCACGCCGAAAAAGTCTGCTTAAACTGTGCCAGCTGTCCAAATAGTGTGTCCTGGCGGCTGCACAGGTTCTCTCAACCCAACCGTAATCCGTTGAGCTTTGAACATCCCATCGTCCTAAACACCGCCCAGCACGCCGTCTCGGTATCCTCCTCAGGCCCCGGGAGGCCCAGGTTAGCCCGACCACTCGGCACAGCGGCTCTTCTGCGTAGCGCTTTAGGGTTTTCCTTTACACTTCATCACACTCGCCTTGCTTCATTATATCCAAGGAAAAATTGACGTGACATCAGGCAACGGTCAACTGGAGGTGCAAAGTTTGGCAAGGCTGGAGTCCCCAAGAGGCTTAAAGTGAGATCTGTCGACTGGCAGGCCTAGAAAGTCATCCTTTCACGCTGGTTTCTCACGCTCTGGTGAAAATCGGGGTGTTTCTCATTCGACACAATTGACTTTGACTCTGTATACTCGAGAAAATATACATTGAAAATGACGGGGACCCCATAGAGTATACTTACACCCTGAAAGACATGGCTGAGACGCCCGTCATGTTGCGATAAATAGCGCTATAGTCGGAGTTTATCTTGGATTGGGAGGATTAAAAGGTGCTGTAGGTAATATCTAACTTGGCCAAAGTTTGAGTGTAATTTATTATACAATCGGTTATCTATGAGTTATTGAAATGTGCTGTGAGAATATCTGTTGGGGTTGATGTACTGCACTTAGACAACGATTAGGTCACTGAGGTCCAGACCTAAAACTGGAAACTAAATACAAATGTAAAATAAATCTGCGGCTGTGAATTTCTCTGCGATAAGTGCTTGCTTAATTCTGTTGAGACTTGTTACCTTTTCATCTGGCGTGTTTGAAATTTGGTGGTGCCAAGCAGCACAACACCCTTTGTCCCTGACAAATTACAGTTGTACTCCACCCCTGGCTAATTTCTGACCAATCAGAATATCTGTTCCCTCATTGGTTAAGAGAATCCATCTTGGCTGCTGCTTTGCTCACACAACACTATCACAGCTCCACCACAGGTGCATGAGTGCACCACTTGTGAACAAACTTGGGGAGATGGTGGTTCTCTCTCTTCTGCTATTGACTGCTCTCTACCTCTTCACGAATCTCAAATCGTACCTACAGCCCCTTTAAACGAAGCCCTGCGCTGACCTTAATCGATGCTCACGTTCATAGCGTCAAGTCTAAACAGCTAGCAATGGTGTGTTGTAATGACAAGGTCATTAGGTTACACCAAGTTCACCCGATCACAAGACATAGGGGCGTGTGTGTGTCTGTCTGTCTATGTGTGTGTTTTTGTGGGAGTGTTTAACATTTGAAAATGAAAGATGTTACATTGTGTTTCCCTTTAAAATAAGCGTTGTATTTCATAATAGTTGGCCAATATCATGTTAGGTTATGCAATGTTACCCAATGGGTTACAAAGCACTAACTTATTTGTGAGACCATGGAAGACCTCCTATAGGATCAAATGGGTTTTGGGTTAATTGAGCTATGGATGGATGGATGTATCTTTTAAACACTGATAATAATTATAACAAAGCCGACAAATCCACATCAGAGTAACAATCGATTAAGATCAATCAATAAACAAATCAATCAACAAATCAAACCAACCTCTGTGCCATGCATACTTACTTAGTTCTGCCATCACACAAACATCATCCAACGTTATTTCTCAAGTAATTTGAGGAGCAGGTGTCTGAGTAATTGAGATACCAAAACATAACCCGAAACATTTAGCCTTTCTCATATCAGGGAGAGTCCACTCTAGCAGGGTAGAGACACGTTATCGAAATTCAAAGAAATGAATCAGAGTGCTTCCCCTTTTGATTTACAGGTCCCCCAATTGAACCCGCCGGATTTTACACCCTCTGAGATTTACAACAATACTGTGTGTGTGGTTGCATGTGTGTGTGTGTGTGTGTGTGTGTGTGGTTGCTGTTGTAATTCTGCAGCTGTTGTGAAACTAAGTTTCTGGTTAGGATTCAGAAAACAAGGTTGCATCATGGAAAATCGTAGCTGCACTCAGCAGT